>NC_082716.1:106446666-106746666 GCF_030144855.1 Hypanus sabinus
TGCTTTGTTGTAATTGCACTTCCAAGCTGGGTCCAGGACAGATTTAAATAAATCGCAATAAATAACGAGAACATGAGATAATGAGATAAAGAGTCCTTAAAGTGAGATCATTGGTTGTGGGAACATCTCAATGATGGGGTGAGTGAGTGCAGTTACCCCTTTTGTTCAGGAGCCTGATGGTTGTGGGGTAATAACTGTTCCTGAACCTGGTGGTGTGGGACCTGAGGCTCATTGTGGTCAGTGAAGTTATCCACACTGGTTCAGGAGCCTGATGGTTGAGGGGTAATAACTGTGGGACCGGAGGTTCCTGTACCCTCTACCTGATGAGTCGTGAGAAAAGACCACGGCCACTTTCCATTTCCATTTTCTTAAAAAAACCCCCACATTTTTGTAGCTAACTTTTTAAACTTATTGTAATACAATTATTTTTTGTAGAATTGTTTTGTTAATAATCTTACAAAAGGCCATGGAGTGAGCCCAGTCCATCACGGGTGAAGCCCTCACAACCATTGAGCAGGTTTACATGAAACACTGTTGTAGGAATGCAGCATCCATCATCGGAGATCCCCACCGCCCAGGCCGTCAGAGATCCCCCCCACCCAGGCCGTCAGAGATCCCCACCGCCCAGGCCGTCAGAGATCCCCACCGCCCAGGCCGTCAGAGATCCCCCCCGCCCAGGCCGTCAGAGATCCCCCCCGCCCAGGCCGTCAGAGATCCCCACCGCCCAGGCCGTCAGAGATCCCCACCGCCCAAGCCGTCAGAGATCCCCCCCGCCCAGGCCGTCAGAGATCCCCCCCGCCCAGGCCGTCAGAGATCCCCACCGCCCAGGCCGTCAGAGATCCCCCCCGCCCAGGCCGTCAGAGATCCCCACCGCCCAGGCCGTCAGAGATCCCCCCCGCCCAGGCCGTCAGAGATCCCCACCGCCCAGGCCGTCAGAGATCCCCACCGCCCAGGCCATGGTGCCGTCAGAGATCCCCACCGCCCAGGCCGTGGTCCCGTCAGAGATCCCCACCACCCAGGCCGTCAGAGATACCCATCGCCCAGGCTGTGGTCCCGTCAGAGATCCCCACCACCCAGGCCGTCAGAGATACCCACCACCCAGGCCGTCAGAGATCCTCACCGCCCAGGCCATGGTGCCGTCAGAGATCCCCACAGCCCAGGCCGTCAGAGATCCCCACCGCCCAGGCCGTCAGAGATCCCCACCGCCCAGGCCATGGTGCCGTCAGAGATCCCCACCGCCCAGGCCGTCAGAGATCCCCACCACCCAGGCCATGGTGCCGTCAGAGATCCCCACCGCCCAGGCCATGGTGCCGTCAGAGATCCCCACCGCCCAGGCCGTCAGAGATCCCCACCGCCCAGGCCATGGTGCCGTCAGAGATCCCCACCGCCCAGGCCGTCAGAGATCCCCACCACCCAGGCCATGGTGCCGTCAGAGATCCCCACCGCCCAGGCCATGGTGCCGTCAGAGATCCCCACCGCCCAGGCCGTGGTCTCTTCTCACTGTGTCCATCAGGTAGGAGGTATAAGAATCTCAGGACTCGTACCACCAGGTTCAAGAACAGTTACTACCCCTCAACATTCAGGTTCTCGAATAAAAGGGGATTAGAACACTTACTTGCCCATTATCGTGATGTTCCCACAATCAATGATCTCACTTGGGTGTTGGCGCGTGACCAAATAGTTAAGGCGTTTGTCTAGTGATCTGAAAGTCGTGAGTTCGAACCTTGGCTGAGGCTGCGTGTGTGTCGTTGAGTAAGGCACTTAACCACACATTGCTCTGCGATGTCACCGGTGCCAAGCTGCTTGGGTCCTAATGCCCTTCCCTTGGACAACATCGGTGGTGTGGAGAGGGGAGACTTGCAGCTTGGGCAACTGCTGGTCTTCCATTAAAATAAAAACCCTGCCCAGGCTTGCGCCCTGGAAACTTCCCAAGGCGCAAATCCATGGTCTATCGAGACTAACGGTATACATCTCGCTTGGAGGATTCTTTGTCTCATTACTTCATGTTTTCGTTATTATTGCTATTTATTTATATTTGCATCTGCTCAGTTTGTTGTCTTCTGCACTCTGGTTGCTCTTTCATTGATCCTGTTATAGTCACTATTCTGTAGATTTACTAAGTATGCCTGCCGGAAAATGAACCTCAGGGCTGAATGTGGAGTTTAAAATGAAATCTACTTTGAAGGAAAGGAATTGGCCAGAGGAATCTCTCCCGCTGTTTTAAATGATAAAGAGGTTAAAGATGGCAGCTACCTGACGATAGTGCCTTAATTTCTGTGTCACAGGATGAATGAAGAACAGATAGCGACCGTCTGCTTGTCTGTGCTGAAGGGTTTGGCCGTCCTCCACGCACAAGGGGTGATTCACCGAGACATCAAGAGCGATTCCATTCTCTTAACCCACGACGGAAGGGTAGGTGCATGTTGCAAGACAACTGCGTGCTATTGTGGCCTTTTTGAAATTATAAATAGGAGGAAATCTGCAGATGCTGGAAATACAAAGCAACATACACACAAAATGCTGGACCTGCTGAGATCCTCCAGCATTTTGTGTGGGTTGTTTTTGAAATTATGATGCCCCTCCTACTTTTGTTAATGTTAGTAACAGTCTCTGTAAATCATCTTTATCCTACACAAGATAACGTGATTTAATGATTCATCATCATATTATGTGCTGTTTCGCATGTCATGGGTGATAGTAGTCTTTAGCTGTGATTGTTCTTGGCAAATGGGGTTTGCCATTGCCTTCTTCTGGGCAGTGTTTTTACAAGACGAGTTACCCCAGCCGTGGGCAATACTCTTTGGAGATTGTCTGCCTGGCGTCAGTGGTCACATAACCAGGATGTGTGATGTGCACCGGCTGCTCGTGGAACCTGCTCCCATGGCTCCACGTGACCCTGATCAGGGGTGAGGGTCTAGGCGGGTGCTATACCTTGCCCAAGGGTGACCTGCAGGCTAGCAGAGGGAAGGAGTGCCTTAAAACTCCTTTGGTAAAGGTGTATCTCCACCTCGCCACCCTAAATTTTGTATCAAATCTCCCCTCGTTCTCCCACGCTCCAGGGAATAAATCCTAACCTGTTCAACATTTCCTGATAACTCAACTCCTGGCCAATGTCCTTGTAAATTTCCTCTGTTCCCTTTCAAGCTTATTTACATCTTTCCTGTAGATCGGTGAGCAGAACTGCACACAATTATGTCTCAAATGATGTCTCACCACATCTGATACAGCTTCAACATAACATCCCACCTCCTGAACCAAACTTTGATATCTGAAGGCCAGTGTGCCAGAAGCTTTCTTTACAACTCTTCACCTGTGATGCCTCTTTCTTGGAATTACGGATCTATATTCCCAGCTCCCTCTTCTACCACACTCCTCAGTGCCCCACTGTTCACTGTGTAAATCCTACCCTGGTTTGTCCTCCCAAAGTGCGACAGCTCACCTTGTCTTCATTGACTTCTATCTGCCATTTTTCCAGCTGGTCCTGCCACAACTGCACAACAAAGATTTTGCTTTCTGAATTCTTTTGGGTTTATCTTATGGATTTCTATTTATTTATTTATTAGATACAACACAGAATAGGCTTTTCCAGTGATGCCGCCCAGCAATTCCTGATTTAACCCCAGCCTAATCACAATGACCCTACTAATCACTACGTCTCTGAACTGTGGGAGGAAACCGGAGCACCCGGAGGAAACCCACGCGGTCACAGAGAGATCATATAAACTCTGTACAGGCAGCAGCGGGAATTGAACTCGGGTCACTGGTGCTGTAAATTGTTGTGTTAACCACTCCACTACCATGAGCTGTTTGTGGATCCTGAATATCATACACCGTTTTGTTAAAAATCACCTGTGCTTGTTACTTCAGTTCATAATTCAAGCCAGTTAAAGCGTTGCCCACAATGTCCGCTGGGAAGTTTTCCATCTTGTCGGGCCTGTCTGGGCAGGATGGATGCTGCATGGCAGGACAGGTTTTAGAGAAACAGGACATGGAGTCCACTGGTGTCCTCTATGCCACCGATCGTGGTGTCATCTGCAGACTTGCTGGTTCAGTTTACTCTGCACCAGACCCTGTGGCACACTGCCTGTCACAGGCCTCCGGTCGGCGAGTTTGTTTTGAACATACGAGAGTAGTCAATGGTCCTACAGCAGCAGGATAAACGCTGTCCCTGGGTCGGGGGGTGTGTGTTCTGAAGTGTTTAGGGAGGTGGTAAGAAGATGTCAGACTGGGTAGAATCTTTAATTATTTTGGATACTTTGGAAAGACCATTAGACATAGGAGAAGAATTAGGCCATTCAGCCCATTGAGTTTGCTGCTTGATTTTCCTGGCTTCTCCCTGGGACTTTTGACTCCTTTCCTAATCAGGAGCCTTTCATCCTCCATTTTAACTGTATACACCCGATGTCTTGGTTTCCATCGCCAAGTGGACGGAGTGGATGGAGGGGTGGATGCTTTTGGGAGGCAGTATGCCCTCTCCTCCCCTCTGCTCCTCACCATTGTGCGTCACCCCCTCCTTCAATGTATCCTCTTCTCTCGTACACCCTGCTCTTCTCGTTTCTACGCTGGCTCTCACGTGTTTGTGCACTCTGCATGTTTCAGCTCCCCTCCTCTCACTCACACCAGCACTGTCCTTCTCCGCCCGCCTGCTCGGATTTAGATTAATTTACTGCCTGTACATCAAAGCGTACAGCCCTCCTCATGTATCCTGGGCTGCGATTTGTCAGTAAGCACGTTTACTGTTCTAGTTGCCGTGCGCACAGCAGAACGGAAAATACACAGCAGGGTTCAGCTAATTGTTCAGTGACTCTGCCACGCTGCCTTTGAAGATTTCTGTAGGTCTGAGGGTGTTGCATTTGCCACGTGGACAAGAATTATTCCCCCTGATGTAGCAGTCATTACCTTTGATTTTAGTTATTAAAAGGTTGTTTCTGTTTTGGGGCACTCTAATAACTGAACTATAAAATTATAGAGCACTTAATTCTGGCCACAGCTTGCTTTAGTTGGATGTGTGTGCCCCTTTGTGGCCAAGTGAGGTACTGCGTGGGAGATTTCTCTTCTGCAGGAAGGTTGGAATTAAATGGAGTCAGTTTCTTTCAAAAACGCGAGGGATTCTACAGGTGCTGGAAATTCAAAGAAACACACACAAAATGTTTGGAGGAACTCAGCAGGCTAGACAACACCTGTAGAAATGAATGAACAGTCTACATTTTGGGCCAAAACCCTTATTCAGGGCTGGAAAGGAAGAGTTCTCACCCCAAAGCGTCGATTGTTTATTCTTTTCCAAAGATGCTGCCTGACCTGCTGAGTTGCTTCAGAGTTTCTTTATTTTCATTGGCATTTAACTTGTTTCATAATCAAAAACACATTCTTCCAGTGGTCATCTGGTTTCTGTGATCACCAACAGTCTTCGGACATGTTTGAACATGCATTTGTTTTGAATTAATTACAAATAAAAAGGAAACAGCGGGCAAATGAGCTGTGCAGTACTGGGATCCGAGTTCCCTCTGCCTAGCGTGATAAAGGCATTGAACCATATGGACCTAAGAACAGCGGCCAGCAGGAGAACGAAAGGTCAAAGGAATTAAAAGAAATCTCAAAAACTAAATTTAAAGAATGAAGTGTACAAGATGATAAGAGGCATTGATCAAGTGGACAGCCAAGGCTTTCTCCCAGGGTGGAAATGGTGAGACAAAGGGCATAATTTTAAGGTATTGTGAGGAACGTATAGGGGGTGTCCCAGAGGTAAGTTATGTAACCGAGAGTGGTGGGTGCTCGGAACATGCTGCAGGGGTGATGGTAGAGGCAAGTGGCTTTGGGGCATTAAAGAGAATCTTCGGAAGAGGCAAGGGTTGGACTGATCTAGTACTGTGTTAAATGGTCAGCACAACATTGTGGACCGAAGGGCCTGTACTGTTCTCTGCTCCTGGTTTAGTTGTGGAACTCCAGCCTTCAGTAGGAAGTATAAATGTACCGTATAGTCTACACCTCTTGACAAATTGGTTATAAGGCCCTTGTCTATATTTTTTCACCAGTGCTGTGCTATGTTCAATAAAGTCTTTCTTATGCTGACTGAGGAAGAAAAAGCTTTTTGAAAGAACTTTCATTAGCTCAACACTAATTCCCCTCCTGCACCCGAATTACTACATCACTACATTTCAACTCGATTTAAAGATAGGTACTGTGAAGGGTTACAGGTTGTTTACACTCTCTCTATTCGTCTTTCAGGTGAAGCTATCGGACTTCGGGTTCTGTGCCCAGGTGTCAAAGGATGTGCCAAGGCGCAAGTCACTGGTGGGCACACCTTACTGGATGGCACCAGAGCTCATCTCCCGGATGCCATATGGTCCCGAGGTAACTTCGTGCTTTTCCTTATCGGCTTCATTCTCAACAACAAACCACAATCACTGCACAGCAATTTTTTTCGAATCTGTTGCTTCTCCAGAAACTTTGTTTTGTTTGTGATAGACTGCTTGAAGCTGAAAACAAATATAATTTCAGATTATCTGTATCACGTCAGAATTCGGAGAAATAATAAATTAACTTTTATTGAATATAATTCGTTTAATTTCATTATGGTGCTGATGCTTTGCAATAGTTCAACTGAGCTAAAAATGGATCTAGTATCTAGAGCTTCCCCGGCGTATATGGTGAATAAACTCTTCTCCGGCTTCCAGCCAGGTACAGGTATCGATTATAACCAATGACAACTCCACCATCTTTATCAGAGATGATGCCTGGTCATGTCTAGTCTGGTGGTATTAATACCCCTGTATTCCAACCCTCCTGATTGGTTAGTCCTTATCCAATCAGGTTTCTGCTTTCCCACCATGAATTCCAGTTCTTACTAAGAGCGAGACCTTTGTCTTTGTTAAAATTCTCTTCCTCCAGTTTTATTTCAGTGGCTTCCTTCACTTGGTGGTCCCAAAAACAACTGGCAGGGCCCTGTAGCTTTCTGCCGTTGAAGTCAATCCTACGGCCATTGCCAATGCAATGTTCTGCTACCGCTGACTTCTCTGGGGAACCCTAACGGGTACACCTCCTGTGCTCCTTGATGTGGGTTTCCATGCTGCATCACGTCTGCCCGATATACACTGCTCCACATTCACACGGAATCCCATAAACGCTAGCTGGCCTGAGTCCCAAGTCATCTTCAACCTGCACGGGCTGTGACTTGAGCTTCCTTACGGGTCTGTGGATGGTATTAATCCGGTATTTCTTCAGGATCCTGGTGATCCTTCCAGAAGCTGTGGAAATATAGGGAAGACAGGCCGTAGTAACAGGTTCCTCCCTGGTGTTAGGCTTCCTGTTATTTTTGGTCATCAGCCAAACCGGCTAAAGTATTGACGAGGTGACTAGATCAGTCCCTGCCAAAGGGCTAATCCACTCCCGTTCTCTCTACACTGGCGGGGTAGAGCAAGCAATCCAGATACCGCGGAGGAGGTAAGGGTGGCCCTCAAAAGGGCCGTTTTGCTGAAACCAGACACCACCAAAGGAGGGGGACTGGCCCTCCAGGCACACAGACATCGTGATTTTACCAGTGGGCAAAGGGAATACCACAGGGATGTCCAGCGGGTTCTGGACGATCCCGCCGACAGAGGTCTACAACGGGATCCCACAGACTCGATTGTCAGCTTTACTGAAGAAATCCGGTCTGCCGGCAGACATCTGCAAGACACTTCTGCCTCGGTACCACCGAGACTTCATGAGCTCCATTAGATACACAAGGAGCCCCCCCCACCCCACCCTCACGACCTATCGTCAGTGGGACAGATTCTCTGACTTACTGCCTCGCTGAGCATTTAACGACCATGCCGTCTCCCTTTGTTGGGGGCTGTGAGCATCACATCACAAACGCGACCGACATTGTTAAAACATCCAGCTGATCCCAAGGACATAACGGTCAGTTTCAATGTGCTGTCCCTGTTCACGAGTGTTCTCATTGACGGCTTGGTCCTCCTGCTGTTTTGAAGGACCTGTCCTGCACCCAGCACAAAAACGCAACTCTGCAGCAGCACCACTACTTCCTTAGTGGTTTGCAAAGATTCGGCGTGACACCTAAAACTTTGACGAAATCCTACAGGTGTGTGGTGGAGAGTGTATTGACTGGCTGCATCACAGCCTGGTAGGGAAACACCAATGCCATTGAATGGAAAATCCTACAAAAATGAATGGATACGACCCAGTTCGTCCCCAGTCAATGGTGGGGAGGGGGGTGCTTTATCATCATGGATCACCCCCCCCCTCCCCATCACTGAGCACATCTACATGAAACGTCAATGCAGGAAAGCAGCGTCCATCATCAGAGACCCCCACCCCACCCCTCGCCACCACCCAGGCCACGCTCTCTTCTCGCTGCTGCCATCAGGAAAAAGGTACAGGAGCCTCAGGTCCCACACCCCCAGGTTCAGGAACAGTCACTAACCCTCGACCATCAGGCTCTCAAACCAGAGGGGTAACTTCACTTGCCCCAACATTGAAGTATTCGCACAACCAATGGACTCACTTTCAAGGACTCTTCCTCTCATGTTCTTGATATTTTTTGCATATTTATTTATCATTATGATTTCTCTCTTTTTATATTTGCACAGTCTGTTGTCCTTTGCACTCTGATTGAACGCCCCAGTTGGTGGGGTCTTTCATTGATTCCATTATGATTATTATTCCATTATGGATTTATTGAGTTCGCCTCAGGGTTGTATGTGGTGACGTATATGTACTTCGATAAAAGAAGTTTACTTTCAACTTTGAAAACTACAAATGGTGGAAGACTCAGCAGGTCAGGTAGCCCCCTCGCCGAGATACCAGGATTGGTGGCATCCGTTAGTCTCGCGAGACCATGGATCTGTGCCTGGAATGGTTTCCAGGGCGCAGGCCTGGTCGAGGTTGTACGGGAGACCGGCAGTTGCCCAAGCAGCGAGCCTCCTCTCTCCACGCCACCGATGTTGTCCAAGGGAAGGGCAAGGGCCGATACAGCTTGGCACCCGTGTCATCGCAGGAGTTGATGGCGATATCAGACTGCCTTAGGGACTCCAGCTCCGGATTTGTCCTCAGGGTTTACTCCCGAAGCCTCTCCCATGAGTGGGTATGGCCACAAGGCAGCGGAGGTTTGAAATCAGAGTTTTCCCTCTCTTAGATGGACTGCCGTCCCAGGCTGACGAGCTCCAGGGTTAGAGAGCATATGTATTAATAGGGCAGGTTGAGCTAGCAAGGGCTTCCCTCTTTGGAGCGAAGGAGGATGAGAGGTGACTTGATAGAGGAGCACAATATAATAAGAGGCAGGCTGAATGGATAGCCAGAGGCTTTTCCCCCCAGGGGAGAAATGGCTCATACTCGGGACTTAATTATAAGGTGAATGGAGGAAAGCATAGTGGGGGGTGTCGGAGGTAATATTTTTTACACACGGAAGGTGGTGGGTGTGTGGAATGTCCTGCCAGGGTGATGGTAGAGGCAGATACAGTAAGGATATTTAGATAGGCGCATGGATGATAGAAAAACGGAGGCTACATAGGAGAGAAGAGTTAGATTGATCTTCGAGTTGGGTAAGGAGTCCGCTCAGCATCGTGAGCTGAAGGCTCAGCACTGTGCTCGAATGTTGAACATTAACGTCACCATGAAATTTCCCTCTCACGTAGCATGTTTTTGAAACGGCCTGTATCTGTTATTTCAAAGAGTTGGCTCAGCACTGTGCTCGAATGTTCTGTGTGCTACAACAGTTGACGGTTTGATTCTGGTGAAGGCTATCGAAACTGAAAAGTTTCATCTGTTTCTCTTCCCACAGATGTTGCTGGGATTTGAGGACTTCAATTATCAGGAAAGATTGAACAGGTTAGGGCTTTATTCCTTGGAATGTAGAAGACTGAGAGGAGATTTGAGAGAGGTGTACAAAATTATGAGCTGTTTAGGTAGGGTTCATGCAAACAAGCTTTTTCCCCCGAGGTTGGGTGAGACTAGAAGTAGACATCGGGAGTTAAGGGTGAAAGGTGAAATGTTCAAGGGGAACCTGAGGGGAAACTTCTTCACTCAGAGGGTTGTGGCAGTGTGGGATGAGATGCTGTTACGAACGAGGAGCAACTCTGATGGGCCGAAGGGTGCAAAGTCGTTCCCCCCCCCCCTTTTTGAGAATCGCAAAATCGCTATTATTTTGGGTCTGAAACCCAGGAAATGAGAGAGATACACAGCATGTCAGTAATGAGAGAGAGACAACGCCAGGATACACAAAGGTTGGAATGTCTCCTATTGACAAAGAGAGAGATTACTGCTATTGTCTCTTGGAGAAGGAATCGTGTATTGAGTACTGTTCTATTCATTGAAACCCCTCAGGGGGCAACCAGAGTGGTCTGGTTGAGGGATTGCATCATCCCAACCTGATTGACATCTGAGACCCCGTGAGTGGGGATAAAAGAGGGGTCTGGGGAACAACCCCTCAGATGCACCAGGAGAGACGCTACGAGGCCGGCGGGGGCTTGTGTGTGTGTGTCCACCCTTGCCTGGGTGATGAGTCCTCCACAGAACGATGTAGCTAAAGGACGGAGATGGATCAAGATCATAAAAGGAAAGTCGCCAAGTTAATAGCTGTTATTCTCTCTCTCTTTCTCTCTCTCCAACAATTGCAACAACAACAACCGCAGCCTGCATGAACTGAACTGAACTCTATATTTCCATCAGACAATTCATTATCCCCTAGACAATGATAGAGCTTATTTCTTATTGATTATTATGATACCCGCACTTTTAGGTTTAGTATTGACGACGTATATTATCTGTATATTTGCATTGATATTATTTTTGTGTATTTTTACTAATAAATACTGTTAAAAATAGTATCATCAGACTTCAATGGTTACTCCTATCTTTGCTGGTAAGACACCCAGTTACGGGGTTCGTAACAGATGCCAGCAGAAGTGGTAGAAGCTGGTTCAGTTGCAACATTTAAGAGTTTGGATAGGTATGTGGATGAGAGGGATATGGTCCAGGACGAAGTAGAAGACCGGGTCAGCATGGACAGGATGGGCCAAACGACCTATTTCTGTGCTGTAGTTCTCTATGACTCTCTGCTGCCCCCTGATGGTCACCTCTGGCAGTTTCTCTTTTTGTTTCAGATTCCCAGCAACTACAGTTCTCGTTTCACTCTTTGGTTTCTGTGGAATTCACTGCCACGGACATTTGTGGCGGCCAAGTCATTGGGTAGATTTAAAGGGGAGGTTGAAAAGTTTTTGATTAGTCAGGGTGAGAAAGGTTATGGGGAGAGGGCAGGAGAAAGGGGGGGGGGAAGAGGGAAAATAAATCAGCCACAACGGAATGGCAATGCAGACTCGATGGTCAAATTCTTCTCCTGTGTATTGTGGTCTGTGGTCTTATTAGTAAATCTGTTCCTGGCCACACTGACAGGCAATTGCTGCTGGGACAACTTGGCTGAATTTACCTCCCTCCACCCCCTGAATATCACAACCGAGGAGTCCGGCTGCTCTTGCAGGCGGGCAGCCGAGAGACAGCGATCAAACACGTGAGAATGCACACATTCCGGCTAAAGAGAGCTTCCTTGTAATTATTTTTAACTCCCTTTCTTTTGGTTCAGTCTTGATGGAAGCACAGCAGCAACAATGCTCCCCGCTTACCTTGGTCCTCGCTCCAGGAATGAAAATATTGATTTAGATAGACACTGTATTGTTAGGGGTGTTATTATTTGGTTCCAGGATACTGCTCTTGATTTGCAGTGTTGGCATTAGTTTTTAGTTAGTTTAGTTAGCAACTTAATTGACCTGGAGTTTATTACACTGGAAACAAAGATTTACTTCCTGAATACTTCTGTCTGTATCTTAAAGATTTTGGACTGCTGATCATAAAAATCACCATGAAATTTCCCTAGCGCACATCATTTTTTAAAATTGTCTATATTTGTTCTTCCAATTCTTAATTTGAGTCAGAATAACTGATGCCAAGATTAAGGAAGGCATTTTTGTTGGTCCACAAACCAATCAGGTTATCAATGTCGGGCAATTTGAAGAACTTCTCGTGGGACCAGAGAAAATCACATGGAAGGCATCCAAGGATGTTGTTGAAAATTTTCTTGGCAACTACAGAGCACCAAACTACGTGCAGCTGGTTGACAACATGCTTCAAGCACACAAAACCATGAAGTGCAACGTGTCACTAAAGATTCATTTTCTGCATTCCCATTTAGACTTCTTCCCTGCAAATCTTGGCGCTGTCAGTGACGAGCACGGTGAAAGGTTTCACCAGGACATTGCGGTCACAGAGAAACAGTATCAGGGCAACTGGAATCCATCAATACTGGCTGATTATTGTTGGACACTTAAGCCAGAAGCCTCAGACACTGAGTATTGAAATGAATTGACTTCATACTTACATCCTTCATAGACATGAAGAATAAAAATCTTTGTTATGTCTCCATCCTAATGTGCAATGTGAAATTTTTAACAATTTATAATAAATAGCACGTACAACAGGACAGTCAATACAAAATAGAAATACAATTGTATCAGCATGAATTAACCAGTCTGATGGCCTCTTGGAAGAAGATGTCCCACAGCTTGCTGGTCCTGGCTTTTATGCTGCGATATCATTTCCTGGATGGTAGCAGCCGGAATAGATTGTGGTTGGGGTGACTCGGGTCCCCAATCATCCATCAGGCCCTTTTTTCACACCTGTCTCTGTAAACGTCCTGAATCATGGGAAGTTCACAACTACAGATACACTGGGCTGTCCACACCACTCTCTGCAGAGTCCTGCGATTGAGGGAGGTACAGTTCCCATATCAGGCTGTGATGCAGCCAGTCAGGATGCTCTCAATTGTGCCCTTGTAGAAAGCTCTTAGGATTTGTGGGTCCATACCAAACTTCTTCAACCGCCTGAGGTGAAAGAAGTGCTGTTGTGCATTTTTCACCACATAGCCGGTATGTACAGAGCATGTGAGATCCTCGGTGATACGTATGCTGAAGAACTTAAAGCTGTTCACTCTCTCAACTCCAGATCCATTGATATCAATAAGGGTTAGCCTGTCTCCATTCCTCCTGTAATCCACAACCAGCTCCTTTGTTTTTGTGACATTGAGGGAGAGTTTGTTTTCTTGACTCCACTGTGTCAGGGTGTCAGGGTACGAATAAAAATCAATAGCTTAGTTGAGCCAAAGCATCAGCACCATTAAACACATTATATTCAAAGAAGCTAATTTCTTCTTTCTCCAAATTCCTAGGTGATACGAGTAGTCTGAAATTATATTCGTGTTCACCTTCCAGTGGTCTATCATTACAAAAAAAATTCAGAGGAAGCAACACTTACGAAAACAGTTGTTCAGTGTTATTTTCCTTTGTTCTGTACAGTTGTTGTTATTATAGATAGCATGGCAGTGTAGTGGTCAGCATAACGCTTTACAGTACCAGCGAGCCAGGTTCAATTCCCGCCATCTCCTATAAGTGTAAGTTCTCCCTGTAACTGTGTCAGTTTCCTCTGGGTGCTCTGGTTTCCTCCCACAGTCCAAAGGCAGACTGGTTGATTGGTTAATAGATAAATGTAAATTTTCATGTGATTGGGCAAGGGTAAAATTGGAGGGTGCTAAGGTGGCGTGGATTGAAGTTCTGGAAAGACCTGTTCTGCACAGCATAGATGTGCTCAATAGCGGGGAGGGCTTTACCCGTCATGGACTCGGGTGTATCCACTACTTTTTGTAGGATCTTCTGTTCAAGGGCATTGTGTTTCCATACCAGGCTGTGATGCAGCCAGTCGGTATACCGT
Organism: Hypanus sabinus; assembly: GCF_030144855.1. NCBI lineage: Eukaryota > Metazoa > Chordata > Chondrichthyes > Myliobatiformes > Dasyatidae > Hypanus > Hypanus sabinus. The sequence goes on from NC_082716.1 coordinate 106,460,419, forward strand.
CCACTACACATCTATAGAAGTTTCAGATATCATGCTGAATCTTCACAAAGGAAGTAGAGGTGCTGCCTTGCTTTCTTTGAAATTGCAATTATGTGCTGGGCCCAGGACAGGTCTTCCGAACAATAATACCGAGGAATTCAAAGTTGCTGACCCTCTCCATCTCGGATCCTCCAATGAGGACTGGCTTGTGGACCTCTGGTTTCCTTCTCCTGAAGTCTAGAATCAGCTTGCTGATGCTGAGTGAGAGATCGTTGTCGTGGCACCACTCGGCCAGATTTTCAATCTCCCTCCTATATGCTGACTCACCGCCATCTTTGGTGTCAGCAGCAAACTTGGAAATGGTGTTGGAGCTGTGCTTAGCCACATTTGTCCACACAGCCATAGGAGTGGAATTAAGCCATTCAGCCCATCGACTCTGCTCTGCCACTCAACCCCACACACCCGCCTTCTCGCCATAACCTTTGATGCCCTGACCGATCAGGAAACTATTAACTTCCGCTTTAAATACACCCATGGACTTGGCCTCCACCGCTGTCTGTGGCAGAGCTTTCGTAAGTGTAGAGTGAGTAGAGCCGGAGTTAAGCACACAGCCTGTGCTGATGGAGATTGTGGAGGAGATGTCGTTGCCAGTCTGTACGGACTGGAGTCTGCAAGACAGGGAATTGAGGATCCAGTGGGTTTTACCTCAGTGGCCAAACGTTGGGAAAATATGTTTCACCAGGACATTGAGGTCATGGACAAACAGTATCGGGGCAACTGGAATCCATCAATACTGGCTGATTATTGTTGGACACTTCAGCAAGAAGCCTCAGACACTGAGTACAAATGAAAATCATCAACAAAACATTTTTAGCTCAGTTGAAATATTGCAAAGCATCAGCACTGTTATGTAATTACATGCATTATATTCAAGAAAAGTTAATTTCTTGTTTCCCCAAATTTCTATGTGACACAAGTAGTCTGAAATTATATTTGTTCAAAGTCAAATTTATTATCAGAGTACATACATGCCACCGTGTACAACCCCCAGATTGTTTTTCCTGCGGGCATACTCAGCAAATCTAACAGTAAACAGGATCAATGGACAACAAACTGTGCAAATACAAATATAAATAAATAGCAAATAAATAACGAGAATGAAATAACAGGGTAAAAGGTCCTTAAAGTGAGACTATTGGTTGTGGGAACACCAGAAATAGAATGAGTGCAGTTATCCCCTTTTGTTCAGAAGCCTGACGGTTGAGGGGTAGTAACTGTTCTTGAACCTGGTGGTGTGAGTCCTGAGGCTTCTGTACCTTCTCCCTGATGGCAGCAGTGAGAAGAGAGCATGTCCTGGGTGGTGAGGGTCTCTGGTGATGGATGCACTTTTCTACAGCAACATGCGCAACGTCTGGGAGAGTTTTACCCGCAATCTACCGGGCCGAATCCACTACCTTTTACAGGATTGTCTATGCAAAGGCTTTGGTGTTCCCGTACCAGGCCATAATGCAGCCAGTCACCACACGTCGATAGAAGTTAGCCGGTGTTTTTAATGACATGCCGAACCTCCACAGTCTCCTGAGGAAGTCGAGGCACTGTCATACTTTCTTCGCAATTATATTTATGTAAGTGTCCAGGACACTAAGGTAGCGAGACCCAGGAATTTAAAACTACTGACCCTCTTCACCTCTGATCCTCCAATGATTATTGGCTCATGGATGTCTGGTTTTCCTCCCTTGAAGTCTACAATCAGATGGAAGGCAGTCTATCATAAACAAAAAAACAGGTTCTGAGCCAGTAACACTTTTGAAATAAATTGTTGTCCAGTGTTATCTTCTCCACCTCCTCCTCGAGATCCTGAGCTGAAGTCACCATTCGTTCCACTTGCAGCTGATTGGTTCTACCCGTCCCAGGCGTCACTGAGGCTGCACTTGAACCGAGTGGCTCGCTGGCCATCGTGGAGGACAGCAAAGAGATGACTACACTCTGGCTCCCTTCTCTTCTCCTCACCTCCCTTTGGTGTCCCTCTTCCTTCCCTTTCTCCCACGGTCCACTCTCCTATCAAATTCCTTCTTCTTCAGCCCATTACCTCTCCCACCTATCCCCTTCCAGCTTCTTACTTCATCCCACCCTCGCCCACCCACCCACGTTCCCCTCACCTGGTCTCACCTACCTCCTGCCAGCTTGTACTCTTCCCCTTTCCTCCACCTTCTTATTCCAACTTTTTCTCTCTCAGTCCTGATGAAGGGTCTCAGCATGAATCATTGACTGTTTATTCCTCTCGATAGATGCTACCTGCTCCAAGAGGACAACAATCTTGCCGTTGTGTTTGGAGTCTTGCGTGCATCAATGACCCAGAGAGCTATGTTGGCTGGAGTTTTTATGCTTTGGCTCTTGGTCGGGTCACCCGTGCCAAACAGGTCAAAGGGTAGAGGACAGACTAAGAGAGATCCACTGGTCCTCCAGGTTCGGAGGTTCAGCTCAGGTTCAACCCTGGCTGGTCAAACAAAATTGTTACAGAAACAACAATGAAGAATCCTTCTACATCCCAGTGCGTTGGTTCCTCAGTCTCTACCTGAGACTTGCATTACTCCACTGGGAGTGAAAGCTGAGAGGAAGCTACTGACACGATGAAGGAAGCCCTGAACACCGCCAGAGATGGAGGATCTTCACTGCTGCCCTGAACACCAGTGGGGTAGTGGACAGTAACACAAAGACGCTGCCTGACTGCTGAGCTCCTCCACCATTTTGTGTGCATTGCTCTGGATTTCCAGCATCTGCACAACCTCTCGTGTTTATGAGTAGGCTGCATTGTTGTGGGGCCCTGGATCAGACACAGAGCAGAGCAGAGCAGGTAAAGGCAGGAGAATCCCTTCCACTGAGCGTGTCTGTGAATCAGACGGGTTTTGCTGACACCAGCAGTTTACGGGCAATGATAACAATTCTGGATTTTTACGTCAGATCCGACGGGCAGAGCTTAAATGGTTAGTCCTTAATGTCAACGTGACTCTTTCATTGACCCTGCTGAACTGCTGAAGAAAAGGTCGACAGCTTCAAGTTCCTTGGTAGCCACATCACCAGCAACCCATCCTGGTCCCCTAACACTGACGTGGTGCACATTTACTTTGCCAGGCTTTGGAGAAGATTGGACTTACCCCGCGAGGATTCTCTTGAACTTGGGCAGAGCGCTATAGAAAGAGTCCTGATGGGTTGTACCTCAGCCCTGCTCTGCTCTGGACCGTCAGAACCCACAGGGAGCAGTAAACACTGCCCCACTTTGTCACATTTCACTTTTTAATTCTGTTGAGATACAGCACGGAATAGGTCTAGCCAGTGATCCCCCGACTTAACCCTAGCTTAATCATGGGATTACTTACAATAACCAATTAACCACTATGCTATACCGTGTCACCACATCATTCACTTGCATTCAGTCCATCTTCACGGTACCAATATTTTCAAGGATTAATGTTACGGCTGCCAAACTGTACAGCCCAGGAACTGGCACTGAACATGATCAGCACGATATGGAGGGCAGGCTGTTGCCCATGTGGCAGGCTCCCCCTCTCCACTCAGCTGATGGAACGGCAGAGACCGATACAGTTTGGCCCCAGTGGCATCGCAGGAGTTGCCAGTCAGCGTTGAACTCAACACCGGACTGCCTTAGGGACTCCAGCTCCAGATTTTTCCCTCGGGGTTTACTCCCAAAGCCTTCCCCATGAGTGGGTATAGCCGCAAAGCAGCGGTAGTTTGAGATCAAGAACTTTTCTTCTCCTAGTTGAGCTGCCAACCATGGCTGGCAAGTCCCTTCTGCCCAAAGCAACTGGTTGTAAGTCACCAGTAGCCCATCTTTACCCCTTCTCCTGTCAGTAGAAACAGTTCCACTGGCTCAGTAGCTAAACCAGACGTGAAGGCCAGAAGCTGGACTTGGTTGTCAGAGGCTATTTGAGGTGTACGTCATTGGGAGAATTTAATTGGTATCTATTTATTTGCTTATTGAGGTACAGCACAGAATAAGACATTTCGGCCCAGCCACGCCACCCAGCAACTCACCAATTTAATCTAAGCCTAATCATGAGACAATTTACAATGATCAATCAACCGATTGACCGGTACATCTTCGGACTGTGCAAGGAAACCTACTCGGGCACAGGGAGAACATACAAATTCCTTACAGGCAGCGGTGGAATTGAATCTGGATTGCCTGTAGTGTATACTGTTGTTCTAACCGCTACGCTACCGTACCAGTGGGAACTTGCCCCACTACCACCTCTGACTACAACAGCCTTCAGGAACCTTTTAATTGTTTCTATAATTTTTATAGCAATTGTATTTTATTTAGTATTAATCTTAATACTAAAAAGTATAAATTTGGAGTATTGTGTACAGTTCTGGTCACTGAATTATAGGAAAGATTTCAACAAAATAGAGGGAGTACAGAGGAGATTTACTAGAATGTTACCTGGGTTTCAGCACCTAAGTTACAGAGAAAGGTTGAACAAGTTAGGCCTTTATTCTTTGGAGCGTAGAAGGTTGAGGGGGGACTTGATAGAGGTATTTAAAATTATGTGGGGGTTAGATGGAGTTGACGTGGATAGGCTTTTTCCATTGAGAGTAGGGGAGATTCAAACAAGAGGACATGAGTTGAGAGTTAGGGGGCAAAAGTTTAGGGGTAACACGAGGGGGAACTTCTTTACTCAGAGACTGGTAGCTGTGTGGAACGAGCTTCCAGTAGAAATGGTAGAGGCAGGGTCGATATCGTCCCATTAAAAAAAAATTGGATAGGTATATGGACAGGAAAGGAATGGAGGGTTATGGGCTGAGTGCAGGTCGGTGGGACTAGGTGAGAGTTAGCGTTCGGCACAGACTAGAAGGGCCGAGATGGCCTATTTCCGTGCTGTGATTGTTATATGGTTATGTGGTTTAGTTTAGTTCTTAATACATAAGAAATCATATATATGTTGTACTGCTGCCACAAAATAACAATATTCATGACCTCTGTCAGTAACCAGTCTGGTATGGGGGGGGGGGGGCAGTCTACTACACAGGATCAAAGTCAGCTGCAGAGAGCTGTAACAGCTCCATCATGGACACCAGCTTCATAGCATCCAAGACATCTCCAAGCTGAGATGCCTCAAAAAGGCATTAAGGACCCTCACCACCCAGGACAAACCCTCTTCTCATTGTTACCACCAGGGAGGAGGTACAGGAGCCTGAAGACACACACTCAACGATTCAGGAATAGCTTCTTCCCCTCTGCCATCAGGGAGGAGGTACAGGAGCCTGATGACACACACTCAACCATTCAGGAACAGCTTCTTCCCCTCTGCAATCAGGGAGGAGGTACAGGAGCCTGAAGATACACACTCAGTGATTCAGGAACAGCTTCTTCCCCTCTGCCATCAGGGAGGAGGGACAGGAGACTGAAGACACACACTCAGTGATTCAGGAACAGCTTCTTCCCCTCTGCCATCCGATTTCTGAATGGACTTCAAACCCATGAACACTATCTCATCACCTTTTTTTAAAATTTCTATTCTTTGCACTACTTATTTAATTTATTTTATATTATATTTAATATATACTTACTGTAATTAACAGTTTTTTCCCCCTCTGTTATTATGGATTGCATTGTACTGCTGCCGTAAAGTTAGCAAATGCCACGATACCCGCCGGTGATTCCGGTATTTCACGCATTGCACGGTACTGCTTCCGCAAAAACAATAAATTTCACGGTGATACTGTCAGTGATAATAAATCGGATTCGGATCATGAACCTTTTCTGTAACGGGGTCATACGCATTATAACCAAGTATGGCCCAGCGGAAGTTTTGCACAAAAACGGTGCTCTCCCCGTCATTATTTTCTGCGCAGACACAAATTCGTTCCCGGCGCATTGCCTTTAAGGGTGTTTCCCCTTTAATCCGCCCTGCTAACCTTGCCGAATGCAACGTTGCTGTCGGCCGCGCCGAGGGTAAATGGGCCGGCGGTCGGGCGTCGCGGCCCGGGTGAGTCGGGCCGGCGTCCCCCCCTCGGAGGGGCCGGGGCGGGGGGCAGCAGCAGCAGCAGCTCGGGGAGGGCTTTCCCGAGCAGGAAGTCAGCGTGTGCGGAGCGGGATCCCGCAGGGTGGCGGGGGGCAGACCCCGGGCACCGAGGGAGGCATTGCCGGGGCGGGGGGCAGCAGCAGCAGCAGCTCGGGGAGGGCTTTCCCGAGCAGGAAGTCAGCGTGTGCGGAGCGGGATCCCGCAGGGTGGCGGGGGGCAGACCCCGGGCACCGAGGGAGGCATTGCCGGGGCGGGGGGCAGCAGCAGCAGCAGCTCGGGGAGGGCTTTCCCGAGCAGGAAGTCAGCGTGTGCGGAGCGGGATCCCGCAGGGTGGCGGGGGGCAGACCCCGGGCACCGAGGGAGGCATTGGCGGGGCGGGGGGAGCCGGCGCTGCCGACCGGAGAGGGCCGGGGCCCGGGGTAAGGCGAGACTCTAAAGTGCCCCCGCCTCCGATAACTCCCACCCGGGACCCGCTTAAAGCCTCGGCTTTAACCCGGTTCTACTCCCTGTGCTCCGCGGGTGTGTAGGAAGGGGAACTGGGTGAGGCGAAGCTTGGAGTCTGGAGTTTCACAGTCTGCTGCAAGAACTCAGCAGGTCGAGCAGCGTCTGGGAGGGGAAGTGACATTTCAGGCCGAGATACCTTGATCTCCCCTCCAACTTTCACCCGCTCATGCCTCCCCCCTCTTTTGCCTGTTCCCCCTCTCTCCGTCTCCTCCTCCCCCTTCCCCATCTTCCATGGTCTTCGGTCCTCTCCTGTCACATTCCCCCTTCTCCAGCTCTTTATCTCTTTCACTAATCAACTCCCCAGATTTTACTTCACTCCCTCCCAGTCCCCTGGTTTCACCTATCACCTACCACCTTGTACTACTCACTTGTCTTCCCCCCCCCCCCCACCACCCCCTCGCCCTGACTTCCTCCCCCTTTCCGCTGCTGAAGAAGGGTCTCGCCTTGAAATGTTTCCCCTTCTCCGCAGATGCCGCCCGATTTGCTGAGTTCTCCCACCTTTCTTGTTTGATGCCCTGGGGTCGGAGCCTGGCCCCCGATGCGTGGTCTTCCCAGACCCTGGAGAACTCTTGTCCTTAGGTTCACTTTGGGCTCAGCGACACACACTTAGAATCCAGGCACTGAGGATCGTGGGGTGGGGGGGGGGGCAGTATGCAGGTTGAGTTGTTGTAGGGGGTGTTTGCTGTGGAGGGAGGTGGGTAGGAGACCTTGGAAGCTGGAGTGTGTGTGTGTGTGTGTAATTGGTGCTTGTGGGTTTGGGGGAGAGTTAGGTGTTTGAGTGCATTTTGATGTTAAATTGCTTGGGGTCCTTAGCTCCCACGGGCTTATGATCTCCCGTCTCCATCGTCCAAAGTCGACGGTATGGTTGGAATTCACCAATGTTTCTGTAATGCACTGTGCAGGGTATCGGCCGATATGGCTTCACCAGGATAGGTGTCCTTGCCCATTTCCACCTCTCACAGCAGCTTGGACTTTGAGTGGCATCTCTGGATTCACTGACCAAGATGAGCTTTGTTTGTTGCACGCTCTTGGAGACGTACAATGAAGTACGTCACTTGCGTCAACGGCCCACACAGTCCGAGGAGCTGGGACACTGCTCAAGTGTCACCCCGATTCCGTTACCAGCGCAGCGTGCCCGCACCTCGCTGGACACCTTTTGAACGTGGGTGGAAAACGGAGCACCTGGAAAACCGAGTTCCCGAGGGAATGGGCGTTTAAGGACGTGTTCCCGGCACTGCCACCCTGAACAGAACGCAGACAAACACAGGTGGTAGGCAGTCACAAGTAAATCCAGTCAGGAACTGGGGAGAAGTTCTTCTCCTTGCAGAAGAAGGGGGGGGGGGGGTGAAGAGAAGTGCTGAGAAGGGTTACAAGGAAACTACAAGGGAGAAGAGAGAGAGAAGTAAGAAATAGTTTCCTGCAAGGGAGAGGCAAGATACTACAGATCCTGGAACCTGCAGAAACACGCAGTCATTGGGAGGAAAGAAATAGTCAATATTGTGGGCCATCAGGCCGACAGATGTTTTCCTACAACTGTGTACGGTGTGTTGTCCTTCATTAAGTTCAGGAGCCACGAGGTAATGTTGCGACCATATAAAACACTGGTTAGACCACACTTACAATATTGTGTTCTGGTCACTTCATTATAGGAAGGATGTGGAAGCTTTGGAGAGGGTGCAGAGGAATAGTGTTTGGATTAGTGAGTGTATCTTATGAGGATAGGCTGATTGAACAAGGGCTCGTCTCTTTGGAGTGAAGGAGGATGAGAATTGATTTAATAGAGGTGTACAAGATTATCGGTAATCGTATAGTGAATGCTCAAGGCACCATCAGGGAGTGGTTCCATACCTCTGTAGGAGTCTGTCAGGGCTGCCTCCTCTCCCCCACTCTCTTCGACGTCTTCCTGGAACAGATCCTGAGTGATGCCCTTGAAGATCATGTGGGCACAGTCAGCATCGGAGGGAGAAACATCACAGACCTAAGATTTGCTGAAGACGTTGATGGACTTGCAGGAAAAGAGGACGAACTGGCCACCCAGCTTGACAGAGCCTCCACCAAGCTTGGAATGGAGATAAGTGCCGGGAAAGCCAAGCTGGTGGCAAATGCCAGCAGTGCCATCTCAGTCCGTGGTCAGAAACTTGAGACAGTGCAGCAGTTCAAATACCTCGGGGCAATCATCAGTGATGAAGGATCAAGATGACAGACAGACAGAGACACTTTATTGATCCGGAGGGAAATTGGGTTTCGTTACAGCTGCACCAACCAAGAATAGTGAAGAAATACAGCAATATAAAACCGTAAATAATTAAATAAAAATAAGTTAGTCGTGCCAAGTGGAAATAAGTCCAGGACCAGCCTATTGGCTCAGGGTGTCTGACATTCCGAGGGAGGAGTCGTAAAGTTTGATGGCCACAGGTAGGAATGACTTCCTATGACGCTCAGTGTTACATCTCGGTGGAATGAGTCTCTGGCTGAATGTACTCCTGTGCCTAACCAGTACATTATGGAGTGGATGGGAGTCATTGTCCAAGATGGCATCCAACTTGGACAGCATCCTCTTTTCAGACACCACCGTCAGAGTCCAGTTCCATCCCCACAACATCACTGGCCTTACGAATGAGTTTGTTGATTCTGTTGGTGTCTGCTACCCTCAGCCTGCTGCCCCAGCAAACAACAGCAAACATGACAGCACTGGCCACCACAGATTCGTAGAACATCCTCAGCATCGTCCGGCAGATGTTAAAGGACCTCCGTCTCCTCAGGAAATAGAGACGGTTCTGACCCTTCTTGTAGACAGCCTCAGTGTTCTTTGACCAGTCCAGTTTATTGTCCATTCGTATCCCCAGGTATTTGTAATCCTCCGCCATGTCCACACTGACCTTTTGGATGGAAACAGGGGTCACTGGTGCCTTGGCCCTCCTCAGGTCCACCACCAGCTCCTTCTCTTTTTCACATTAAGCTGCAGATGATTCTGCTCACACCACATGACAAAGTTTCCCACCGTAGCCCTGTACTCAGCCTCATCTCCCCTGCTGATGCATCCAACTATGGCAGAGTCATCAGAAAACTTCTGAAGATGGCAAGACTCTGTGTTGTAACTGAAGTCCGAGGTGTAGATGGTGAAGAGAAAGGGAGACAGGACAGTCCCCTGTGGAGCCCCAGAGCTGCTGACCACTCTGTCTGACACACAGTGTTACAAGTGCATGTACTGTGGTCTGCCAGTCAGGTAATCAATAATCCATGACACCAGGGAAGCATCTACCTGCATCACTGTCAGCTTCTCCCCCAGCAGAGCAGGGCGGATGGTGTTGAATGCACTGGAGAAGTCAAAAAACATGACCCTCACAGAGCTCGCCGGCTTGTCCAGGTGGGTGTAGACACGGTTCAGCGGTGACAAGACAAGAAGTCCGGGCAAGAACTGCACAGACAATGACTGCACTATCCAAACTCAAGACAATATGGAGGGACAGCAACATCACTATGATCAGACTCCTGCATGCATTGGTATTCTCCATCTTCCTGTACTCATGTGAGACGTGGACCCTCACAGCAGAGCTGCAGAGGAAGGTACAGGCACTGGAGATGAGATGCTATCGCAACGTCTTGGACATCTCATACTTGGACCACATCACAAACGAGCAGGTCCGCAAGACCATCCAGCACCACATTGGCCCTCGTGAAGACCTTCTCACAACGGTGAAGAAAAGGAAGCTGAGATGGTACGGCCACGTAGCAAGATCCAGTGGCCTTGCAAAGACCGTTCTACAAGGAACTGTGGAGGGGAAAAGAAGGAGAGGCAGACAGAGGAAAAGATGGAGGGACAACACTAAAGAATGGACAGGGAAAACATTTGCGGCGACCCAGGCCCTGGCACACCACCGTGACAGATGGAACAGACACGCTTGTAATGACGGCTCCCCGACGACTCCACCGGGAGTTAAGGGCGCAACAAGAAGAAGAAGATGATAGGAGAGCAAGATCAAGTGACTGGCCAGAGACATTTTCCCATCATGGAAACAGCTCATACGTGTGTAATTTTAAGGTGATTGTTGGAGATTATATGGGAGGGATTCAGAGGCAAGTTGTATTTTTTTTCCCCCCACACAGAGTGGTGAGTGTTTGGAACTTGTCAGGGGTGTGGTAAAGGCAGATACATTCGGGGCATTTAAGAAACTCTTTGATAGGCATGTGGATGATAGAAAAATGGAGGGCAATGTAGGAGGGAAGGGATTAGATCGATCTTGGAGTGGTCCACAAGACTATAAGACATAGGAGCTGATTAGCCCAGTTGACCCCTCGAGTCTGATTCCATCATGGCTGATGAAAGTTGGCACGATATCATGGGCTGAAGAGCCTGCACTGTGTTTTATATTCCAGCATCTGCTGTCTCTTGGTCTCCTACAAGGCAGTGACTGACCTGAGCACAGCAAGATCCCACTAACATCTGACTATGAACTGAGAGATGTCCGCAAGGCCCCAGATACTGGTTTCCACTTGCCGGACCTCTCAAGTCCACCTGAGAGATCAGATGGGCTGAATGGCCTCTGTTCTGCTATGAATCCCCACGAACCGAGAAGCCAGCCCTGCTTGGAATCCTAGACACCACGGTGGCGTAGCGGTTAGCTCAGGGCATTCTGGCATTTGGAGTTTAATTCTGGTGCCGTTGTGTAAGGAGTCTGTATGCCCTCCCTGTGGAATGCATGGGTTTTCTCCCAATATCCAGAGACTGGTTAATACCTCATTGCAAATTTTCCCATGATTAGGTGTGTCGGGAGGTAGCTGGGCGCTGTGATTCGAAGGGCCAGGAGCTAAATGAAATAGCTCTTCGGTATCCCCAGGCACAACACGAGCTGAGTCGATTTATTTGAAGGTATCTGTAAGTCAAGCCGGGGATCTGCTGACTGGATAATCCTGCCAGGTTTAGTGTTTCCGCTGTCTGCTGCACTCTGTCAGGCCAAGCTGCTAATCTCCTGAGACGGGATTGCGTTGCTGAGGTTAACTTCTCCTCCCAGGTCCCCTCCTTCTCGTCCGAGTCATGTGACTGTGGGCGATCGCGGTCTTTCCGTGACCATGATTGTTCTTGGCAAATTTTCCTACGGAAGTGGTTTGCCATTGGCTTCTTCTGGGCAACGCCTTTACAAGACAGATGATCCCAACCGTCATCGATGCTCTTCACAGATTGACTGGCTGGCGGGCTGGCGTCCGTGGTCTGATAACCAGATCTTGTGATGTCCATTAGCTGCTCGTACGACCATCTACCCCCTGCTCCCATGGCATCATGCAACCCTGATCGTGGGTCTAGGCAGGTGCTACACCTTGCCCAAGGGTGACCTGCAGGCCAGCGGGGGAAGGAGGTCCTTGCATCTCCTTCAGTGGAGACATATCTCCACCCCTTGCTAATCAAGAGCTGAACAACCTCCACTTTAAGTATACCCAATGACTTGACCTCTGCAACTATCTGGCAGTGAATTCCACAGACTTGCCTCCTGACTAAAATTTTTCCTCCTCTCTGTTCTAAAATAGTTAAGTAGTGCAAAAATAGAAATAAAACAGTTAGTGAGGTAGTGTTCATGGGTTCATTGTCCATTCAGAAATCAGATGGCAGAGGGGGAGAAGCAGAAACAGGCCATTCGGCCCATCTAGTCCATTTCAAAATAATTTAAGCTGCCTTCTCCCATCGACCTGCACCAGGACCATAGCCCCCTCATACTCCGACTATCTATGTACCTATCCAAACTTTGCTTGCATGTTGGGATTGGACTTGCGTACACCACTTGTACTGGCAGCTCGTTCAGCACCCTCGCCACCCTTTGGCCTTTCAACCTTAACTCTGGTTGTAGTGTCACCCACCCTCAGTGGAGAAAGCCTGCTTGCGTTTACCCTACCTATGCCCTCATAATTTTGAATGCCTCTATCAAATCTCCTCTCAATCTTATGTTCCAGGGAATAAAATTCCAATCTATTCTATCTGTCCATACAACTCAGATCCTCCAGGCCTGGCAACATCCTTGTAAAATTTTTCTGTACTTTTTCAACCTTATTTACATCTTTCCTGTAGGTAGGTGACCAAAACTGCGCACAATACTCCAAATTAGGCCTCACCAATCTCCCATACGTCTGACATCCCATACACAGACGCGTTCCCATCAGACGTTGGTTCTGAATGCTGGTCTCAGCTAATGCAGAAGATCTAAGCTGGACTAGCCGCTTGTTCCGCTTATACCAGGGACTGGGTAGACCCAGGAGAGCCACAGGATATTGGTGGGTGGGGGGTTGATGTTGGGTGGGGAGGGGGTGCGGTGACACGTTAAGATGACAGCCTAAGCTCTCCAGGTGAGGTGAGGAAGGTGGACTCTTTAATAACTCTCTCAGCCGGGAGCAGCGACACCACACGGTGCTTGGCAATCTGTCTTCCTCAACAGTGCAGACCGAGCTTATGTGACCATGTTGTGCTTCACCTTTCCTGCAGGAGTTACAGAGAAGATAGCTCGCTGTCGGTTGATCTTGCCCAGCTGACCAGAATGGTAAGTGCACAAAAACTCCTGGTAGAAAGCCGCCGGTGTAGTTGTTAACACACCTTCCAAGACACGGTGAGGAGCTGGTCTTGCATACTGTTGACACATCAGACCTTTACAGAGTGCATTAAGCTAGAACAAGGTAAAGCAATAACAGTGCAGGATAAAGTAAAAGCTACAGAGAAAATGCAGTGTAGGTAATCGATAAAATGCAAGATTGTATTGAGATAGATTGTGAAGCCAAGAGCCCATCTTATCCAAGAGGTCCTTCCGGCATCCTGATAACAGCGGGGTAGAAGCTGTCCTTGAGCCTGGTGGAACGTGTTTTCAGGATTTTGTATCTTCTGACTGATGGCGGAAGGTCTGAGGTGGTTGGGATTTTTGATTATGCTGGCTGCTTTACTGATGCAGCGGGAATACAGACAGAGCCCATGGATGGGAGGCTGGTTAAGTGTCGACAGAGTCCATGGAGAGGAGGCTACTGAGCTGCGTTCATAACTCTGCAGTGTCTCGTGGTCAAGAATGGAGGGAGTTGCTGTACCAAGCTGTTATGCATCTCGCCAGAATGCTTTCTATGGTATAGCGATTAAAAAAAATCAGTAAAGGTCGATGAGGCCTTGCCAAATTTCTTTAGCCTCCTGAGGAAGCAGGGGTGTTTGAGTTGCATTGATATCAGGGTGGTTGGACCAGGACAGGCTGTGGGTAATGTTGGCTACTTGAAGCTCTCAACCTCAACAGGAGCACGTGCACCACCTCCCTTTCCGAACACCACCGATGTAGACGGGAGCACGTGCACCACCTCCCTTTCCGAACACCACCGATGTAGACGGGAGCACGTGCATCACCTCCCTTTCCGAACACCACCGATGTAGACGGGAGCACGTGCACCACCTCCCTTTCCGAACACCACCGATGTAGACGGGAGCACGTGCATCACCTCCCTTTCCGAACACCACCGATGTAGACAGGAGCACGTGCACCACCTCCCTTTCCAAACACCACCGATGTAGACAGGAGCGCGTGCACCACCTCCCTTTCCGAACACCACCGATGTAGACGGGAGCACCACCTCCCTTTCCGAACACCACCGATGTAGACGGGAGCACCACCTCCCTTTCCGAACACCACCGATGTAGACGGGAGCACGTGCATCACCTCCCTTTCCGAACACCACCGATGTAGACAGGAGCACGTGCACCACCTCCCTTTCCGAACACCACCGATGTAGACGGGAGCGCCACCTCCCTTTCCGAACACCACCGATGTAGACGGGAGCACCACCTCCCTTTCCGAACACCACCGATGTAGACGGGAGCACGTGCATCACCTCCCTTTCCGAACACCACCGATGTAGACGGGAGCACGTGCATCACCTCCCTTTCCGAACACCACCGATGTAGACAGGAGCACGTGCACCACCTCCCTTTCCAAACACCACCGATGTAGACAGGAGCGCGTGCACCACCTCCCTTTCCGAACACCACCGATGTAGACGGGAGCACCACCTCCCTTTCCGAACACCACCGATGTAGACGGGAGCACCACCTCCCTTTCCGAACACCACCGATGTAGACGGGAGCACGTGCATCACCTCCCTTTCCGAACACCACCGATGTAGACAGGAGCACGTGCACCACCTCCCTTTCTGAACACCACCGATGTAGACGGGAGCGCCACCTCCCTTTCCGAACTCTGTGACCAGATCATTGGTTTCGTTGGGATTGAGAGAACCGTTGTTGTCAGGACACCATGTCACTAAGTTCCTTGTCTGCTTACTGTACTCAGTATTATATGTAATGTTTGAAGTTTTTCTTTTTCTGCATTAATTGAAGTTCATTTCTCGTCAGTGCCTTCCAATTTGATATGGTAGTCAAATATTTAACCTTCCACAAGTTCAACGTTAATGTTTTTTAACTTTTATCTCACCTACTTAATTGCTGCTTGGAACCTAACCCTCTGATTGCTCTTTTCGGCACCTCGGGAGAAGCTGACGTGCGTCTGACTCCGAGTTAGTCTCGTGCATTGTCTTCCGCCTCTCTGTTGGCCAGACTTGCTGTCCTCCTTAGGTGGCGAGATGCTGCCCCACCCACTCATGCTCAACGGCTCAGAGACATTATGTCCTGCTTAGACCTTGAGAAGATTCATTATTCACTTCTTAATTCGGACACAAAGTTCCAAAAGGTGTGGGGACCTTTTCTTGCATATTTTCATAATTCCGGTTTAGATTAAGGGTGCATCCCTCCCTTTTTTCTTTTGCATTTAAATCCCTTACTTCCAGCTTGTGTAAACATTATAGTTCAGGTAGTAGGCAATATACCTTTTTATAAATACAGCTCTGTGGTGATGAAAGTTCTGATCAACTTTTTTATATATAGCAAGGTTGGCTTGGAGTTGGGTCGTGGGAGGTTGGGGTGGTAACTACCTTTATATGATTCTACAAAGGTGCTTTTTCTTAATTGTTACGAATTGTACATTTGATATGTTTGTTTTGCACTGTATAAACCTTTTTTTTGTTTTTCTTTGTTTTATTGCATTGTAGAAACTCATAAATCTTTTTAAATTTCAAAGCAAATTTATTATCAAAATACATATATCACCATATCCAATCCTGAGATTCATTTTCCTGTGGACGTACTGAGCAAATCTTTTGAATAGTTCCTATAGCAGGATCAATGAAAGACCAACCAGAGTGCAGAAGACAACAAACTGTGTGAGTAAGTAATTAGCAATAAATAATGAGAACATGAAGTAATCAGATAAAGAGTCCTTAAAGTGAGATTGAAGTGAGGGTTGTGGGAACATCTCAATGATGGGGCAAGTGAGTGTAGTTATCCCCTTTTGTTCAAGAGCCTGAAGGTTGAGGGGTCGTAACTGTTCTTGAACCTGGTGGGGCGAGTCTTGAGGCTCCTGTACCTTCTACCTGCTGACAGCAGCGAGAAAAGAGTATAACCTCAGTGGTGGGGGATCTCTGTTGATAGATGCTGCTTTCCTGCAACAGCATTTCATGGAGATGTGCTCAACGGTTGGGAGGGCTTTACTGGTGATATACTGGCCTGAATCCAGGACCATTTGTAGGATTTTCCATTCAAAGGCATTGGTGTTTCAATGCAGGCAATCGATACACTCTCTCTGTAGACTTGGCCTACTCTACCCTAAACCTGCC
This sequence comes from Hypanus sabinus, assembly GCF_030144855.1. Lineage (NCBI taxonomy): Eukaryota > Metazoa > Chordata > Chondrichthyes > Myliobatiformes > Dasyatidae > Hypanus > Hypanus sabinus. The sequence goes on from NC_082716.1 coordinate 106,476,624, forward strand.
TCGGCAGTGAAACACTACGGACCACCTCTTGCATGGCTGTGGACTTTTTTATGTGACTGGGTTGTTTTTGCACACTTCCTTTCTCCTCATTGTCGTGTATAATTTGTGTTGCCAAGGGTTATGGGGAGAAGGCAGGAGAATGGGAATTGCGAGGGAAGTTAAATCAGAACTGAACACAGCATACTAAGTGTGGCCTAGCCAGAGTTGAATAGAGCTGCAACATTACCTCACGTCTCTTGAACTCAATCCCCTCTCTCATAGCCCTTCTTAACACCTGTAATGCCCTGGTTAAGAATTTTTACCGCTATGCTGTGAGGAATTTCATTTAGCAGTTTTCTGTAAAAGCAATATATCCTGCTGGTAGAATGCTTTCGTTTTGGCTAAAGATAAGGGGCTATGATGTTTAACTTAGGAATGTTGTGTCAGCCAATCAGGATGGTGGGATCAGGAGAAGGTTCTAGAGAGAACTGGGTGGAGAGAGATTTGTGATGGATGCTGGTGCAGTTCTTGGTCTTCTGGCGGTGGGGGGGGAGGGGGGGAGGTGCCATGAAGAGAAAACCGTGAGAAACAACCGTAGATTTGACCAGAAGATGCCATTGCAAGGAGTGCTTCTCGAGACAAAGGATGCTCTACCAGAGATAGGTGATGTGAATTCAGTAACGTGAGTTATGGATGTACCAAGCTTTTGGAAGATACGATCTCCAACGGTCACATTTCTTTTCTTTCCCTTGATAAAGCTGAAATTAGTAAATATATACTTTCTCTATAATTTTATGCAGGTGCGATCTGTTATTTTTTGCTAACCTGTAACTGTGTATGGGCAATATATTCACAGCATTCACTCAAATCGAGGTTTCTTTAATTGGAGCATCACAACATTCCAGTTTGGTCGAACCCCAAATCACAGCGACCCTAGACGTACATTGTTAATAAAAGGTGGCCTTCTTGCCCCTGAGTCACATGGGTGTTAGCAAAGTTGGCTAACGAGCCCACGGAGAGGGTTACACACCCTATCAAATTGTGAGGCAGCTTTGAGGAAGTGTACACCAATGTGCCTCTGTTCCTGCACACTGCTGAGAATCCTGCCATTAACTTTGGACTCTGTCCTGCATTAAGGATGTAATGTTGAGGCTTTATAAGGCACTGGTGGGGCCTCACTTGGAGTACTGAGAGCGGTTTTGGGCCCCTTATCTAAGAAAGGATGTGCTGACATTGGAGAGGGTTCAAAGGAGGTTCACAAGAATGATTCTGGCATTGAACGGTTTGTCATATGAAGAGTGTTGATGGCTCTGGGGCTGTATGCTTTGGAATTCAGAAGAATGAGGGTTGACTTTGTTGAAACCTATTCAATGTTGAAAGACCTCGATAGAGTGGCTGTGGAGAGGATGCTTCCTAGTGGGGAGATGTGTGGGTCCTAAGACCAGAGGGGACAGCCTCAGAATAGAGGGGTGTCCTTTTAGAACAGAGGTGAGGAAGATTTTTTTTTTTAGCCAGATGGGTGGTGAATCTGGAATTCATTGTCACAGGTTCTTGTGGAGGCGAAGTCGATGGGTATATTTAAGGCAGACATTGAAAGTCCTTGATGGGTAAGGGTGTTCAGGGTTATGGAGAGAAAGTGGGAGAATGGGCCTGAGGGGAAAAATCAGCCATGATCAGGCTCGATGGACAGAATGGCCTAATTCTGTTCTTGTATCTAATGGTCTGATTTCTGTGAGTGATTACAAGTTGGGTGGTCACAATGGCCAAAACTTTGCTTGTGTGCCCTCTAGCGGTGTATGGTCTTCTCCAAGCTCCACTGAGTGGGTGCCTTACTCCGAGGAACCTGCATGTGGAATTGGAAGGGTTGAGTTTGGGTGGGGGTAAAAGAGCCATCAACCAGAGGTCCAAAGGTGGCTCAGTCAGTTAGGTAGGTGTGGAGTTTGATTGGGATGGGGGGGGGGGGGAGTTGGATGGGTCAAATTGAGGCTTGGTTGAAATCTTGGCGGAGAAATGACGGGTCCTTTGAGAGATGGAATGGGTAAAACCGGGAATACTGTATCCGGTCACCCCCTCAAAGTCAAAAGGGGCTGTTGTGAGGGCATGGGGCTCCTTTTTCAGGTTGAGCTGTTGAGGGGGCACAGGTAGTCAGAAGATGGGAGTTGAGCGACAAGCACTGAGGTTTTAACTATGGAAGTGAAATGATCACACTCGGAGAGCACAGAAACAGGCCTTTCAGCCCATCTAGTCATGACAAACCTAGTCCCATCGAAGTACACCTGCACCATTGGCCTCCATGCCCCTGCCATCCATGTACTTATCCAAACGTCTCTCGAATGTTGAAATCGAACCTACATCCACCTTTAACGCTGTCAGGTTGTTCCACTCTCCCACCATCCTCTGAGTGAAGGAGTTCCTCCTTAAATATTTCATGTTTCACCCTAAACCTAAGACTACCAAGCCTCAATTTGACCCATCCAACTCCCCCCCTCATCCCAATCAAACTCCACACCTACCTAACTGACTGAGCCATCTTTTGACCTCTAGTCTCAGTGGAAACAACCTGCCTGCATTTACCCTATCTATACCCCTCATAATTTTGTATACCTCTCTCAAATCTTCCCTCGTTCTCCTGTGCTCCAGGGAATAAAGTCCTAACCTGTTCACCTTTTCCCTATAACTTGGGTCCTCGCACCTTAGCTGCATCATTATAATTTATTCTGTCATGCTTTTTTCGATCTCATTGATATCTCTCCTGCAGATGGGTGGCCAGAGCTGCACACAGTACTCCAAATTAGGCCTTGGGGTGACTTAATCTAAGTTTTCAACAATGAGGGATGTTGTACTTCTGTGCGTGATAAAGTTGGGTATGCAGGTGACTCCTGGAACTTCTAGAGCAGGGGTGGGCAAACTTTTTGACTCGAGGGCCACAATGGGTTCTAAAATTTGACAGGGGGGCCGGACCAGGAGCAGATGGACGGAGTGTTTTGGTAATACACCTCATAAGAGAAAATAAAATATCATGGGATTTGTAGAAAACATGTGCTTTAATTTCAATTGAAAATGAACAAATGCATTACAACAAAATATATGTCTTTGAAGTCCCATGGTATTTAGCTATTTATTGAAATGACTTTTAAAACACTGAAAATTAAATGAATAAAATACAGCTTTTTTTTAATAGTAACAGTTATTATTTTAAAGCACTGAAAATTCTGTTATCCTTCAAGATATTATCATCATCACTCTCCTCCTGACTGTCTTTATTTCAAAAACGGTAGGAGATGCAGGTCTACTTGTCCTGCTCCTTCTTATTCAATTGTCCCCTGTGCCAAAACTCAACAACGACCCGCAGAATGACAAAGCAGGGAGAGCGCGCCAATATGCGGAGCTCTGTGCTCGCAAATCCCCGCAGGCTATCTCCCTTAGCCGGAACGCTGGCTAATTGTGAGCCGGTTCGGATGTGCCAGGAAATGGGTCGCCACAAGGTCACAAAGTAAAGCGCAAATGTGGAGTAATACGCTGCACCTCAACAAAGGTCAATGTATATAGAGTGCGTCATCTATTGGGAAAACGGCAGAATTGCGGGGAGAAAACGTTAACAAGGTTTATTAATATAATTTCATCAAGATCTGCGGGCCGGATTAAAAAGCTTAACGGGCCGCATATGGCCCGCGGGCCGTAGTTTGCCCATGCCTGTCCTAGAGGGATGTGTAACTGCGTGTTTTTTATTTTTGCAAAGAGAACTACCTTTAATTCCATCACACTGCACTCTGGTTGAATGCCCCAGTTGGGCAGTTTTTCATCGATTCTGTTATGGTTATTTTTCTATAGATTTATTGAGTATGCCCACACAAAAATGAATCTCAGAGTTGTATGTGATGGCGTTAGGGTATGTACTTTGATATTAGAATTTACTTTGAACTTTGATCATATCTCTATCATGTTTCTGAGTCCCAACTCCCTGCCCCAAGCTCTCACACAATCCTTGATACTTTCCCCTTCCTCCCCCAGTCGGCCGTTGTGGACCCCACCCTAAAGAGCCGCGAGGAGCAGGATGCGGAGCTGGACCGGAGGATTGAAGCTCTGAGGAAGAAGAATGAGGCCCTAATGAGGAGACATCAGGTGAGGTGGAGTTGGCTGCCGTTTTACAGCCATCAGCGGTGTAGGAAACCACTGTTTTTTAAAAATAATACATGTTATAAGATGTGTACTTTTTAACAAACCCGTGCATTTTTCACACTCGCTGACAGAAAGCGGTATAGCAGCTAAACTAACGGTTTATCACCTTTCTCGTTTTTCATTGGCTAAGTATTAGCTCATTACCCGCTTATTGTAATTATGTAGCCTGTTAAAGAGTTTATTCCTATCTATGGAATTTCCATTATCTATAAAAGTGATGGATTTTTCAGGGGTACCATCTTGGCTTCTTTTTTGCATCCATACACCCCTTAATGTTGGTCCTCAGCCCTCTGTTAAGTTTGCTTAGTATTTGTATGTTTGTGCTCTAGAATAAACTAAGAGCTTGGAACGAAGATCTTAATGTCCAACATGGGTGAGTGGGACGAGGGCACTGAGTTGTGACTGTCTCGGCACCTCACCCAGGGACCAGGACACCACCCAGAGTGATGAAGCAGCTGTGGTGCTTGCCGTTGTGCGCTGGCAGCGGGAAGGGGAGCCGGCGCGTGACGGTGCATTGCTCAAGCTCCCGGATATCCCAGCACATCTGGCAGCCGATGTGCAGTGTTGAAAATGTAGCAGGCCCTCTGTGTGCAGCAAGCTGATTACTAATACTAATTACCTGTCTTTTAACTTAATTTCATTTGAGTGGGACCCACTCCCCAGAGAAAACCTGCCTGCGTAACGAATATTGGAGGAATTCCACAGGTCAGGCAGCATCTGGGAGAGGAGTAAGGAGCCTGTGTTTCAGTTTGAGGCCCTCTATCACGACTTGGGTCTCGGCCTGAAAAGCTGGCTCTTCAGTCCCCTCCATTCTACATCACATTCTACAGGGGTTGTAATGAGAGCATCCTGAGCAGCTGTATCGCTGCCTGTTTGGAAATTGCACCATCTCTGATCGCAAGACCCTGCAGCGGGTAGTGAGGTCAGCTGAGAAGATCATCGGGGTCTCTCTTCCCACCATCACGGACATTTACACTACACGCTGCATCCACAAAGCAAACAGCATTATGAAGGATCCCACGCACCCTTCATACAAACTCTTCTCCCTCCTGCCGTCTGGAAAAAGGCTCCAAAGCATTCAGGCTCTCACGAACAGACTGTAAAAGTTTCTTCCCCAAGCTATCAGACTGCTCAATACCCAGAGCCTGGACTGACACCTTACTGCCCTATTGTCTTGTTTATTATTTATCGTAATGCCTGCACTGTCTTGTGCACTTTATGCAGTCCTGTGTAGGTCTGTAGTCTAGTTTTTTTCTGTGTTGTTTTTTTATGTAGTTCAGTCTAGTTTTTGTACTGTGTCATGTAACACCATGGTCCTGAAAAACGTTGTCTCATTTTTACTATGTACTGTACCAGCAGTTAGGGTCGAAATGACAATAAAAGTGATTTGACTTGAGATAGATGCTGCCTGACCTGCTGAGTTCCTCCAACATTTTTGTGTGTGTGTTACTCTGGGTTTCTAGCATCTGCAAGGTCTTTTGTGTTTATGAGAATCTGCCTGCTCTTCTTCACAAAAGCTCCTATTTATTATTAGTAGTGAGGTCACCTGAGCCAAGTATGATCTTCAAAGGCTTAGGAGAACAACCTTGGGACCTAAGGGGTTGTCTGTTGGTTGGGTCCTCTGATGGCAGTAGAGGTTGATCTGGGATCTACACATTCTGGCGCAGTTCAGGCAAGAGTAAGCAGTGGCTCCAGTCAGTGGTTGCTCACTCACATCTGCCGCTTGTTCTCTGCGGTACAGTGGAGGTCGCTGTCAGGTAGCGCAGTTCCCTCTCGAACAGATTTCCTCCAGGTGTATCTATTGGGTGCAGTTTCTTCCCAGCTTTTAAATGTAAAACTGAATTTCTTCAGGCTGATTTACATTGTAAACACCTGCTGGTATCTACATACATTTTATTCCGTATCCGTACTTTAACCTCTTGGCTTTTTAAAAAATTTATTTCATCGTTTGTTGTGTTTATTGAATGTTGTTTTTTGTTGCATGTCCAACACGCCGCAGCTAATTCCTAAGAGATGTAAACGTTATCATCGCTGTTTTCTGTTGTGAGGGACGGGGCCGGGGCTTTGGGGTTTTTGGGGGGTGTGGGCAATCAGTTTGGTTTTTAGTGTGAGGGAGGGGGTGGGGTGTTTTGGGGTTTGCGAGTTTGTTTGTTTTTCCTTTTCATGTGGGGGGTGTAGTGATGGCGTTTCACCAGCTCTCAGTTTTTGTACGTCATGGCTATCTGGAGAAGACAAATATCAGAGTTGTATTGTACACGCATACTTTTACAATAAAGTTGACCTTTGAAACTTTGAAATGAACCCTTGCATATGGGAAATTAAGTTGATCTGTGATATTACTTAAGCCCAGCATTCCTACTGGGGCATAGGTTGCCGATGGCAGCTCACCCAGGGTCTTCTGCCCTCATCCAGTCTTACATGTTGCCCCCAGGTGTAGCCCATCATATGTCTTCTTGGCAAAGATCCTTTCTCTGCCAAGCATGAGACCTTGGCAGTTTCTGTTGCCATTCCTGTGGCTCTGGGTTTTTTATGGGATGGCTTTGCCAGCCCATGCCCAACCCTCCGCCTTTCTCTGCCGGTCTTAGGACTGTCAATGGCAGAGTTAATCCCTGATATGGCATGCCATCATGGTCATCATTGTGCATTATGACATCATCATTATGCGCCGTGTCAATAGACAATAGGTGCAGAAGTAGACCATTCAGCCCTTCGAGCCTGCACCGCCATTTTGAGATCATGGCTGATCATCTACTATCAATACCCGGTTCCTGCCTTGTCCTCATATCCCTTGATTTCCCTATCCATAAGATATCTATCTAGCTCCTTCTTGAAAGCATCCAGAGAATTGGCCTCCACTACCTTCCGAGGCAGTGCATTCTAGACCCCCACAACTCTCTGGGAGAAGTTTTTCCTTAACTCTGTCCTAAATGACCTACCCCTCATTCTCAAACCATGCCTTCTGGTACTGGACTCTCCCAGCATCTGGAACATATTTCCTGCCTCTATCTTGTCCAACCCCTTAATAATCTTATATGTTGCAATCAGATCCCCTCTCAATCTCCTTAATTCCAGCGTGTACAAGCCCAGTCTCTCTAACCTCTCTGCATAAGACAATCCAGACATCCCAGGAATTAACCTCGTGAATCTACGCTGCACTTCCTCTACAGCCAGGATGTCCTTCCTTAACCCTGGAGACCAAAACTGTACACAATACTCCAGGTGTGGTCTCACCAGGGCCCTGTACAAATGCAAGAGGATTTCCTTGCTCTTATACTCAATTCCCTTTGTAATAAAGGCCAACATTCCATTAGCCTTCTTCACTGCCTGCTGCACTTGCTCATTCACCTTCAGTGACTGATGAACAAGGATTCCTCGATCTCTTTGTATTTCTCCCTTACCTAACTCTACACCGCTCAGATAATAATCTGCCTTCCTGTTCTTACTCCCAAAGTGGATAACCTCACACTTATTCACATTAAACATCATCTGCCAAGTATCTGCCCACTCACCCAGCCTATCCAAGTCACCCTGAATTCTCCTAACATCCTCATCACATGTCACACTGCCACCCAGCTTAGTATCATCAGCAAATTTGCTGTCTTTCCAAGACTGTGATTTTTCTTGGCAAAATTTTCTACAGAAGTGGTTTACCATTGCCTTCTTCTGGGCAGTGTCTTTACAAGATGGGTGACCCTCAGCCGTTATCAATCCTCTTCAGAGATCGTCTGCCTGGCGTCAGTGGTCACGTAACCAGTACTTGTGATCTGCACCGGCTGCTCATACGACCACCCACCACCTGCTCCATGGCTTCACACGATCCTGATAGGGGTGGGGAAGGGTGCTTCACCTTGCCCAATGGTGACCCGCAGACTAGCAGAAGGAAGGAGCACCTTACACCTCCTTTGGTAGAGATGTATCTCCACCCGGCCCACCAATCTCCACCCCACCACCCAAGCATACTATATTTCTATTATTCAGTGATTTGGTGCAGAGTAGGCTCTTCTGCCCCCCCCCCCCCCCCCCCAGCAACCCCACAAGCCCAATTACCCCCAACCTAATCGGGGGCAATTTACAGTGACAGTTAACTTACCTGGTATATCTTTGGTCTGTGGGGGGGAAACCCCACACGTTATGTGGGGAGGACGTATGGAGACTCCCTACAGAACGATGTCGGAAATGAGCTCCGGGCTCTGGTATGCCCCAAGCTGCATAGTGTCACACTAACCACAATGCCGCCGTTGTTGTGATAGGAAATCGAAGAAGATCGCAAGAAGGCGGAAGAAGACGGCATCTCTGTGACCACCCGGAGACCGAAATATGAGGCGGAGTATGACCGTAGGCAGAATGGGAAAGGAGTCCCGGCGGAGGCTGGTGACCTCAGTCGATCCCTCCCTGTGAGTAAACGTCTCCTTGCTCTGTTGCAGATCTGTGTATCAACGGTTCTGTGTTTATAAGCTACCTTGCGTTTGCTCGCTGAGCCTGGAGGTCGTGTCACAAACATTTCGTGACCAGTCGAAGTGACGTCATCAGTGGTGTTTCTACCAAGTGCTCGATTTTTATATTGTTCCGACTTGTTCTGGTTTGTTGGCTGCTAGTCTCCGCTGGGTGTCCGCGGCTCACCCCTCGGCCCCGATCCCAGCAGACGCATCAGTTTGTAGATTGCATGCATCCAATATGCTTGTTAATAGAATCTCCCGCTGAGAACCAAGCTTCTTTTTTAAAAAAAAAAGTTCTCTTGTTTTCTTGTTTTGTGCTTCGGTCAGGATCTTTGTAGTTTTGTCGTCCTCTCGTCCCTCAGGAAGAGCAGGAAGGAGACAAGTTCATCTGGGGGAACTAGGAAAATCCTGGCTGAAGCACAAAACAAGAAATGAAGCCAATGCTCGTATCAAGTGATAACCAGAGATATGGGCCAGCAGAGATCAGTCAGCTATCCTGGCTGGCTCCAGCAGCCAGCGTGACAGCAAACCAATCAGAAGAAGGAGTCAGACCAGTATAAACTCGAGCACTCAGCAGAAACAACACTCAATTGTGTGCTGATGATGTCACCTCGAGTAGTGGTGAAACGTTTGTGACCTGACCTCCAGTCTCAGCGGATAACTCCACAAACGTGCAGCCAACCTGAACTACCAATCTTCTCTTTCGTTTCCAGCTATTCCTTGTATTTATATAATCTTTAAAAAGAAAAAAATTATTGTGTTCTTTATCTTGCGGTGTTTTTACTTGTGCTGCATCAGATCCAGAATGATGGTTATTTCTTTTTCCTTTATACTTGTGTACTGGAAATGACGTTAAGCTATCTTGAAATGTTAATTTTTTTTAAATCTTTAAAGATGAGTGATGGGGAACTTCTTCACTCAGAAGGGGGTGAGAGTGTGGAATGAGCTGCCAGCGCAAGTCTCTTTATTGCCTGTTGTGCCACTGGCAATGGAAGTCCTCCATCTTCATTGTTTTCATTACTGTCAGTCGTGCAAGTTCAGAGTGGGGAATCAGGAATACCGTCACACTCAGATGTAGAAGGGTTCTTCATTACTGTTTCCATAACAGTTTTGTTTCACCACTCAGGGTTGTTTACCCTGAGCTGAAACCCGGAGGACCGGTGGACCACTCTCAGTCTGGCCTCTACCCTTTGACCTGTTTGGTATGGGTGACCCTACCAAGAGCCAAACCGGAAGGCTCAGACTGCAGCCAGCTGAGCTCTCCGGGTCACTGAGGCACACAAGCCTCCAAACCCCATGACAAGGTTGTGGTCCTCTCGGAGAGTCAGCGCAAGTGGCGGGTGCAAATTCGATATCAGCGTTTAAGAGAAGTTTGGATAGATACGTGGATGGGAGGGGTATGGTGGGTTCTGGTCGATGGGAGTAGGCGGTTTAAATGAATCAGCACTGACTAGATGGGCTGAATGGCCTATTTCTGTGCTGTAGTTTGCTATGACTGTAAAAATGGAGAGGGACTTTTAGAATCTCAATTGGAAATGCTTCCTGACGTGCCGAGTTCCTCCAGCACTCTGTGTGTCCAATGGAAAGGCTCCTCATTGGACAGCAGGCCATGGCCTGTTTTATGGTGATACGATACCCTTGTACTTATCTGGAAAGAGGTGTTTTAGGACGTGCTCTTCCCTGGAGCTGCTCGTAGAGTCACAGGGCCCTAGAGCACAGAAACAGGCACTCGGGCCATCTGATCTGTGCTGACCCCATTATTCTGCCTAGTCCTATTGATCCACATGGTAGCGTAGTGGCTAGCACGGCACTTTACAGTGCAGGAGACCTAGGTCTAATCCGTGCCGCTGTCCGTAAGGAGCTTGTACGTTCTCCTCACGTCCGCCTGGGTTTTCTCTGGATGTCCCGGTTTCCTCTCACCATTCAAAGGTGTACCGGTTGGTAGGTTAATTGGTCATTGTAAGTTGTCCTCTGACTAGGCCGGGGTGAAATTGGGGATTGCTACAAGGGGCAGCTTGAAGGGGGTGTGTCCATGCTGTATCTCAGTAAACAAACTCCATATCCCTCCCGTCCACATAATAGCTCTTACATGTTGGAATTGAACCACTTTCTCTCTGACAGCTCGTTCCACACTCTCGCCACCCTCTGAGTGAAGAAGCTCTCCTCAGGTTCCCCTTGAAATTTCACCTTTCACCCTTAACCTACGACCTCTAGCTCGAGCCTCACCCCACCTCGGTAGGGAAAAAGCCTCCCTGTATTTATCCTATCTACATAGACCCCTCATGATCTTGCCCCCCCCATCAACTCTCCCCTTGTTCTCCAGCACTCCAGGGATGCCGCAGTCCCTGCCTCCCTCTGAACAATTAGTGCTCTGTCCCATCTATATTTTCAGCCCACAGGAAGGGTCACAACACGAAATGTCTGATGTTCCTTTCCCGCCACCAAGACCTCTCCACTCGCTGAGTTCCTCCGGCAGGTTGTGGCTGTCGATCCCACCATACTGGGCACACCATCCTTCCAGATGGAATGTAGAGTACAGATGTGTACGGTCATGCACTTTGATAGAAGGAATAAAGGAGGAGCAAATTCAGAAATTGGAGGGGGAAAGGCACTTGGGAGTGCAAAGGTTAATTTGCAGCTTGAATCGTTAGTGGGGAAGGCAAATGCAATGTTAGCATTCATTTCAATGAGACTGGAATATAGGAGCAAGGATGTGATGTTGGGGTTTTATAAGGCATTGGACAGATACGTTTGGACTATTGTGAGTGGTTTTGGTCCCCTGATCTAAGAATGAATATGCTGGTGTTGGAGAGGGTCCAGAGAAGGTTTATAGAAAGATCCCGGGAATGAAAGGATTATCGTATGAGGAGCATTTAATGGCTCTGGGCCTGTACTCACTGGAGTTTAGAAGATTGAGGGGGTAGTCCCACAGAAACCTGTTGAATATTGAAAGGCTTCAATAGAGTAGATGTGGAGAGGATGGTTTTCCCTACAGTAGGGAAATCCAGGACCAGAGGGCACAGAATAGGAGAAAGGTCCTTTTAGAACAGAGATGTGGAGGAATTTCTTTAGTCAGAGGCTGGCTGTGGAGGCCAGGTCACTGAGTACATTTAAAGCAGAGGTTGATAGCTCTTAAGCACAAGGGATTTTGCAGAATCTAGATATCCAGAATAACACGCACAAAATGCTGGAGGAACTCAGCAGGTCAGGCAGCATCTGTGGAGGGGAATAAACAATTGGCATTTCGGGACGAGATTTTTCATTGGGACTGAAGGGAGAGGAAGCCAGAATAGGTGGGCGGGAGGGGAAGGAGTACAGGCTGGCAGATGATAAGTGAAGACAGGTGGGGGGGGGGGGGGGCGGGCTGAAGTAAGAAGCTGGAAGGTGATAGGTGGAAGAGGTAAAAGGCTGAAGAAGGTGGTTTCTGATAGGAGAGGTGAGTGGGAGAAAGGGTAAGAGGAGGGGCATTACAGGGTGATAGAAAGATGGGGAGAAGAGAAGGGGTGAGAGGGGAGCCAGAATGGGAAATGGAAAAAGGAGGGGGGGGGGGAATTACTGGAAGTTTGAGAATTCGATGTTCATGCCATCAGGTTGGAGGCTACCCAGACTGAATATGAGGTGGTGTTCCTCCAACCTGAGAGTGACCTCATCATGCTGATGGGTTCTTAGTTAGTCAGGGTGTCAAAGGTTACGGGGAGAAGGCAGGAGAATGGGGTTGAGAGGGATAATAAATCAGCCATGATGGAACGGTGGAGCAGACTCGATGGGAATGGTGTAATTTTGCTCCTGTGTCAGTGTGTGTCTTACAGTGGAGACTGCCCTTGAGGGTTCTTTGTCACTTTGTGTTTGACATGTTCCTGCTTATTCTCCACAGGAGAAGCGGATGACGAACGACAGGAGAGCTCGCAGCGGTCTGGGCTCGCCCGGCCGAGGGGGTTGGGCGGGGAACCCCACGTCCCCCGGCCCCAGAGCCTCGGTAGACCAGGCCGTCCACTACAGCTCTCCCAGCCGCCGGCCTGACAGGACGCTGCAGACTGATCGTCCTGAGCTGACCTCGCGAGGTTTCGCCGGCCCCGAGGGGGAGCGGAGAGGTCGAGGCAGGAGGGGCCGTGGAGGCCGAGGAGGGGGTGGGATGGACGGAGGAGTTCCCACTGGAGTTTCACTGCAGGACAGAAGAGTAAAGGTAAGGTGGGGCGCGTCGTTTATCGTTGTGTGCGTCAGTACAAATTCAAGTTCAATTGTCGTAGAGTCGTAGGAAAGTACAGCACAGAAACAGGCCCTTTGGCCCATCTAGTCTATGCTGAACCATTTAAACTGCCTACTCCCATCCACCTGCACTGGGCCCCATAGCCCTCCATACCCCTGCCATCCATGTACTTATCCAAACTTCTCATTCAACCATACGCTTGTATATAGCCAAATGAAACAGAATTCCTCTGGGGCCAAGGTACAAAACGTAGTACCAACAGTTACACACAGAACAAGGCACATAAAGCACACAATTACAATTACAGTAGAGCATACGGTTATATATATAAGGGAATAACGTAGCCCAAGCCCCTGAGCGTCATATGCTGTCGGTTACGGATTCCCAACATGTTTTATGACATGGACCTCTACCGCTAACAGATGGATCCGTGGACTCCAGGTTGGGAACCCCTACTGTAGATTGATGGTGCATGGGATAATTGTCCTGGAGCCATGTTCACAGGAATTCCTCATCATGCACTTGTGCGGCCATAGTTGCCGGCTTGTCTTTCACTGAGCGAATACTGGAGGGCAGCACTGTCTGTTAGTGAGGTACAGGTACATCAACACCAGCATCATGGCACGTTGCTACAGACCACGTGCAGTATATAGATTATACTGGACAGAACATTTTTTCCCAAAGTGTTGCTTCCTCAGAATTTTTTGTTTTTGTTTATGATAGACTGCTTGAAGCTGAACACAAATATAATTTCAGACTAAGAGACACAAAGTACTGGAGGAACTCGGCAGGCCAGGCAGCATCTGTGGAAAGGAGTGAACAGTCGACATTTCGGGCTGAGACCCTCCATCAGGTCCAGAAAAAAAGAGAAGTAGTTGAGGGGGAGGGGAAGAAGTAGTCCAAGGTAGTAGGTCATAGGTGAAACCAGGAGAGGAGGAAGGGGTGAAGTAAAGAGTTGGGAGTTCGATTGGTGAAAGAGATAAAAGGCTGGAGAAGGGGGAATCTGATAGGAGAGGACAGAAGAACATGGAAGAAAGGGAAGGAGGAGGAGTTTCACCAGTTGACTTCTCAGCTCTTCACCCCTCCTCTCTTCCCCCCTTCCCTAGTTCCACCTATTACCTATTACCATGTACTTCTTCCTCCCCTCACCACCTTTCTCTAACTTTTCAACACTTTTTTTCCCAGTCCTGATGGGGGGTCTCGGCCCAAAAGGTCAACTGTTACTCTTTTCCATAGATGCTGCCTGGCCTGCTGAGTACCTCCAGCATTTCCTGTGTATTACTTTGATTTCCAGCATCTGCAGGTTTTTTTCTTGTTTATCATTTCACGTAGGAGTTTGGCGAGACAAGAAATTAACTTAATGAATATAGTACGTTTAATTCCATAATAGTGCTGACCCTTTGCAATAGTTCAACTAAGCTAAAAATGTTTTGTTGACTGTGTTCATTTGTACTCAGCGTCTGAGACTTAGGGCTTAAATCCCTAACAATAATCAGCCAGTATTGATGGATTCCAGTTGCCCTGATACCGTTTCTCCACGACCACAAAGTCCTGGTGAAACCTTTCACCGTGCTCATCACTGACAGTGCCAAGATTGGCAGGGAAGAAGTCTAAATGGGAATGCAGAAAATGAATCTTTAGTGACATGTTGCACTTCATGGTTTTTGTATGCTTGAAGCATGTAGTTTGATGCTCTGGAATTGCCAAGAAAATTTTCAGCAAAATCCCTTGAATCCCATGCGATTTTCTCCGGTCCCACTAGAAGTTCTTCGAATTGCCCGACATTGATGACTTGTTCAATTTGTGGACCAACAAAAATGCCTTCTTTAATCTTGGCATCGGTTATTCTGACTTGAATTAAGAATTGAAAGAACAAATATAGGCAATTTTAAAAATGGTGCATGATAGGGAAATTTCATGGTGATTTTTGTGATCAGCAGTCCAAAATCTTTAAGATACAGACAGAAGTATTCAGGAAGTAAATCTTTGTTTCCAGTGTAATAAACTCCAGGTCAATAAAGTTGCTAACTAAACTAACTAAAAACTAATGCCAACACTGCAAATCAAGAGCAGTATCCTGGAACCAAATAATAACACCCCTAACAATACAGTGTCTATCTAAATCAATATTTTCATTCCTGGAGCGAGGACCAAGGTAAGTGGGGAGCATTGTTGCTGCTGTGCTTCCATCAAGACTGAACCAAAAGAAAGGGAGTTAAAAATAATTACAAGGAAGCTCTCTTTAGCCGGAATGTGTGCATTCTCACGTGTTTGATCGCTGTCTCTCGGCTGCCCGCCTGCAAGAGCAGCTGGACTCCTCGGTTGTGATATTCAGGGGGTGGAGGGAGGTAAATTCAGCCAAGTTGTCCCAGCAGCAATTGCCTGTCAGTGTGGCCAGGAACAGATTTACTAATAAGACCACAGACCACAATACACAGGAGAAGAATTTGACCATCGAGTCTGCATCGCCATTCCGTTGTGGCTGATTTATTTTCCCTCTTCCCCCCCCCCCCCCCTTTCTCCTGCCCTCTCCCCATAACCTTTCTCACCCTGACTAATCAAAAACTTTTCAACCTCCCCTTTAAACCTACCCAATGACTTGGCCGCCACAAATGTCCGTGGCAGTGAATTCCACAGAAACCAAAGAGTGAAACGAGAACTGTAGTTGCTGGGAATCTGAAACAAAAAGAGAAACTGCCAGAGGTGACCATCAGGGGGCAGCAGAGAGTCATAGAGAACTACAGCACAGAAATAGGTCATTTGGCCCATCCTGTCCATGCTGTCCCGGTCTTCTGCCTCGTCCTGGACCATATCCTTTCTTTCTATCCAAACTCTTAAATGTTGCAACTGAACCAGCTTCTACCACTTCCGCTGGCATCTCATCCCACACTCCCACAACCCTCTGAGTGAAGAGGTTTCCCCTCAGGTTCCTGTAAACATTTCACCTTTCACCTTTAACTCCCGATGTCTACTTCTAGTCTCACCCAACCTCGGGGGAAAAAGCTTGTTTGCATGAACCATACCTAAACAGCTCATAATTTTGTACACCTCTCTCAAATCTCCTCTCAGTCTTCTACATTCCAAGGAATAAAGCCCTAACCTGTTCAATCTTTCCTGATAATTGAAGTCCTCAAATCCCAGCAACATCTGTGGGAAGAGAAACAGATGAAACTTTTCAGTTTCGATAGCCTTCACCAGAATCAAACCGTCAACTGTTGTAGCACACAGAACATTCGAGCACAGTGCTGAGCCAACTCTTTGAAATAACAGATACAGGCCGTTTCAAAAACATGCTACGTGAGAGGGAAATTTCATGGTGACGTTAATGTTCAACAGCCCAAAATCCGTAAGATACACACAAATGTATTCAGGAAGCAAAATCTTCATTGTCCGGTGTTATATGAGACTGAAGAAAGAAAATGTCAAATGTGAAACAAATAGAAGTGTAAAACGAAAAAAATCACACAACTCTTTGGGTCCATTGAGCCCCACCACCAAGGACTCCCATTTATATTCAGACAGACAGACAGACATACTTTATTGATCCCGAGGGAAACTGGGTTTCGTTACAGTCGCACCAACCAAGAATAGTGAAGAAATACAGCAATATAAAACCATAAATAATTAAATAAAAATAAGTTAATCATGCCAAGTGGAAATAAGTCCAGGACCAGCCTATTGGCTCAGGGTGTCTGACACTCCAAGGGAGGAGTTGTAAAGTTTGATGGCCACAGGTAGGAATGACTTCCTATGACGCTCAGTGTTGCATCTCGGTGGAATGAGTCTCTGGCTGAACGTACTCCTGTGCCTAACCAGTACATTATAGAGTGGATGGGAGTCATTGGCCAAGATGGCATGCAACTTGGACAGCAACCTCTTTTCAGACACCACCGTCAGAGCGTCCAGTTCCACCCCAACAACATCACTGGCTTTATGAATGAGTTTGTTGATTCTGTTGGTGTCTGCTACCTTCAGCCTGCTGCCCCAGCACACAACAGCAAACATGATAGCACTGGCCACCACAGATTCGTAGAACATCCTCAGCATCGTCCGGCAGATGTTAAAGGACCTCCGTCTCCTCAGGAAATAGAGACGGTTCTGACCCTTCTTGTAGACAGCCTCAGTGTTCTTTGACCAGTCCAGTTTATTGTCCATTCGTATCCCCAGGTATTTGTAATCCTCCACCATGTCCACACTGACCCTTTGGATGGAAACAGGGGTCACCGGTGCCTTGGCCCTCCTCAGGTCCACCACCAGCTCCTTTTCTTTTTCACATTAAGCTGCAGATGATTCTGCTCACACCATGTGACAAAGTTTCCCACCGTAGCCCTGTACTCAGCCTCATCTCCCCTGCTGATGCATCCAACTATGGCAGAGTCATCAGAAAACTTCTGAAGATGGCAAGACTCTGTGCAGTAGTTGAAGTCCGAGGTGTAGATGGTGAAGAGAAAGAGAGACAGGACAGTCCCCTGTGGAACCCCAGTGCTGCTGACCACTCTGATGCACAGTTTTGCAAGCGCACGTACTGTGGTCTGCCAGTCAGGTAATCAATAATCCACTTATAATTCACTTATTTATCACGTATACATCAAAACATAGTGAAGGTACGAAGTTCAAAAGTTCCAAGTACATAAATTATCAAAGTACATATGTCACAATATACAACACTGAGCTTCATTTTCTTGTGGGCATACTCTGTAAATCCATAATAAAATAATAACCATAATAGAATCAATGGAAGAACACCCAGCTAGGGTGTTCGACCAGAGTGCAGAAGACACCAAACTGAGCAAGCACAAAACAAAAGTAGTAATAAATAAATAAATAAGCAATAAATATTGAGAACATGAGATGAGTCTTTGAAAATGAGTCCATTGGTTGTGTGAGCATCTCGCTGATAGAGCAAGTGAAGTTGAGTGTAATTATCCCCTATAGTTCAAGAGCCTGATGCCCGAGGGGTTGTAACTGTTTCTGAACCTGATGGTGTGAATCCTGAGGGTCCTGTACCTTCTTCCTGATGGCAGTGTCATATACCTTTTGCTAGATCTGATAACAAAGAACCGAAAACAGAGTGGATCTGTTGAAGAGCGCGTTTATTACTTGCAAGGAGAAGTCCACCTCCATTCCTCACAATTGATGGCGGATGGCCCACCAACCAGGACATGTTCTCTTCTCATTGCTGATGTAGAAATATTTTCGAAAGGATGTTTTCTATGCTGGGAGAGTCTAAGGCAAGAGGATACAGCCTCAGAATAGTGGTGCATCCTTTTAGAACAGAGATGAGGAGGAATTTCTTTAACCAGAGAGTGGTGAACCTGTGGAATTCTTTGTCTCAGGCAGCTATGTGGTGACCCATTTGGGCTAACCTCACACTGCATTGGGTGTTAACACAAACACATCATTATCTCCAGTTGCAAAACTCCATGTTCCTGACTGGAGTTGTCTCTTCCTGTTATCGCAAAATTTCAAAACCTCCAAACCTCGGAGAGTGCGGCTGGAGAGCTGGGTTCAATGCCAACTTTTGATGCTACCAGTGTAGCTTTTTTTTGTAGGTTCTCCCAGATACCATCCGTCACGGGTAAAGCCCTTTCCACCACTGAGCACATCTGCATGAAATGCTGTCGCAGGAAAACAGCATCCATCCTGCTCACCATCAAACACTCAATGTGCAGAGAGAAAAAAGCAAATCGTGCAAACAATAGAAGTCAGCGAATAACTTTCTGTACTGAAGTCCACAGCCGATTCGCAGAGATGAGTAAACCTCGCGAAGCAGCGGTCTGAACTGGCCTGCGCCTCACCTCCGGCCCTGCCACCCTCACCTTTTCAGTCAGCTTCAACAAAAGCAAGATTAAACAGGGTGTCAGAATTTACAGAAAGAAGGCAGGAGAATGGGGCTGCGAGGGAAAATAAATCAGCATGATCTGATAGGGGAACAGACTTGATCGGTTGAGTGGCCTTATTCTGCTCCTTTATCCAATGGAAAGGTTCTCTGGAAACTGTCCTTTTGGAGGGTGAAGGTTGCAGATGACCTTAATCCTCGGAGTCTTTTTCCAGTTGGCTCACCTGCATTTATTTGGTCCTGAGGCCCAGTGAATAATGACATCCGAGTTTCTAGGTTGGGACCAGTTGCAGAGATTTGCTGCAAGCCAGTGCTTGGAATATTTCCTCTTGGCCATCGATTAACTTCTCTTCCTTTGTGTTATCGGGGAGTTCCCGAAGGCTTAATCATTTCATGTTTCTATCTCTTTTATTGATTTTCAAATAAAGAATATACAAGTACAAATCGAAAGGGGAGTTTAACAAGTAGATAATATAAAAGACATATAAACAGCAATATTAAAGACAAAAAGCATATAATATCAAACTCAAATAGGTAATAAATTATGCTGTTATATATACAATGGTCAGAGAGAAATTACAACTCCTCATTGCAATCGTAAAAAAAAAGATTGGAAATTTTATTGATAGAGAAAGAAAAGCCCCACTAACTAAACTAAAACAAAAAAGAGAGAAAGAAAAAAAAAGAAAGGTAAAGAAAGATTGGGCAGTCCAAATGAGGATAAACTTAAAAAAGAAAGAGAGAGGAAAAAAAACACATCCTTCCAGTCATCTCCGAACCTTCGTGGACAAGGATATTCTCCAAAGAGAATAAAGAAAAATAAATAAATAAAGATAAATTAAATCATGTGAAAGTATTGAATAAGGGGTCGCCAGGGACTTGTTCAAAATCAAAAGATGTATCAAATGTCTGGCTTCTAATTTTCCCCAAGCTTAAACATGACATGATGGAGGAGAGCCAATAGAAAACAGAGGGCGAGTTAGGTTCTTTCCAGTTTTGGAAAGTCAAAAAATTTTGCATCCTGTCATCTTGATAATGACATCTGAGTTTCTAGGTTGGGACCAGTTGCAGAGATTTGCTTCAAGCCATCGGGGAGTTCCCGAAGGCTTAATCACGCTGGGCGAAGAGCAGCTTCCTGATGAGGAATGACTGCGTGTGCCTCTGTGATTGGGCCCAGGGGAGAGTTCCATGACTCGGCAGCCGGAACCTTGGGATCCACTGCTGCCTCTCAAAGTTCTTGTTTGCATAAGGAGGTCAGTGTGTTGAACACTAAAAGCGAGACGTTAACTTGCCTTTAACTTGGTGGCGTGTTGGTAGCACAGCACTTTACAGTACAGGCAACCAGGGTCCAATTCCTGCCACTGCCTGTAAGGAGTTTGTACGCTCTACCCCATGGCTGCATGGGTTTCCTCCGGGTGCTCTGGTTTCCTCCCACAGTCCAAAGATGTGCCGGTTGTAGGTTAATTGGTCATTGTAAATTATCCGGTGATTAGGCTCAGATTAAATTGGGGGGGGGTTCTGTGCTGTATCTCAAATAAATTGTACAAGTTCCCATTGGGTGTGCTCCCTCTGGAAAGTGAGATTTCTATCACCAAACGTCATTTGGAGTTGGCTGATACTTCAAGCTCAGCAGCATATGAGGAAAACAGTTTTCTATATACACATCAGGAGGACCAAACCCATCATCTTTAGCCTCCATCGTTGTCCCAGCCGCTGAACAACCCTCTGGCCAGAAACTCTCTGGACACTGGCTTCAGTGGCATTTCAGCCAAGATGCAATCCTGCCATATCCGTACTAATGATGAACAGATGAAAGGTTAGCTTTGTCCATCACATGCATGTCGAAACATACAGTGAAATGCACTGTTTGCACCAATGCCAACCAGTCCGAGGATGCGCTGGGTCAGAGTGAGGATTGGAGCGAGGGGGGATTTGAAGAACGAAGGCAGGATCTCATTGTAACCTGTTGAGTATTGAAAGGCCTGGGTAGACTGTTTTTGATGTACTCTGAGCAGTTTTGGGCCTCTTTGTAAGAAAGGATGCGCTGACTTTGGGATGAATTATTTTGGGATCGGAAGTCTCGTATGGGCAGTGATTGAAGGCTCTGGACTGCAAGGCCACTGGAATTTGAAGGATGAGTAAGGGATCTCACTGAAAGGCCTCGAAAGAGTGAATGTGGAGAGGATATTTTCAATAGTGGGGGGAGTCTAGGACCAGAGGGCGCAGTTCCGCTGGGGTGGGATTTCTTTCACCAGAGAGTGCTGAATCTGTGGAAAGCATAGGTTCTTGATTAGTCAGGGTGTCAGAGGTTACGGGGAGAAAACAGGAGAATGGGATTCAGAGTGATAATAAATCGGCCATGATGGAATGATAGTGGGCTGGATGGCCTAGTTCTGCTTTCATGTCGTACGGTCTCTTACGCCCGCAAGGTATATCTGCACGTCCTGTTATCTCCAGTCGCACAGGCTCTGCGTTCCAGGGTGGAGCAGTTTCATCCTGTTATCTCTAAATTTCAACATGCCTGAACCTTGGTTCAACTCCAACCACCCTGAGTGGCAAAGTTCCCCTTAAACATTTCAACTTTCAACCTTATGACCTCGTAACTTTCAGTAATTTTTTTTTGTATTCCACTTTTCACAACCTGCAGTACTGTGCAAAAATCTTAGGTGCCTATATATAGCTAGGGTTCCGTGTTTGCCAACGTGGGGCAGAGGACGGGTTTGTAAGTCTGGTGGGAGCAAAGGAAGTTGGGAACGGTGAGGGTGGGGCACCACAGGAGGGGTGTGGGACAGGTGGCAGAGAAGGAGTGCCGGAGGTGGAGGGTGGTGCAAGGGCAGATGCACCCAGCTCTGAGGCACCAGGCAAGGTCATTTGATCCTGAACAATTGGTTCATTGCTCATTATAGAGTGCCTCACTGGTTCTGCTCCCTCCCCTCTCCTTTCCCCCTCGCACTCTCAGTCCACAACAGACACCCACATCAGGATCAGGTATCATCCCTCACATAGTCATGAAATTTGTTTTATTCTTGCAGCAGCAGTACAGTGCAATACATACAATTACTACCGTACTGTGCAAAAGTCTTGGGCACTTGAGCTATATATATGTGCATAAACTTTTGCACTGTACGAAACTGTTAGGCACATAGCAAACTTGATTCTGATTCCAACCATTACTGATTTTGAGTTTATATTCCAAATTTATAAAGCCATGCCTCCAACCCAACGACCCTGAGCTTGAGATCTTAGATCAGTGAGTGAAAAGCTTTCCACTTAATCTCTCCTGACAGGAGTGGGAAGAAAAGCGACGGCAGAACATCGAGAAAATGAACGAAGAGATGGAGAAGATCGCGGAGTACGAGAGGGGTCAAATGGTGAGGACACACAGCTAATCCCACTGCTCTCCCCAGGGTACCGGTGAACTTTCCAAGCCCATTCATCTGTAATGATCGTGGCTTCGGTGCGGACAACCTCGACTTTTCTGACAAGTGAGGAGATGGGGGTAGAGTGCGTGGGAAGGAAATGGGGTGGAGGGTTACTGATCCACATTGATTAATTACCTCCATCATATCATTACATGATGGAGGTAATGGGGCAATTTGCCCCATTACTGCAATTTGTTTATTAGTTGTCCATGCTCCTCAACATCTCAAATTGTAAATGATGTTTTTCATGCCCGTTATGCCACTGGTGTTAAGGGCATCAATGAAGGACCTCCATCTCCTGTGTTCAGGCCTTCCTTCATCATGTCAGTAGCTTCTTCTAGCCTTTCACTGTCACGCAAGTCCCAGCTGGAATCTCAGGATTACTGTCACACTCTGATGTAGAAGGATTCTTCATGCTGTTTCCCTAACAGTTTTGTTTGACCAGTCGGAGCTGTTAGCCCTGAGCTGAACCCCCAGACCTGGAGGACTGATGGACCAATCTTGGTCTGGCTTCTACCCTTCGACCTCTTTGCCATGGGTGACCCAACCAAGAGCCAAGTCGTAAAGCCCTGACTCCAGCCAGCATACAGGGACTCTCTGGGTCATTGAGGCACACAAGCCTCCAATTCCAGTGACAAGGTTGTGGTCCTCTTGGAGGTTAAATGATGTACCAGAGGTTATTTGTTTGGAGTTGAAGCGTTGAAACCCTCTTAGCGCACAGTTTTGCCATGGTGTTGTTGCTAATGTGCAGCAGAAAGTTTTTCTGGAGCCAAAACATTTCCTTGGTTGGAGGAAGTTGGGGGAGGAGGTTAGGTGGGAGATTTGAAGTCGGATGCCAATCCAAGGTTTTGGGTGGGGGGGGGGGGATACGGTGGGAGAGATGGTTGGTGATCGGGTACCTGTTTGGAAAGGTGGGAGGTGTCCCGGGGATTTACGGTGATCGGGTATCTGTTTGGAAAGGTGGGAGGTGTCCCGGGATTTACGGAGATCGGGTACCTGTTTGGAAAGGTAGGAGGTGTCCCGGGGATTTACGGTGATCGGGTATCTGTTTGGAAAGGTGGGAGGTGTCCCGGGGATTTACGGTGATCGGGTATCTGTTTGGAAAGGTGGGAGGTGTCCCGGGGATTTACGGAGATCGGGTACCTGTTTGGAAAGGTAGGAGGTGTCCCGGGGATTTACGGGGATCGGGTACCTGTTTGGAAAGGTGGGAGGTGGCCCGGGGATTTACGGTGATCGGGTATCTGTTTGGAAAGGTGGGAGGTGTCCCGGGGATTTACGGAGATCGGGTACCTGTTTGGAAAGGTAGGAGGTGTCCCGGGGATTTACGGGGATCGGGTACCTGTTTGGAAAGGTGGGAGGTGTCCCGGGGATTTATGGGGACCGGGTGTGGCGACACATGGATCCTCACTTTGTGTTTTCAGGATCCGAGGTTGGGGTGGGGTGATGGGTCAGTGGGGAGGAGTTGATGGGGAAATTCGGTGATGAGCCAACTTGGGCTGAGATTTGAACGGGGCCAGATCCACGCAGAATCTTTCAAAGAGAAGATCCCAGTTGTGGAATGTATCCAGAAGCAGTTTTATCCGAGTGAACGATGAGGCCCTCCATTGGACAGTGTCGACCATGGATATCGTGTCCTAGTTGTCTAGAGGATTACAATATGGAGAAGAAGCTGTTGCCCATGTAAGCTCCCCCTCTCCACGCAGCTGGTGAATCAAAAGAAATGGCAGAGACCGATACAGTTTGGCACCAGCAGCGTCACAGGAGTTGTCTGTCAGTGCTGAACTTGACGTAGGACTGCCTTAGGGACCCTCGCTCCAGATTTTTTCCTTGGGTTTACGCCCGAAGGCTTCCCATGAGTTGGCGTAGCCTCGAGGTAGTGGAGGTTTGAGGTCAGGGTTTTCTTTCTCCTAAAATGATTTGCCAACCATGGCTGACAAGCCCCATCGGCCCGAAGCGACTGATTTTAAGGCGCCAGTGACCTGCCTTTGTCCCTTCTCCTGGCAGTAGAAACAGTTCTGCTGTGTTTAGTAGCCAGAAGTGAAGGGCATTAGCTGGACTTGATTGTCAGAGGCTATTTGAGACTTGGAGCTTATCCACACTACCACCCCTGGCTTTAACAACGCTAAGGAACCCATGTAAACATGGGGCAGCACAGTAGTCTAGTGGGTAGAACCAGCAACCTGGGTTCAACTCCTGCTGCTGCCTGTAAGGGGTTTGTACATTCTCCCCGTGACCGCGTGGGTTTCCTCCCGCAGTCCGGTTGGTAGGTTAATTGGCCATTGTAAATTGTCCCGCAGTTAGGCTAGGATTAAATTGGGGAATTGCTGGGCAACGTGGCTCGAAGAGCCTATTCCACGCTGTGTGTCAATAAGTAAATAAATATACGATCAAAGGGTAAGCTGAGGTGGGGTGCGTGGGCCTCGCTGCAGTTTGTCTGTGGGGGTGAATTAAGGTGTGTCCCCCGCCCCCGGCTGGTGACAGGGCACCTGGATTCCCCTATCCACTCTGACTCACTGCAGCTTCGTTCACAATTGCCATTAACTCTTCGTGCAAACAGATCGAGTCTCTTGGGTCTTAAGCTTCCCTAGTGAGATGAACTGCCGGTGTTAGGCATCAGATAAATAGTGATCACCAGCGGTTTTAAGTATATAAGCAGCAGATGTTGGTATTTTGCTTGGAAATTGGGCCTGGGTGGCAAGGCTGAAGGTTGCTGCCGTCCAACATTTTCAACTACTGCTGCGGAGGGAGTTGCAAGATTTGTACCTAGTGTCATACAGGCCATTCCTCCCAACTCATCCGTGCTGACCAAGGTTCCTATCTAGGCTAGTCCCATGGTGGCAGATGGAATACAGCGTCAGGAGTTGTAAGGTCATGCACTTTGGTAGAGGAAA
Source organism: Hypanus sabinus (assembly GCF_030144855.1). Lineage (NCBI taxonomy): Eukaryota > Metazoa > Chordata > Chondrichthyes > Myliobatiformes > Dasyatidae > Hypanus > Hypanus sabinus. Next base: position 106,501,577 of record NC_082716.1, read on the forward strand.
TAAAAGCATAGACTATTTTGGAATGGGGAGAAAATTCAGAAACCTGGGGTGTAGAGAGGGACTTTGGAGTCTTTGTGCAGGGTTCCCGAAAGGATAATTTGCAGGTTGAGTCTGTGGTGAGGAAGGCAAATGTGAAGTTAGCATTCATTTCAAGAGGACTGGAACATAAAAGCAAGGATGTAATGTTGAGACTTTATAAAGCACTTATGAGGCCAAAATTGTGAGCAGTTTTGGGCCCCTTATCTAAGAAAAGATGTGCTGATTGATATTGGAGAGGGTTCGAAGGAGGTTCACAACAATGCGCCTGGCTTGTCCTGTGAGGAGAGTTTGAAGGCTCTGGGCCTCTACTCACTGGAATTCAGAAGAATGAGGGGTAAGGTCAATGAAGCCTATCAGATATCGAAAGGCCTCAGAATGGAGGGACATTCTTTTGGAACGGAGACGAGAAGGAATTTCTTTAGCCAGAGACCAGCGAATCTATGGAATTTGTTGCCAAAGGCTGCTGTTTTGGCCAAGTCATTGGATATATTTAAGGCAAAGGTTGATAGATTCTTGATTAGTCAGGGCATGGAGGCATACAGGGAGAAGGCAGGAGATTTGGGACAGAGAGGGAAAATGGATCAGCCACGATGAAATGGCAGAGTCAAGTGGCCTAATTCTGCTCCTCTCCTGTATCTTCTAGTCTTGTGGTCTCATTTGCCTGTGTTTGGACGGGATCCCTCTTAAGAGGTTTAGAGTCTAAACTTTTCCTAACCATGGACCTACGCCTCCATGATATCACATAGATCATAGAAGAGTACAGGCCCTTCGGCCCACAATGTTGTGCTGAACCAGCTAAAAATCTTAAAAATGCAATTAACTAATCCCTTCTACTTAAACCATGTCCGTATCTCTCCCATCTTCCTCGTATCCAGGTGCCTATCCAAACGTCTCTTAAAAGCCTCTATTTGGCTCTACCACCACACCAGGCAGGGCATTCCAGGCATCCACCACTCTCTGAGTAAAAAAACTTGTCCCTCCCATCCTCTTTGAACCTACCAGCCTCTCACTTGCAATGCATGCCTTCTGGTATTAGACATTTCATATCTGCTCTATCCATGCCTCTCATAGAAACATAGAAAACCTGCAGCACGATACAGGCCCTTCGGCCCACAAAGCTGTACCGAACTCGTACTTACTTTAGAAATTACCTAGGCTTTACCCATAGTCCTCTATTTTTCCAAGCTCCATCTACCTATCCAGGAGTCTCTTAAAAGACCCTATCGTATCCGTCTCCACCACTGACGCCGGCAGCCCATTCCACACACTCACCACTCTCTACGCAAAAAAAAATTTACCCCTGACATCTCCTTTGTCCTTACTTCCAAGTACCTTAAAAATATGCCTTCTCGTGAGAGCCATTTCAGCCCTGGGTAAAAAACTATCCACACGATCTATGCCTCTGATAACCATGTAAGTCTCTATCAGATCTCCCCTCAGTCTCTGCCGCTCCAGAGAAAACAGTGTAAGTTTGTCCAGTGTCTCATTATAGTACACACCCTGTAAACCAGGCAGCATCCTGGTAAATCTCTTCTCCATCCTCTCTGAAGCCTCAGCATCATTCCTAAATTTGGCGACCAGAACTGTATGCAATACTTCACTCATTTTCAGAAAATTCCCTTGAATTAAATCCCAACCCCTCCCCATCATCCAGTGTCTCGAGCCCTGGCAACATCCTCATAAATCTCCCCCACACTCTTTCAAGCTGAGTGGCATCCTTCTCTGAGCAGGGTGACTAAAGCTGAACATGGAGTCCCAAACATGGCCTCACCATTGTCTTCAGCAGCCAAAGTACATTTATTACCTCCTCGGGTATACAGAGTAAACCTGTGATTCGTCCTCCTGCGGGCAGCCGCGAAACAAATAAAAACACCGTGGAACGAAACAAGTGCAATATGACATCTCGGTTAACGTCCTGACAGATCAAGGTTAGAGTTCAAAGGTCTTCACCACCCTGTCCATATGTTCTGCAGCACTCCCCATTGTGATAATCCTACCCAGGTTTCTTTCCCCAAAATGCATCACCTTACACTTACCTGAATTAAACTGCATCTCCCATTCTTTGGGCCACTTTCCCAGCAGATCAAGACCTGTCTTTAATCCCTAATAGCCTCCTTCACTGTCCACAAAACCATCTTCTAATGGCCCCTACAAATTTACTGACCATGCCTTATTGTTATGTGACAACTTTCCATGACTATGATTGTTTTTGGCAAACTTTTCTTCTTCTGGGCAGTGTCTTTACAAGGCAGGTGACTGCATCCTTATCTTCAGAGATTGTCTGCCTGGTGACAGTGGCCACATAACCAGGACTTGTGGTCTGCACCGGCTGCTCATGTGACTTGCTCCCACGGCTTCACATGACCCTGAATAGGGGGCTGAGCAGGTTCTGCACTTGGCTCAAGGGCGACCTGCAGGCTAGCGGAGGGAAGGAGCGCTTTACATCTCCACCCTGCCGCTGATGACTTGAACATTCTCATTAACGTAGATGACACATAGCAATGTTCTTGGTGCCAACTCCTGGGGAACACTACAAATCATAGTTTCCCAATCCAAAAATAAACAAGCTTCCTCCATCACCCTTTGCCTCTTACCAACAAGCCAGTGTACATCCAGTTAGCTCCAGTTAGCATCTTCCTGGATGCCCTCCAATCCAATTTTACAGAGCAGCCAGTCCTTAATCAAGTCATGTCAAATCAAGTTTATTGTCATTTAACTATATACATGCATGTAACGTATATAGAAACAAGACAATGTTTCTTCAAAACCAGGGTGTAAAGCAAAGTAGTAAATGTTACACAATAACTTAAGGTAAGGATAAAATCTACACATGAATCAAGCATAAATAACAAAAGTAAAAATATTAAATATTGTCAGGTACAGAACAGATTATCCAGTGACCCTTCGAATGCGATGAGGCAGGGAGTTCCGAAGCCTAACGGCCTGCAGGAAGAAACTGTTTCCCATCCTGACCGTTCTTGTCTTTGTGCATCGGAGTCTCCTGCCTGATGGTAGAAAGTCAAAGAGGTGGGATCCTTGAAAATACTAAAGGCCCTGCGTAAGCGACGCTCCTGATAAATGTCCCGATGGAGGGTAGGGAGATCCCTTTGATCCCGTCAGCTGTTCTCACAGTCCTTTGAAGGGACTTCTGGTTCAATACTCAGCTGCCCCCAGACCAGATGGAGATGCAGCTTGTCAGGACGCTCTCAATGATGCTCCTGTAAAATGCAGTTAAGATGGTGGGGTGGGGGAGAAAGTGAGGAGATGTAGGAAATGAAGCTTACATGTACCACCCTTGGGAATGATGAAGGAAGGGGCAATTATATTCCCAGACTGGGGTGTGTACCCTGGCGAGGCTCTCCTTCTTTCTTCCGCATAGTAGAAAGGAGGCCCTTGGAGACGCTGTTGGAACTCGAGCCTGCCCCTTTCTGAGAAAGGTTTTGCACTTCCTCCTGACCATTCCTCTTCCCACGTTACTGTGCTTTGAACTACATTTACCACTTCGTTTTGTAACGACAGTTACAGGCCCTTCCAGCCCAACGAGCCTGCGCTGTCTAAATACGCCCATATGAACAGTGAACCCAAGAGCCCATACGTGTTTGGAATGTGGGAGTAAATTGGAGCACCCGGAGGAAATTCATGTGGTCAGAGGGAGAATGTAAAAACTCCGTACAGACAGTGCCAGGGATTGAACCTGTGGTCACTGGGGCTGCAAATGTCTTACTCTGTGTCAGCCCAAAATGTCGACTGTACTCCTTTTTCCATAGATGCTGCCTGGCCTGCTGAGCTCCTCCAGCATTTTGTGTGTGTTGCCCAGAGCTCATTTTGTGTTTTTTTTTTTAATACTCTTTTTTAAAATCTTCATTTGAAATCTGCCCCTCAGGTGAATAAATTCCATTTACACGCCAACTTAATTATCACTTTTTCATTGATAGCCAATTCAGAATGGTGGGAGTTTGTTGGGGGGTGGGGGGGGGGTGTGAATGAGCGGAGCAGGAAAAGTCAACTTACTGCTCATCGTGGTCACAACTGATCTAGCACTGTCCTGATAAAATTTTATGTCCTGAGGTCTTACAAACCTATAATGGAAACCATGATTGAGTCTGTAATGCCCATTGGGGGCGGTGGGGGGTTCAAAACTTCAAAGGTTTGCCAATCTGAGCAAAGATGTGTTTCCACACCTCTGCTCTAAATGTCTTGCTCTAGACCCATTCTTGGCCCTAAACCCCTCAGCCATAGGAAGTGTCTCTACTACATCCTTACTGTAAGAATTCTGTGGATTTCAGTGAGATCTCCCTGTCAGATCCCTCTTCTAACCTCCAAAGATTATAAATCCCAATCTGCTCAACCAGAGATGAAAGCCCATCATCTCTGTTGCTTTATGACAACACCTGGCGAAGTACAGCACAGAAACAGGCCCGTCCAGTCCGTGCCAAGCCATTTAAAGCGTTACTCCCATCGACGTACACCAGGACCATACCCCTCCATGTCTCTACCATCCATGTACCAATCCAAACTTGTGTTGGACACTGAAATCGAGACTGAATGTAGCACTTACACTGGCAGCTCGTTCCATACTCTCATGACCCTCTGAGTGAAGAAGTTTCCCCTCATGTTTCCCTTAAACTTTTCACCTTTCATCCTTAACCCATGACCTCTGGTTGTAGTCCAACCCAACCTCAGTGGAAAAGTCAATTTGCATTTACCCTGTCTGTACCCCTTATTATTTGTATACCTCAATCAAGCCTCCTTTCAATCTTCTACATTCCAAGGAATAAAGTCCTAACCTATTCAATCTTCCCTTATAATTCAGGTCCTCCAGACCAGGCAACATCCTTGTAAATTTTCTCTGTACTCTTTCAATCATACTTGCATCTTTCCTGTAGGTAGGTGAATAAAACTGCTCACCATACTCCAAATTAGGCTTAACCAATGTCTTATCAACACAGCGTTTCATCCCAGTATCCCAAGAATGTTATTTCTTAGCCAAGCAGACCAAAGATTTGAATTGAGATTCAAAATGCAGGGATGCAACGGGACTTGGGAGTCCTTGTGCAGGATACCCTAAAGGTTAACCTCCAGGTTGAGTCGGTGGTGAAGAAGGTGAATGCAATGTTGGCATTCATTTCTAGAGGTATAGAATTTAAGAGCAGGGATGTGATGTTGAGGCTCTATAAGGCACTCGTGAGACCACACTTGGAGTATTGTGTGCAGTTTTGGGCTCCTATTTTAGAAAGGATATAGTAACATTGGAAAGGTTTCAGAGAAGATTCACAAGAACGATTCCAGGAATGAAAGGGTTACCATATGAGGAACGTCTGGCAGCTCTTGGGCTGTATTCCCTAGAGTTCAGGAGAATGACGGGAGATCTCACAGAAACATTCCAAATGTTAAAAGGCCAGAACAGATTTAGATATGGCAAAGTTATTTCCCATGGTAGAGGAGTCTAGGATGAGAGGGCATAACTTCAGGATTGAAGGATGTCTGTTTAGAACTGAGATGCAGAGAAATTACTTTAGTCAGAGGGTGGTAAATCTGTGGAATTTGTTGCCACGAGCGGCTGTAGAGGCCAAGTCATTGGGTTCATTTAAGACAGAGATAGATAGGTTCTTGATTAGCCAGGGCATCAAAGAGTATGGGGTGAAGGCAGGGGAGTGGGGATGACTAGAAGAATTGGATCAGAATATAAAACACAAAAGGCATATTTCAGTTCAGTTCAGCTTAGTGTTCACTATCCCCGCCCCCCCAACCTTATTCTTTTCCTTTCTCTGCTTGATCTTTGATACCTCAACTAATCAAAAACCTAGCAGCCTCCACTTTAAATATACCCAAACATTTGGCCTCCAAAACCAACTGTGGCAATGAATTCCATAGATTCTCCACTTTCTGGCTAAGGAAATTCCTCCTCGTTCCTGTTCCAAATGGACGTCCCTCTACCTTAAGTTAGTGCCTTCTGATCCTAGACTCTCACACTAAAGGAAACATGCTCTCCACTCCCCCTCCAGCAGCCACAGGCTCAGAGCCATCAAATGCTCTCTATACGTTAACCCTTTCGTGGGAACATGGGACGTGATCACAGAATGGGGATGCTCAGATTCTGCCTGTCACTTCCTGAAGGACTGAGATTGGTGTCTCCCGAGAGAAAGTGAGTGTCTTTATTAACCAACACACAGCTGTGTTTAATTAAAGCCCTCTTCCTTGTGGAGGAGTTACCCGACTCCGTGTTGCTGTGCATTATTTCTGTCAGAGTGTCAATGGCCCTTTTCAGATCTAATTATCTCCTGTGTTGTTTTTTCTGTTATTATCTGAAGAGGAAATAATCTTGCAGCAGTAGACCAGAGCTGGTTCCCCCCCCCCCCCCTCCGCCATCAGTGATGCAGTCATCTTCTTCATGGTTAGAGCTGAGGAACTTGTGTTTCTGTAACCCTTTCTCTGACCTTGGGGTATGCAGACTCTGAACTGCTATCTTCAACAGGGGGCCATGGTAGCGCAGTGGTTAGCACGGTGCTACTACAGCATTGGACATCATCTGTGAGGAGTTTGTACGTTCCTCCCCATGGACCGTGGTGTTTGCCTCCCACGTTCCAGAGACGTACCAGTTAGTAAGTTAATTGGCCTTTGTAAATTGTCCTGTGATCAGGCCAGTGTTAGGTTGCTGGGCAGTGTGGCTTGTTGGGCCTTGTCCACGCTGCCTCTCTTAAATAAATAAAGGAATGCGAGTGCCTAGCAGAGCAGTTAACGTAACACTTCACAGCACCAGCATTTGAATTTGGGGTTCAATTCCCGCCGCTGTCTGTAAGGAGTTTCTGTCATCTCATGAGCGTGTGGGTTTCCGCTGGGTGCTCGGGTTTCCTCCCACATTCCAAAGACGTTCGGATTAGAGTTAGTAACTCTAGGGCATTTCAAGCTGATGCCAGAATCATGGCAACATCTACGGTCTGCCCCCAGCACAGCCGTGGATTGTTGGTTGTTGATGCAAATAGCCCACTGTGTGTTTTGATATGACAGACAGAGGCCCTCCATCGGTCAGGCTCAACCATGGACATTGTGTCCTAGGTGTGTAGATACGACGTGGAGAGCAGGCTGTTGCCCACGTAGCAGGCTCCCCCTCTCCACGCAGCTGATGAATCCAAAGGAACGGCAGAGTCTGACACAGTTTGGCACCAGCAGCGTCACAGGAGTTGTGCGTGTGTCTTCAGGCTTCTGTACCTCCTCCCTGATGGTAGCAATGAGAAGAGGGCATATCCTGGGTTATGGGGGTCCTTAATGATGGATGCCGCCTTTTTGAGGCATCGCTCCTTCAAGATGTCTTGGACACGATGGAGGCTAGTGCCCATGATGGAGCTGACTGAGTTTACAAATGTTTGTAGCTTATTTTTATCCTGTGCATTAGCCCCAATCCCATACTAGACAGTGATGCAGCCAGATAGAATGCTCTCCATAGGTTCTGGTCAGGTATCAAACCTCCTCAAACTTGAAATGAAACATGGGTCAGGGGAGGGTTAGGGTGGCACAAGTGCAGATACACCCCGCCCTGAGACGCCAGGCAAGGTCATTTGATTCCAAAATAATTGGTTTATTGATCATTACAGAATATCTCTCTGGTGCTTCCCACTCTCTCCCCATCCCTTCTCCTTTTCTCAACCGTGATTTCTCCTCTCCCTGCTCCCTTCCCACTGTCTGTCGACAGTAGAGACCCATATCAGAATCAGGTTTATCATCACTCGTATATGCCATGGAATTTTTTTTGTAGTAGCAGTAGGGTGCAATACCTAAAATTACTGCAGTACTGTGCTAAAATCTTGGGCACCATAGCCATATTTATGTGCCTAAGACTTTTGCACAGTCCTGTGGGTCAGCGATAATAACCCTGCTTCTGTTTCTGACCATTACCTGATCGTAAATTTATTTTCCTCATTTATAAAGTCATACCTCCATTTCAAAGCCATTTAGAGAAGTACATGAACAGGACGGGCTGAGTGGGATGGGATAGGATAGGATGGGCCAAACATGGGCAGAGGGGATTAGTTCACTGGGCATTAGAGTCGATATGGATCGTAGGACCTTTCTCTAATGGTTTGAGTTTGCTAGGTTATTGGATGGCTCTATTTCAATGAACTGAAAAATGGACCCAAATTCTTGTTTTCAAGGATGGCACTGGGGAGAGAAACCCCACGCGGAACTTCCTGGATGACCCGCGACGCCTGGGCTCCCTTCCCGATGGCGACAGGAAGGGCGGCAGCCGCCGACACGTGCGTAACTGGGGCGGGCCCGACTTCGACAAGGTGAAGACTGGGTTGGACCGTGGCAAGGACCAGCGGGTAAGGTTTGGGGTTAGCTCAGCCTGCCCGCCCGCCATCCGTGGCTTTGAAATGGAATTTGTAAATTCCCGATGGTGCCCGACCGTTCTGAGCACAGCTCCCTGTTGTCCTGTCCCTCATGAGAAGTACTGCCCTTTTGCTGTAGATAAATCGGAGCACCTTCAATATACTGGGTGGATTTAAGGAGGTCTGTGAGGCGGGAGGATGTGAAATGCTGAGATCTGGAATGAAAACAAATAAATAAGTTTATTATCGATAAACCATTAACATGTATTGTTCCATTTGGGCCAAGGTGCAGAACAGCACGTAAAAGTCGCACAGTTATGATACAGCACGTAGTCGCTGCAGCAGCCAATTCTAACCAACTGGAGATGCTGTTGACTCCCCATAGACTTCTTATGCTTGTCAGACGTGCCCTCGGCTCCGGTAATGATTGTTCTAAAAGTCGAAGATATGTATTCGATCCTTTGTTAGCAATTAGTAAACATACAATCTTGAAGCAATCAAACTTGAGTGCACCAAAATGTTATGTTACATGAAATTGAGCGGCCAACAAAACTTTCGGCATCCGTCAGTCCCCAGCTGCAAACTGCACAGAGCCAAGTATGAATACGTAACTTATACCCTTCGCTGTGACCACGTCCCACTTGTGACTATTTACCATAATAAACGCACATCACAGAATGTAATGCAGAGAGAGCACAGATACTTGGCTCCTACACATTCACAAAATAATATTTGCACAAAGCCCCTGAGCAGCATGGCCTGAAGATTGACTGGTTGATGAAAATTGTGAGGTGCATGTTTATGTAAGACAGTATAATGTTACTGACACTGTAACAAAGTCACCGGAGAGATAGTGAAGTAATGGATATACAAGTGTTTTATTCAACAAAAACGATCAACAGGCATCATATTGAGACACACTTGGAAGAAAAGGCCTCCTGACCCAATATTACATGACGTTTTTATGTGCTGTAAATCAAAGGTAACAGCAGGACAATTCTACAATTACAATGAATCTACAATGCTTCCTTTGAATTACATATAGTTTCCCAATTCACCGACTTCCCACCCACTCTCCACACACCCAGAATGAATGTTATTCAGCATTGTCTGGTTTGCAATTAACTCTATGGTCAGGGTCTTCGGTGTTTCTGGGGTAGTATTGGGGTACAGTGTGATCTGGGATGGCATCGGGGTACACTGTGATCTGGCATGGTGTTGGGGTACACCATGATCTGGGATGATATCGGGGACACATTGATCTGGGATGGTATCGGGGTACACGGTGATCTGAGGTGGTATCGGGGTACACGGTGATCTGGGATGGTATCGGGGTACAAGGTGATCTGAGATGGCGTCGGGGTGCACGGTGATCTGGGATGGTGTCGGGGTGCACAGGGATCTGGGATGGTGTCGGGGTACACGGTGATCTGGGATGGTGTCGGGGTACACGGTGATCTGGGATGGCATGGGGGTACACGGTGATCTGGGATGGCGTCGGGGTACACGGTGATCTGGGATGGCGTTGGGGTACACCATGATCTGAGATGATATCGGGGACACATTGATCTGGAATGGTATCGGGGTACACGGTGATCTGAGGTGGTATCGGGGTACACGGTGATCTGGGATGGTATCGGGGTACAAGGTGATCTGAGATGGCGTCGGGGTGCACGGTGATCTGGGATGGTGTCGGGGTGCACAGGGATCTGGGATGGTGTCGGGGTACACGGTGATCTGGGATGGCATGGGGGTACACGGTGATCTGGGATGGCGTCGGGGTACACGGTGATCTGGGATGGCGTCGGGGTACACCGTGATCTGAGATGGTGTCGGGGTACACGGTGATCTGGGATGGTGTCGGGGTGCACGGTGATCTGGGATGGTGTCGGGGTGCACGGGGATCTGGGATGGTGTCGGGATGCACGGTGATCTGGGATGGTGTCGGGGTACACGGTGATCTGGGATGATATCGGGGTACAAGGTGATCTGGGATGGTGTTGGGGTGCACGATGATCTGGGATGGTGTCGGGGTACACGGTGATCTGGGATGGCGTCGGGGTACACGGTGATCTGGGATGGTGTCGGGGTACACTGTGATCTGGGATGGTATCGGGGTACACCGTGATCTGGGATGGCGTCGGGGTACACGGTGATCTGGGATGGTATCAGGGTACACTGTGATCTGGGATGGCGTCGGGGTACACGGTGATCTGGATGCTGTATGTCAAAGAAAACGAGCTGAGAAGATGAACTGTGGCTTCGTGTCTCATGCATGAGCAGCATTCGTTGTGAAGGCTGTTGGCTCGCTTTTATTGTGTGCATGATTTGTGTTTTTTTTTCTCTCTCTGCACTTTGGGTCTTGGTCTTTTTTTTAATGGATTCTTTCAGGTTTCCTTGTTTTGTGGCTGCCTGGAAGCAGACAAATCTCAAGCTTGTATAATATATGCATACTTTCATAATAATACTTCGAATGAGATTCATAAAGAACAGTTTTTCAAAAAAAGGACACAGTTCTCAAGAAAGATCTGATTGTGGGGAAGGTTCAGTAGAGTACAATTTACTCCACTAACTGGCCACGCTTAAAGGCCTAAGCAATAGATGTCATAGAAACGTCCAGCACAGGAACAGGTCCATCGGCCCTTCTAGTCTAGTCTATAGGGAGATGTAGGGCAGGTTAGAACTTTGTTCATTGGAGTGAAGAGTTACCCGCTCGTGTTTCCCTTAAACGTTTCACATTTCATCTTAACACATGACCTTTAGCTCTATTTTCACCTAACCTCTGTGGGGTTGAGGGGGAGAACTTCCATTTACCTGTCGCAACGCACCATAATTTTGTGCACTTCTGTCAAATTTCTGCTCATTCTCCTGTGTTCTAATGGTAATTTACAGAGTTCAAAGTAAATTTTATTATAAATGTTCATGTATGTCACCATGTCCAACCTTGAGATTCTTTTTCCTGCGGGCATACTCGACAAATCTATAGAATAGTAACTATAGCAGGATCAATGAAAGATCAACCAGAGTGAAGAAGACAACAAACTGTGCAAATGCAAATATAAATAAATAGCAATAAATAATGAGAACATGAGATAATGAGATAAAGACAGACAGACAGATGGGCATACTTTATTGATCCCAAAGAGTCCTTAAAGTGAAGTAATTGGCTGTTGGAACACCTCAATGACGGGGCAAGTGAGTGTAGTTATCCCCTTTTATTTAAGAGCCTGATGATTAACTGTTCTTGAACCTGGTGGTGTGAGTCCTGAGGCTCTTGTACCTTCTACCTGATGGCAGCAGCGAGAAGAGAGCGTGACCTGGGTGGTGGGGATCTCTGCTGATGGATGCTGCTTTCCCACGACAGCGTTTCATGTAGATGTGCTCAGTGGTTGGGAGGGCGTCACCCGTGATGTGAAGTGATGACACAAGTGACGCATTTCGCTGGAGGTTTCGATATGCTGTGCGCGTGACAAAGAAAGCTGATTTTGGTTTAAACTGTGGTGCGGTGTTCCCTTCTCAGGGCAGGCAGTCCGGTGCCAAGGACCATGGCAGGATGGACATGACCCTCTCCATGACCGGGCGGGAGAGAGCAGAGTACATGCGCTGGAAGAAGGAACGAGAACAGATTGACCAGGAGAGGTTGGCTCGGCACCGCAACGCTACGGGGCAGTGGAGGCGCGAGTGGGACGCTGAGAAGACAGAATCTATGTATGTTTGTTTTTGCTTTGTGGCGGGGTGATAAGTGTCCGTGCCTTCGAGGGTCCAGAGGAGATTCATGAGAATGATCCCGTGACTCTGGGCCTGGCAGTGGAGTTTAGAAGATTGAGGGGGAAGTCTCCTAGAAACCTATCAAATATTGAAAGACGTAGATAGTGGGCATGGAATGGATGTAGTGGGAGAAGCTAGGATCAGAGAACACAGCCTCAGGATAAAGCGATCAGAGATGAAGAGGAATTTTTAGACCGAGGGTGATGAATCTGTGAAATTTGTTACCACATCTGTGGAGGCCAAGTCATTGAGGGTTTCTGAGGTGGAGATCAGTAGGTTCTTGATTGATTAAGGGGAGAAAGTGGGAGAATGGTATTGGGGGGGGGAGGAACAATCAGGAATGACTGAATGGTGGATCAGACTGGATGGGGCAAACGCCCGAATTCTGCTTCTATCTGTTACGGTCTAATCCTGAATAGGTTTGGCTAATCTCCTCTGTTCCTGGAGAAGCAAAAGGAGGACATTGGGTGCAGAAATGAAGCTACTGGGTTAAGGCAGAGCAGCTTAGAAACAGGAGTTCCGATGGGGGGGGGGGGGTGGAATCAGAATCAGGTTTAATATCACTGGCATGAGTGTGTGCCTTCAGGCTCCTGTACCTCCTCCTCGATAGTAGCAATGAGAAGAGAGCATGACCTGGGTGATGGGGGTCCTTAATAATGGATGCTGCCTTTTCGAGGCACCGCTCCTTGAAAGTGCCTTGGATACTTCGGAGGAGAAAATTTTCCTTGTGACACAAAGCTGCTAAGCAGCTGAGTCCAAGGTGCGAGTGGGTGCCAGTATGTATTAATTTTTTGGTGTCAAACCAGCATGAGTTTTCACACCATCTTAATCCCTCAGACATTTTATTCACACCTTCCAGGAGAGACAGCTGTTGTACTCTGCCGTGCTCTCCAGTTCTCGGCCGTTGCATTGCAAACATTTTTATTTTGCCTGTCCCCAAATATTAAAATGAAATAAAATTTGCAATAGTTTATTTCCCCCCATTTCTAGCTCCTCGGCTTTATACCTGTTAGGATTCTAACACCGGTTAGTCAAGACCCAGGTACACACTAAGGAGGAGAGGGGATGCGTTGTCTTAGACGATAGGACAAAGGAGCAGAATTAGGCCATTCAGCCCATTGAGTCTGCTCTGCCATTCCATCATGGCTGATTTATTATTCCTTCCAGCCCCATTCTCCTGCCTTCTCCTTGTGACACCCTGACTAATCGAGGTAAGGTGGTGGGGTGGAGCTTCGTGAGCAAGGTGATTAAACTGTTAGTTTAGCCTCTATACTGTTTTCTGCCAGTGAGTGTGGGAAAAACAGTGGTTTCCAACAGCAAAGCAGACCCCATTCCTCCCTCCCTCCCACCTCCACCCCCCGTGCACGTACACAGTCGTCTATCCCGAGGACAGGCCGTCTCCTTGGCCTCCTACTTGCAGTGGATTCTCAAACATTAGGTCTCCAGCTTCGGCTAGGGGTGGGGCTCAGGTTTTTAAAGACCCAATGATGATAAAGAAGTGGATGTTCATTGCGAAGTCAGGAAGGGCTTTGTAATGCTCCTGCAGCCCCGATGAGGGGCGACTGGTGTTGGTGTCCTCTTCAGCCGCAGTGCGCTGAAGTCCCAGTGCCAGGATGGTGGATTGGCATGAGCAAGCCATGGTTAATATCCTGCCCTCCTGTTATTTGCCAGCAACCTTCCTCCTCTCCAACTGATTCAGCCAAAAATCAACAGTGCAGTTTATTGCTGTTTGACCGTTTCTCCTTCAGCACCAGTGAGCGGTCTGGTTAATTACTTGGCTGTTATAAGGGGCTGTCATTGTGCTTAACATAGAGCATAGGACGGTACAGCCAGCCCACAACATTTTGCAAAAAGTAAATCAAAGCACCCAAACTCTGATCCCTCCTACCTACACCGTCCATATCCCTCCATCCTCCTCATATCCATGTGCCAAACCTCCCTCTAATGTATTTGCCTCTATCACCACACCAGGCAGGGCATTCCAGGCATCCACCACTCTCTGAGTGAAAAAACTTACCCTTCACATCCCCCTTGTACCTCCCCCCTCTCACATTCAATGCATGCCCTCTGGTATTAGACATTTCAACCCTGGGAAACAGATACTCTCTCAGTCCACTCTCTGTGCTTCTCATAATCTTGTAAACCTCTATCAGATCTCCCCTCAGCTTCCACCGCTCCAGAGAAAACAACCCGAGTTTATCCAGCCTCTTATGACAGCACAGGCCCTCTAAACCGGGCAGCATCCTGGTAAACCTCTTCTGCCCCCTCTCCAAAGCCTCACCATCCTTCCTATAGTGGGGTGACCAGAACTGTATGCAATACTCCAGATGTGGCCCAATCTGAGTCAACATTAGTTTTGGAGCAGTTCTGAGTAGACATTAAAGTTTGTGCGTGAAGTTTGTGTTCCCTGTAATCTCTGTCTGCTGACCACAATGCTAATTACCTGAGTCCCATTTGCCTGCAGTAAGCCCATATACCTCAACTCATTTCCTATGCCAAAGCCTTTTAAAAGTTGAATCTGCCTGTACCACCTCCTCAGGCAACTCGTTTCAGACGTTCATCACCCTCTGTATGGGGCTGAAAAAAACTTCTTTAAATTTCTCCCCTCTCACCTTCAAAGTAAGTTTATTATCAAAATCTGTAACCGTGACCATATCCTACCTTGAGATTCATTTTCTTGCAGGCAATCATAATAGGACAAAAGGTACAGTAGGATCAATGTAAAACAACCAATGACAAAAGATTCAAAGTCAGTGTGCAGTATAGAATCCTGAAATTCATCTTCCCCACAGACAGCCACGAAATAACGAAACATCATGGCATACATTCAAAGAAAAACATCAAACCTCTTCTCCCCCCCCGCAAAAAATTGTACATACAGCTACCAAACAAAAGCGAGAAACACGGAATATAAAACACAGAATTAAAGAGTCCAGTTCAGCTCAGTGTTCCTTATTTGCTGTCCACCCTGACTCAAAATCACCCAAAATAGCAACAAAAAAGGAGCAATCAGGAACTCATCCTAACATGAACTGCAATTCCAATAAAGTAACAATAAATAGAAGTGAAATTATAAACAAATAAATAATACTGAGACCATAAGTTGTAGAGTCCTTGAAAGTGAGTCCATAGATTATGGAATCAGATTAGTGGTGAGTGAAGTTACCCACACTGGTTCAGGAGCCTGATGGTTGTGGGGTAATAACTGTTCCTGAACCTGGTGGTGTGGAACCTGAGACTCATTGTGGTGAGTGAAGTTACCCACACTGGTTCAGGAGCCTGATGATTGTGGGGTAATAACTGTTCCTGAACCAGGTGGTGTGGGACCTGAGGCACATTGTCGTGAGTGAAGTTATCCACACTGGTTCAGGAGCCTGATGGTTGTCAGGTAATAACTGTTCCTGCACCTGGTGGTGTGGGACCTGAGGCTCATTGTGGTGAGTGAAGTTATCCACACTGGTTCAGGAGCCTGATGGTTGTGGGGTAATAACTGTTCCTGAACCTGGTGGTGTGGGACCTGAGGCTCATTGTGGTGAGTGAAGTTATCCACACTGGTTCAGGAGCCTGATGGTTGTGGGGTAATAACTGTTCCTGAACCTGTTGGTGTGCGACCTGAGGCTCATTGTGGTGAGTGAAGTTATCCACACTGGTTCAGGAGCCTGATGGTTGTGGGGTAATAACTCTTGTACCTCCAGTCCAATGGTGGTAGTGAGAAGAGAGCATGAACTGGAAGGTGGGGGGCCCTTGATGATAGACGCTGCTTTCTAGCAGCAGCACTCCTTGTAGATGTGCTCAGTGGTGGGTAGGGCTTTGCCTGTGATGGACTGAAAACAGGGAAAGAAATTTGCCTCTAGTCACTTAGAGCCAAACATATGTAAGAAGAAACCCTCCCACTAACTGTGGTATGTTGGAGGGAGGAGGGAAAGTGGCTCTAACCAATAGTCATTTTTATCTATTTAATTATTTACTTAGTAATCTGGATAGGTGGATGTATGATGGACAGACAGGCGTTCGGAAAGACACCCTTTTGATGGATAGACAGGCGTTCGGAAAGACACCCTTTTGATGGACAGACAGGCGTTCGGAAAGACACCCTTTTGATGGATAGACAGGCGTATGGAAAGACACCCTTTTGATGGATAGACAGGCGTTTGGAAAGACATGTTTGATGGATAGACAGGCGTTCGGAAAGACACCCTTTTGATGGACAGACAGGCGTTCGGAAAAACATGTTTGATGGACAGACAGGCGTTCGGAAAGACACCCTTTTGATGGACAGACAGGCGTTCGGAAAGACACCCTTTTGATGGACAGACAGGCGTTCGGAAAGACACCTGTGATGGACAGACAGGCGTACGGAAAGACACCGGTTTGATGGACAGACAGGCATACAGAAAGACAGGCGTTCGGAAAGACATGTTTGATGGACAGACAGGCGTTCGGAATGACACCTGTGATGGACAGACAGGCGTTCGGAAAGACACCCTTTTGATGGACAGACAGGCGTTCGGAAAGACACCTGTGATGGACAGACAGGCGTTCGGAAAGACACCCTTTTGATGGACAGACAGGCGTTCGGAAAGACATGTTTGATGGACAGACAGGCGTACGGAAAGACATGTTTGATGGACAGACAGGCGTACGGAAAGACAGACAGGCGTACGGAAAGACAGGCATACGGAAAGACACCTGTTTGATGGACAGACAGGCATACGGAAAGACACCTGTTTGATGGATAGACACATGATAGAGCTGAATTGGCCCTTTGAGTCATGCCACCCAACAATCCCCCGATTTAACCGTAGCCTAATCATGGGATAATTTACAGTGACCAATTAACCTGCCAACTGGTGCATGTTTGGACTGTGGCAAGAAACTGGAGCACCCAGAGGAAACCCATGTGATTAAGCGGAGAACATGCCAACTGCTTAGTGTTAGCGTGTGGCCTAGTGGATAAGACATCGGTCTAGTGATCTGAAGGTCATTGATTTGAGCCTCAGCTGAGGCAGCGTGTTTTGTGGCCTTGAGCAAGGCACTTAACAGCCTTGCTCTGCAACGACACCGGTGCCAAGCTGCTTGGGTTCTAGTGCCCTTCCCTTGGACAACATCGGTGGCGTGGAGAGGGGAAGGCCTGCAGCTTGGGCAACTGCCGGTCTCCCGTACAACCCTGCCCAGGCCTGCGCCCTGGAAACCTTCCAAGGTGCAAATCCATGGTCTCACGAGACTAACGGATGCCTATTACCAACTGCTTATAGGCAGTGGCGGGTATTGAACTCGGGGCACCTGTTTTGTAAAGCACTGTGCTGACGTGTTGTCCCATTAACTTTGGCAACTGAAGATGAATTCCTCTATTGAAGATGAATTGGTCTAATTTTTTTCCTTCTTGCATATCTCAAGGTTCAAGGCTCAAGGTTCACATCCCGTTGAAAAAAGCAGTCCTAGAGGTGAGTACTGAAATGAATTTACAGACCATTTTAGTGGATGTCTGCATAAATTTTAGTAAGGCATTTGACAAGGTTTCCCATGGTGGGTTCATTCACAATGTCAGCAGAAATGGGATCCAGGAACAGTTAGCTATGTGGATTCAGAATTGACTTGCCCACGAAAGACAGTGGGTGGCAGGGTGGAGCTGTGTCTCTCCCAAAGAGATGTAATGTGCCCTTTTCCTCTGCTAGCCTGTAAGTCACTCTTCAGCTGGGTGCAGCACCTGCTTCGCCCACCCCTCCAATCAGGGTCACGTGAAGCTGTGGAGCAGAAGGCAATGGCAAATCACTACTGCGGAAGCATTTGCTAAGAACGATCACAGTCGAGACCACAATCACCCACATCATATGACTCGACACAGGATGAATGAATGAACAGAAGGCAGAGAGTGTTAGTAGATGGAGTGTATTCTGTCTCGAAGTATTTAACTAGTGATGTTCTACGAGGGTTTGTCCTGGGGCCCTGCTCTTTGTTGCTTTTGTAAATGACTTGGATAAGGAATTGGAAGAATGGGTTACTAAGAATGCAGATGACGAAGGTTGGTGGTGTTTTGGGTGATGTAGAAGGTTGTCGTAGATTACAGCGGGACATTGATAGGATGCAGAGCTGGGCTGAGAAGTGGCAGATGGAGTTCAATCCAGAGAAGTGTGAAGTGATTCACTTGGCAGGTCAGATTTGAAGGCAGAATACATGGTTAATGGCAGATTCTTAGCAGTGTGGAGAATCAGAGAGATCTTAGGGATTCACGTCCGTAGATCCATCAACATTGCCGTGCAAGTTGAGGTGATTAAGAAGGCAGTTGGTCTTCGTTAGTTGGAGGATTGAGTTTAAGAGCCATGAAATAATATTGCAGCTCTATAAACTGGTTAGACAACACCTGTGCTCAGTTCTGGCCATCTCACTACAGGAAGGAAGTGGAAGCTTTAGAGAGGGTGCAGAGGAGATTCACCAGGATGCTGCCTGGATTAGAGAGGGTGCAGAGGAGATTTACCAGGATGCTGCCTGGATTAGAGAGGGTGCAGAGGAGATTTACCAGGATGCTGTCTGGATCAGAGAGGGTGCAGAGGAGATTCACCAGGATGCTGCCTGGATTAGAGAGGGTGCAGAGGAGATTCACCAGGATGCTGTCTGGATTAGAGAGGGTGCAGAGGAGATTCACCAGGATGCTGCCTGGATTAGAGAGGGTGCAGAGGAGATTCACCAGGATGCTGTCTGGATTAGAGAGGGTGCAGAGGAGATTCACCAGGATGCTGCCTGGATTAGAGAGGGTGCAGAGGAGATTCACCAGGATGCTGTCTGGATTAGAGAGGGTGCAGAGGAGATTCACCAGGATGCTGCCTGGATTAGAGAGGGTGCAGAGGAGATTCACCAGGATGCTGTCTGGATTAGAGAGGGTGCAGAGGAGATTCACCAGGATGCTGCCTGGATTAGAGAGGGTGCAGAGGAGATTTACCAGGATGCTGTCTGGATCAGAGAGGGTGCAGAGGAGATTCACCAGGATGCTGCCTGGATTAGAGAGGGTGCAGAGGAGATTCACCAGGATGCTGTCCGGATTAGAGAAGGTGCAGAGGAGATTTACCAGTATGCTGTCTGGATTAGAGAGGGTGCAGAGGAGATTCACCAGGATGCTGTCTGGATTAGAGAGGGTGCAGAGGAGATTCACCAGGATGCTGCCTGGATTAGAGAGGGTGCAGAGGAGATTTACCAGGATGCTGTCTGGATCAGAGAGGGTGCAGAGGAGATTCACCAGGATGCTGCCTGGATTAGAGAGGGTGCAGGGGAGATTCACCAGGATGCTGTCCGGATTAGAGAAGGTGCAGAGGAGATTTACCAGTATGCTGTCTGGATTAGAGAGGGTGCAGGGGAGATTCACCAGGATGCTGCCTGGATTAGAGAGGGTGCAGAGGAGATTTACCAGGATGCTGCCTGGATTAGAGAGGGTGCAGAGGAGATTTACCAGCATGCTGTCCGGATTAGAGAGGGTGCAGGGGAGATTCACCAGGATGCTGCCTGGATTAGAGAGGGTGCAGAGGAGATTTACCAGGATGCTGTCTGGATTAGAGAGGGTGCAGAGGAGATTTGCCAGGGCGCTGCCTGGATTAGAGAGGGTGCAGAGGAGATTCACCAGGATGCTGTCTGGATTAGAGAGGGTGCAGAGGAGATTTACCAGGATGCTGTCTGGATTAGAGAGGGTGCAGAGGAGATTTGCCAGGATGCTGCCTGGATTAGAGAAGGTGCAGAGGAGATTTACCAGGATGCTGTCTGGATTAGAGAGGGTGCAGAGGAGATTTGCCAGGATGCTGTCTGGATTAGAGAAGGTGCAGAGGAGATTTACCAGGATGCTGTCTGGATTAGAGAGGGTGCAGAGGAGATTTGCCAGGATGCTGCCTGGATTAGAGAAGGTGCAGAGGAGATTTTCCAGGATGCTGTCTGGATTAGAGAAGGTGCAGAGGAGATTTACCAGGATGCTGTCTGGATTAGAGAAGGTGCAGAGGAGATTTACCAGGATGCTGTCTGGATTAGAGAGGGTGCAGAGGAGATTTACCAGGATGCTGTCTGGATTAGAGAAGGTGCAGAGGAGATTTATCTGGATGCTGTCTGGATTAGAGAGGGTGCAGAGGAGATTCACCAGGATGCTGTCTGGATTAGAGAGGGTGCAGAGGAGATTTACCAGGATGCTGTCTGGATTGGAGAGGGTGCAGAGGAGATTCACCAGGATGCTGCCTGGATTAGAGAGGGTGCAGAGGAGATTCACCAGGATGCTGTCTGGATTGGAGAGCATGTCTTAGGGTAGGTTGAGTAAAGTAGGGCTTTTCTGTTTACAGTGAAGGAGGATGAGAGATGACTTGATGAAAGTATACAAGATGATGAGGCATAGATCGAGTGGACAGCCAGAGACTTTTTCCCAGGGTGGAGATGGTTAATATGAGGGATCATTTTAAGGTGTTGGGAGGAAAACTTCGAGAGAATGTCAGTGGTAGCTATTTTACAGAGAGGGGCGGGTGACTGAAACACCATGCCAAGAGTGTTGGTAGAGGCAGATCATTAAAGGTGTATTTTTTTTTAAAAACTCTTACAAGATTGAAAGTTTGGGATGTCAGGCCGGAGAAGAAGGACACTCTGAAGTGACCTATAAAGGGGGGGGGGGTCATTCTAAAGTGATTGGGGGAAAATCTACAGGGGTGTCAGAGGTAATTTTAAACACAGAGTGTTGGTAGAGGCAGATACATGAGGGACATTTAGGAGAATCTTAGATCAGCAGGTGGGTAATAGAAAAACAGAGGGCAATGTGGGAGGGAAGGGTTAGATTGATTTTAGAGTAGGCTAAAACCTCAACACCTGTGGGCCAAAGGGCTGTACTGTGCTGAACTCTTGTATATTCTAAGTAGAGATGTCTGATATTTGCTGCAGAATGTGGTTTGATTGGGGCGGGGGTGGTTTACAAGTACATAGATCCAGAAATGCTTGATTCCTACTAGTTTTCCTAAGACACGTAGATTGGGATTGTTAATGATTGTTGTCTGTAACTTGATCGTTATTACATTACCATTTTGAAAGTTACTAATTCTGTGCAGGAAATCTCTCCAAAAGAATATCACGCTCTTAAATCCGCCATGGGATTTGAATAGCATTTTTTAATACTTCTGTTGAAGACCTTGCCTCTTCCGTAATCTGCTATAGATCCCATCAGGCCCTTGGGACCTTAGTGTTCTTAAATCCACCTTAATACCCGGCACCACCATCTCCTTGAAGTCAGCGTGCATAGGGGATGTCAGCTCCCCAATCTCACTTTCTTCCATGTCTGTCTCATTGGTCACACAATGTAAGGTGCTTATTCAGTATATCTTCTCTCTGGGTCCGCACATAAATCCCCGCCTTTGTCCTTGAGTGACCCTACACTCTCGTTTTAAATGTATGTGTAAAATTTATTTTATTTCTCTTTAATCCTACTCAACACAAACAGCACAGTGGCGTAGCAGTAAGTGTAATGCTATTGCAGTCCCATTGACCTGGGTTCAATTCCCGCTGCTGTCTGTGTGAGGAGTTTGAATGTTCTCATTTCCTTTGAGTGCTGTGGTTTCCTCCCACGTTCCAAGGAACGTGGATTTATAGGTTAATCGTTCACGCAGGTGTAATTTGGCGGACTAGGCTTGTTGGGTTGGAAGGGCCTGTTACTGACCTGTAGCTCTAAATTAAATGTAAAATTAATAAAATTTCTTAGCCGCCTTGATTTGCTGATAAAGTTCTTTCCTTTATATTCCATAGGACCATAGAATATTACAGCACAGAAACAGGCCTTTTGGCCCTTCTTGGCTGTGCCGAACCATTTTCCTGCCTTGTCCCACTGACCTGCACCTGGACCATATCCCTCCATACACCTCTCATCCATATACCTGTCCAAGATTTTCTTAAATGTTAAGAGTGAGCCCGCATTTACCACTTCATCTGGCAGCTCATTCCATAGAACCAAAGAACGTTTACAGCACAGAAACAGGCCTTTTGGCCCTTCTTGGCTGTGCTGAACCTTTTTTCTGCCCAGTCCCACTGACCTGCACCTGGACCATATCCCTCCATACACCTCTCATTCATGTATCTGTCCAAGATTTTAAATGTTAAAAGTGAGCCCGCATTTACCACTTCATCTGGCAGCTCATTCCACACTCCCACCGCTCTCAGTGTGTGAAGAAGCCCCCCCCCCTTTAAACTTTTCCCCCTTCACCCTTAGCCCATGTCCTCTGGGTTTTTTCCTCCCCTAGCCTCAGTGGAAAAAGCCTGCTTGCATTCACCAAAGACCCTCAGAGAGCCTGTCTGATCTCGGCTTCCTACAATTACTCTCTAACTAAATTTGTAAGATCTCCCGTTGTCATCCTGGCCATCTTTGCGTTAGAACAGAGAACAGTACAACACAGGAAGAGACCCTAATGCCCACATAATTGTTGAATCAATTAAATAAGTCATCAGATAGCCAACTAAACCAATCCCTTCTGCCTTCCATTTCTCTCACGTTCATGGTCGGCCAATCTGAATGTCTCTATCTGTCTCTACCACCATCCCAGGCAGTGCATTCAGGTACCCCACCACTCACTGTGTTTAAGTTTTTTTTAAATGTGCCTCACTTCTCCTTTGAAATTGCCTCCTCTCACCTTAAACCAGAGGTTCCCAAATTTTTTAATGTCATGAACCCCTATCTTTAGCAGGGGTCTGGGGGGGGCGGGGTCGGTTACCCCAGGTCGGGAACCTCTGCCTCAAACACATGCCCCCTGGCATTAGATATTCTGACTCTTGCAAAAAAAAAAATTATCTGTCTAATGTATCAATGCCTCCCATAATTTTATAAACCTCTATCAGATCTCCCCTCAGCCTCCGACACTCCAGAGAAAACAACCCAAGTTTATCCAGCCTTTCGTGATGGTACGTGCCCTCGAAACCAGGCAGCGTCCTGGTAAACCTCTTCTGCACCCTCTCCAAATCCACAGCGTCCGTCCTATAGTGGGGCGACCAGAACTATATATAATACTCCAGATGCAGCCGAACCAGAGTTTTATAAAGCTGCAATGTAACTCCCTGACTTTTGAACTCAGTGTCTCACCTAATGAAGACGAGTAGACTGTAAGCCTTCTGAACCACCCTATCAACCTGTGTAGCCACAGTCTTTTCTCATTCTTCCCCACAGGAGCAGGTTGATCCAGAATTCTGACCAGCCAGCTGTTCATCCCCATGTCAGGTCTGGACTTGCCCAACAACAGCCGCTCCCAATGTACTCTTTGGAATTCCCATCTGTCCCCCTCTACCATATTTCCTCCCCCCCCGCCACCCCGACCACTGCCATTATCAAATGAATTGTGACTCTCCCAGAGAACTTTTCCAATGAATTGGGGAGGTCACAAAGGTGTGAAAGACCTTCAAATGTCAGTAAGAACTGAGAAATACATCCAGTGTCCACTTTATCATCTGCCTCCTGTACCTGATAAAGTGGCCGCTGAGTGTACGGTCGTGGTCTTCTGCTGCTGTAGCCCGTCCACTTCAGGGTTCGGTGTGTTTTCCCTTCGGAAATGCTCTTCTGCACACCACTGTTGTAACACATGTCTATTTGAGTTACAGTCACCTTCCTGTCAGCTTGAACCCATCTGACCATTCTCCTCTGACCTCTCTCACTAACAAGGCATTTTCGCCCACAGAACTGTTGTTCACTGGATGCTTTTTGTGTTCTTCACACCATTCTCTGTGAACTCGAGCAGGGGCTCCCATTCTTTTGTTATAGCCTTGGACCCCTATCATTAACCGAGGGGTCCGTGGACCCCAGGTTGGGAACCTCTGCTCCGGAACCCCTGTTGTGCATGAAAATCCCAGGAAATCTGGGATCTATGCAGTTTTTGAGATACTCAAGCCACCCCATCTGGCACCGGCAATTATTGTACAGTCAAAGTCACTGAGATTACATTTCTTCCCCATTCTGATGTTTGGTCTGAAAAACAACTGAACCTCTTGACCATCCCTGCATGCTTTTATGCATTGGGTTGCTGCCACTTGATTGGCTGATTAGATATCTGCATTAATGAGCAGGTGTACCTAATGAAGCGGCCGCTGGGTGTAAGCTGAAGAAGTGTTTTGTGACGTGTTGTTATAACTAAGCTCCAAGCTGAGTGATATTCAGCATGAAAAGTTAATCATTCTTCAAAGAAGATTATTTTACATTTGTGACTAGTGTCCGTGTTTACCCCCACTCTCTCTCCTACACTAAGTAATCAAAATTAAGGAGGATTTAAAGATTATTTTCATTTTATGTTGGATCTCTGTTTAGTTTCTGATCCTTGGTGTTCTTCCAGGAGTAAAGACTGACAAGCAATCCTAATTCTAATATTTCAATTTATTTTAGAGTACAAGCATACAAATTCTAAGCAAACTAAACAAAGAGCTGAGGAACAGTGTTAAGAGGGGAATAACGCTAAGGGGTTTAGGACAAAGAAATAAATGATGGCGCTTCTGAAAAATTCGTCACTTATAAGATGAAGGAACTTCCTTAGATAGAGATCAACTAGTTAATAGGCTACATAATTAAAACAGTTATGTCACAAGTGTCGCCATATTTCCGGTGCCAACATAGCATGCCCACAACTTATCAACCCTAACCTGGCTGTCTTTAGAATGTGGAGGGAAGCCCGCAGTCACGGAGAGAACATAGCAGCGGGAATTGAACCCTGATCAGAGGTTGCTGGCCTGGTAAAGCGTTATGCTATCCGCTATGCTACCATTTTTTGTAGGTTGAGTTGCTCTCCGGTCTTGGTAATTTGCTTGCAAATGTTTCTTCACCACACGAGACGTTGAGGGTACATTGTTGGTTGTGGTGTAGATAGCACACTGATGTTGTCTTTTTGCATCGGAACAAAAGTGGATTGAGGAAAGTGAGGTTCCCTCTCCCATCTTAACTGTATCTCATAAGAGCACCATTGAGTAGGCATCCCATCTGGTATGAGAGCAGCATAAAAGGACTGGGTGAACAACCAAGGGGATCACAGGGCTCTCCCTAACATCTATCAAGGACATTTATCAGGAGCTCTGCATATCCTTAGTATTATCAAGGATCCCTCCCATCCATCCAGCATCCTCTTTGACATTCTACGTCAGGCAGGAGACTCCGATACGTGAAGACAAGAACGGTCGGGATGGGAAACAGCTTCTTCCTGCAGGCCGTTAGACTTCTGAGAACAAATCATCACACACAAGGTGTGACATGTAAACACCCACACAGCAGAGCAGTGAGCAGCTGTCAGAGGAATCGCCTTTCAGATGAGACATGGAACAGGTCTCCCCTCTTTCCACATCAAAGACCATGCCAGTTCCCCCTGACCTGGGGCTAATATTTATCCCTCAGCTCATTATGTGAGAGCTTGTTCTGTACATCTTTCCCAGCTAACAGGGGTGACCACGTTTCCTTGGTTAAAACGCACTTAGAACAAGAATGAAACATCGCATGTTTTTTATGGGACAAGTAACTTGCTGCTAATTAGAAAGTAGATCGTAGACTACAGAACAGAGAAACAGTGCAGGCCCTTTGGCCCATGATACTGTACTGACCTTTTACCCTACTCCAAGATCAATCTCACCCTTCACTCCCACATGGCCCTCCATTTTTTTCATTCATGTGCCGATCTGCCTACTTACTGCCCGTTACCCCGCTGGTGTTGGGGCAGCAATGAAGGTCCATAGTGTCACACTCAGATGTGGAAGGATTCTTCATTGCTGTTTCCGTAACAATTGTGTTTGACCAGTCAGGGTTGTTAGTCCTGAGCTGAACCCCCGAACCCGGAGGACCAGTGGACCACCCTTAGTCTGGCCTCTACCCTTTGACCTGTTTGACATGGGTGACTCTACCAAAAGCCAAAGCGTAAAGCCCTGACTCCAGCCAATGTAGCTCTCCAGGTCATTGAGGCTGACAAGCCTCCAAACCCAACGACAAGGCTGTGGTCCTCTTGGAGGATCTGCCTATCGAAAGCACACTTAAAGATCCTTAATGAATTCGCCTCTTTGCCATTGCTGGCAGTGCTTTCCACACACTCACCATTCTATGTATTAAAAAGAAAATTACCTCTGACACCCCCCGCCCCCTATACTTCCCTCCCAATCACCTGAAAATTTTCCTCCTGGCACCTTAAAATCATGCTTCCCTAGTATTAGCCATTTCCGCCCTGGGAACAGGTCTCTTGCTGTCCACTCAATCTCTGCCTTCTATCATCTTGTACACCTCTATCAAGTCAGCTCTCATTCTCTTCTCACCAAAGGGAAAGCCCGAGCTCACTCAACCTATCCTCATAAGACGTGGTCTGTAATGCAGGCAGCATCCTGCTGAATCTCCTCTGCACTCTCTAAAGTTTCCATATCCTTCCAATAATGAAGTGACCGGAACTGAACACAGTATTCCATGAACGGTCCAAGTCCAAGCCAGAGTTTTACGGAGCTACAACGTTACCTCGCAGCTCTGGAACTCGATCAGTTAAATTATTTTAGTGAATACTGCATGGATTTGAAAAAGGCAATGGCAAAACACTTGTGTAGGAAAAATTGACCAAGAGCAGCCTTGGTCAATTCACGTCGTTCCTGATTCCTGATCGTTCACGTCGCGGAACGTGATGATGGTGGTGGTGGATTTGATGACGCTGCGGTCTGCTTATACATCCCTGTTTCCTGTTTACCTCGCTATCTCTGCCTCTTATTTCTGACTGTCTGAAGTCCAAAGAGCTTTAAAAAATCAGGTTTGAGTGCCAGGCATCACTGACTCACTCCACTGTATGTTCGGTTTGTGGGTGTGAATTCCGGCGCCCCTCTGCCTCCCCAGTCAGGTTGTTGGGCCAAGACCTGCTACTGAAATGCTGTCAGAAACTCCCAAAGCAGCTGTGTAGGAGGGTGGGCAGAGATGCTTATCTTTGGATCAGATATTACATGGACTTCCAGTTACCCCGTGTATGTGATACCCTGAGCGGAGGAGTCTCGGCCAATATCCTTTCATAGAGCACAACAGCATGGAACCAGGCTCTTTGGACCATCTAGTGCGTGCCGAGTAATTATTCTGCCTCTTCCCGTTGACCTGGTCCATGCTCTTCCCATCCATGTACTTATCCAAACTTCTCTTAAATGTTAACATCAAACCCGTGTCCACCATCTCCGCTGGCAGCTTGTTACACAATCTTAGCACCCTCTGAGTGAAGAAATTTCCCCCCGGTTCCCCTTAAACATTTCACTTTTCACCCTTAGCCCATGAACTCTCCCTAGGCCTTTTGATGGGCTTCAATGAGATTTCCCCTGCCTCCACCTCTCATCTTAATAAAAACCAGCAAGTATGGACCTGGAGCCATCAATCACTCCTGATGAGTTAACCCTTTCATTCCTGGGATTAACCGAGGGGCAAGCTCCTGTGGTCGCTGCAAAAGTGAAAACTGCACATCAGAGATCAACCTTAGGTCACAGAGGCCTTGAGGCATCATCTCTATTACTTGCACCACTGCACTGCCTAGATCAGAGCTGTGTCTGAAAGGTGCTGCAGGAATATAGATCTGTTTGGTTTTGCTGTAGGCTTATAGAACTGTGCAAAAGCCTAGGGTGCATATATATAGCTAGCAAGTCTAAGACTTTTGCACAGAGCGAGTTTGTAAATTTGGCAGGGGCAACGGTGGTTGAGGTTGGCAGGGGTGGAACATCATGGGAGAGGTGTGGGACAGGTGGCAGAGAAGGAGTGCCTGGTTGTGGGGTTTCACAGATGCAGATACACCCAGTCCTGAGACTCCAGGCAAGGTCATTTGATTCCAAACAATTGGTTTATTGATCATCACAGAAAGTCTCTGTTCTCTCCCCTCTCCCTTCTCCTTTTCCCAACCATGATTCCCCTCTCCCCGCCCCCTTCCCACTCTCAGTCCACAATAGTCCGTATCGGAATCAGGTTTATTATCACTCACGTCTGGCATGAAAGTAGATTTTTTTGTGTCGCAGTAGTACAGTGTGTCACAGGTCCACAATCCCTTTTCCGAAATCCTGAAATCCGAAAAACTCCGAAAACCAAAGTTTTTTCGTGGAGCGTAGAGCGAGTCGTAATGAGGCTTGTTTGGTGCGTCAGCAGCTGACGTCACTCAGGTGTGACGTGGCAGCACCAGCAGAGGCCGCCAGACGTCAGTTGTGGCTCAGTGCTCGACTGGTTACAAGTGCATTTGCTGTTCGCTGATATTTTGTGTTCACTGTTGACTTTGTGTTTAATTTCACGGTGAAAATGTCGAAAAGAGCTGCAGGTACCCCCATGGGTAGCAATGAGAAAAAGAGAAGGAAGCATCTATCATTCTCAGTAACGCAGAAAGTGGAGTTATTGCAGAAGCTTAATGGTGGTGTGTCTGCTGCGTCTTACTGAAGAATATGGTGTCAGAACTATCGCTGTATATGATTTAAAGAAACAGAAAGACAAGTCCCGAAGTTTTATAGTGACAGTGATGACCATAAACATGGCGGTTTTCTCAGTTAAAGAGAGATTGCTTAGTCATAAACCTATGTTAATGAGACTGATGACACTTGAAGAAGTCTTAAAAAACGCCATCTGTTGTAGAGCTGCTTCATAACTTGAGAATCCTGTTCTTGGCCCATCAGGTACCTGTAGAGTATTTAGCTTTGTTTGACAGACGTATGTATTTAGCTTAGTTTGAACCTGTATGTGTCCTGGAGTATTTATGTTCTACATTAATTTCAATAAGTCATTTACCATGTGTTTGATTCAGTTCGTTTGAAGCTGTATATTTTTATGTTTTATTGAATAATTTTGTTGGAAATAAAATGTACTAGTATATTTATGGTCTATAATTATCCCACTATTTCATTTATCAGTATATTACTCTATAAATAAACTGTAATAGTATTTGTAAAAGGTTGTGGATTGGGAAAAGCTGGAAGTTCTCTCTCCAGCACTAGTTGTTTGAGCATGTACGGACTTCTTTTCTTGTCATTATTCCCTAAACAATACAGTATTACAACTATTTTACATGGCATTTAGATTGTATCAGGTATTAAAAGTAATCTAGAGATGATTTAAAGTATACGGGAGGATGTGCATCGGTCTGGAGATCCCCCGGGTCCTAAAGTCCACCCGCACTGAGACAAGTTAATTATCAATATATTTATCAATTTTCTGAAATCCAAAAAGTTCAGAATTCCGAAATGCAACTGGCACCAAGGATTTTGGATAAGGAATTGTGGACCTGTACTGTGCAAAGGTCTTGGTCACTCTGTATATATGTGCCTAAGACTTTCAAACAGTACTGTAGGCCACATTAAGATGAGCTGTTCTCCGAGGTGAGGTGGATGGCCTTGTTAATTCTCCAGGTCCTGTAGCTGGTAACCTGTTCAATTTTTTCAGATGAACATAGACCGCCCAAGCCTCCAACGATTTCGGAATTTATCTTTCAATCCAAAAGTAAGGATTCCAGGAAGGGGAGAGTCAAACACAGGGAGAAGAACTACAGGTAGGCATTGCCTTTTAGCCTTGACCACCTCCCTGCTGGTTTGTTCCTGGTCTCTGGTGTCTGGTCTCCAAAACCCACGAGAGAGCATCTCTTGGTTAGTGTTTAAGGTGCCAACATTACCCTTTTGAGTGTGGAACTGATGAAGAATACAGGGGGAGGCTGCCACCTCCTCGTTCCTACCCAAAGAGTGTTGAGAAATGCCAAAGTGGGTAGCTTAAACTGTGCTGAGATGGGCTGGTCAGTCATCTTAAGGTTATGGATTAGCGTTATTTGTGATGTGCATTGAAATATGCTGTTTGCGTCAGTGACCAACACAGTCCAAATATGCTAACCCCAACCAACAAACACGGGAAAATCTGCAGATACTGGAAATCCAGAGAACACACACAAAATGCTGGAGGAACTCAGCAGGTCAGGCAGCACCTGTGCAAAAAGGAGTTAACTGTCGACTTTTCGGGCTGAGACCCATCTTCCGGACTCCAACCCAAACCCTGTCTTTGGAATGTGTGAGGAAGCCCACGTGGTCACGGGGAGAGTGCAAACTCCTTACAGGCAGTGATGGGGGTCCAACGTGGACGGCTGGCGCTGTTACCTCTACGTGACCGCGCCAGCTCTACTTCTCTTCCCTGTCCTTCTAAACAGCCCCAAGTTCAAAGTCAAGTTTGTACTCAAATGCGGGTGTGTGTGCGTGCACACACAGGTACAATGAAAACCTCCAGCCATTCCAAAAGATGCAGGAGAAGAATTAGGCCATTGAGTCTGCTCGACCATCCCATCATGGCTGATCCATTTCCCTCTCGGCACCAGTCTCCTGTCTTCTCCCAGTCAAGAATTTATCAACCTCTGCCTTAACTATACCCAGTGACTTGACTTCCACAGCTGCAAGTTGCAACGGATTCCACAGACTCTCTGTGAGAGACTCTCTCTCTTTCTTTAGACACTCTCTGGCTAAAGAAATTCCTCCTCATTTCAGTTCTAAATGGTTGTCCCTCTATTCTGAGGCTGTGCCCTCTGGTCATAGACTCCCCCACCATAGGAAACATCCTCTCCACATTCACTCTGGTGAGGCCTTTCAACATTTGATAGGTTTCAAAGAAATCCCCCCCCCCCCCCCCCCCCCATTCTTCTGATTTCCAGTGAGCACTGTCCCGGGGCCATCAAACACTTCTCGTATGACAAGCCTTTCAATCCCTGAATCGTTTTTGTAAACTTTCTTTGTACCCTCTCCAATGTCGGCACATCCCTTCTTAGATCAGGGGCCCAGAACTGCTCACAATACTCCAAGTGAGGCCTCACCAGTGCTTCATAAAGCCTCAACGTTACATCCTCGCTTTTATATTCTCGTCCTCTCGAAATGAATGCTAACTTCACATTTGCCTTCCTCACCACAGACTCAACTTATTCGGGCTTGACCCAACCGGCAAAACCCTAATCTGGTGAGGCCACGTCTGGAGTATTGCATACAGTTCTGGTTGCCCCACTATCTGGGAAGGATGTTGTATCTTTGGAGAGGTTTACCCAAATGCTGTCTGGGTTAGTGGGCATGTGCTATCATGAGAGGCTGGACAAACTTGGGTTGTTTTCTCTGGAACAGTGGAGGCTGAGGGGAGATCTGATAAAAGGTTTATAAGATTATGAGAGACATGGGTAGAGTAGACAGGGATTATGTCCTGATGAAGGGGCTCGGCCCGAGATATCTACTCTGTTCCATAGATGCTGCCAGGCTTACTGAGTTCCTTCAGTATTTTGTGTGTGTTGTTCGGATTTCCAGCATAAATCCGTAGATTTTCTCCTGTAGATTTTCTCCTGTTTCTGTAGACGGAGTATCTGTTTCTTAGTGTGGAAATGTCTTATAGCAGAGGGCATGCATTGTAGGTGAAAGGGGGAAGGTTCAAAGGGGATGTAGGGGTAAGCATTTTACTGGGAGAGTTCACTGGAATATACTGCCTGGTATGAGATAGACACATGGATGTGAGGGAGATGGAGGGATGTGGACATGGTGCAGGGAGGAGGGATTAGTGTTTGGGTGTTTTTGATTTGCTTTTTAGCTGGTACAGCACAACATTGTGGGCCGAATGGCCTTTTCCTGTGCTGTACTGCTCTATGTTCTCTAACAGTGATTACTTTGTACTAAAATCGACATTGTCTTTTCTCGTTCCAAATGGAAAAAAACTGTAGATAATTTACATTTAATGTGTGTTTTTCTCGTGAACGCTGCGTATCTGATGCATTATTTATTGAGGTACAGTACAGTGCAGTATTCTGGCCCTTTGAGCCCCACCACCCATCGTTCCCACGATTGAATCCTAGCCTAATTACAGGAGAATTTGCAATGACCAATTAACCTTCCAGTGATTTCTACAAGGAAATCTGCACTGTCAAGGGAAGAGCAATCAAACTCCCTACAGGCAGAGGAGGGAATTGAACCCGCGTCGCCTGCACTTTAAAGTGTTGTGCTAACCACTACACCCTACAAGTCTGTGAGGCTGCTGCAGGTACGCATCCATGGAAATGACAATAAACTCACCTCTGCAGCAGCCGGCAGTCACATTACATCGTGTACACAATGTTCTTAAAAAAAAATTACAAACCAATGACATGAATTGTAGAAAATTATCCAAGTAAGAACACAATTATATTGAAACAAACAGCCCATTATAGTGCTAAGTGGTCATAATATTGCCATACTGGGGTAGCGATCAGGGGTGTGCAGGTTTGGAATCGTGCGTGCCTCAATGACCCGGAGAGCTGTGTTGGCTGGACTCAGGGCTTTATGCTTTGGCTCTTAAGTAAGGTCACCCATGCTAAACAGGTCAAAGGGTAGAGGCCAGACTGAGTGGTGCACCAGTCCTCCAGGTTCGGGGGTGCCGCTCAGGGCTAACAACCCTGACTGGTAAAACACAAGACGGGCGTTGTTTAGGGATGCAGTATGGTAACTGGCCCTTCCGGCATTACAAGCCCACCCCAGTTACAGGCATTGACCAATTAACCTACCAACCGTAACCAGTGCGTCTTTGGACCTTGGGAGGAAACCAGAGCACCCGGAGGAAAGCCACGCGGTCATAGTGAAAGCATACAAGCTCCTCACAGATGGTGCTGTAATAGTGTTAGGCTGACCGCTACACTACCGTACCGCCCCGCAGTCTGACAGCCAGTGCTTATCACGTGTCCTGCTGACGCCAGGCAGACAATCTCTGAAGAGTATTGATAATGGCGGGGGAAGGTCACCCATCTTGTAAAGACACTGCCCAGCCACTTCTGTAGAAAAACTTGCCAAGAATAGTCATGGAAAAACCATGGTCGCCCATGTCATACGACATGGCACAGAATGAACGGATGAACCTTGCCAAAATAACTTTTCCTGAACCTAGTAGTGTAGGACTTCAGGCTTTTGTATGGCTGGGAAAGAGAGAAGGGGGTGTGTTTGGGGAGGGGGGGGAACAAGATGACTTTTCAGTGCTAATGTTGTATCCCTGTCCTCGAAACATTCCTGAATCTCGATCCTATCCAATGACCTAATAGCCAGGAACTGAGTGTGGAGGGTTGAGCTGTGAAATGGACTTTGTTCTTTTTCCTGTAGCATGCATGATGATCGCTGGGAGACACCTGAAGCGGAAGTGGAGGAGAAACGGGTAAGTAGACAGCCAGATCTTCAGTGCAGTGGTGTCCCGGAGCCCCTTCGTCCCTTCTGCTCATGATGTCGTGACGACCTTTTAACCTTCTCTAAGATCAACTTAACCCTTTCTTCCCACATCATTCTTCATTTTTCATTCATCCATGTTTAAAGTTCAAAATATACATTACACAACCTTGAGATTCATCTCCTTACAGTCGGCCACAAAGCAAAGAAACCCAACAGACCCCATTTTTTAAAAAAAACTTGTCTCACACCCAATGTGTTTTTTTTAAAAAAAAGAGCAAGTAGCATTCAGAACTAAAGTTCACAAAAGTGCTCACAGCCACGAAGCCAATTCTTCGGCACAGACAATTCAGGAGCCCGTTAGTTGCAGGCCACAGCCTCAGCTCAGTTCAGGGATGAGTAAATCTCGCAGAGCAGCGAGCTGAAATGGCCCATCTCTCTACTCTGGTCCCGACATCCCAGCCTTTTCAACCCAGCCGTGAGCCTATCTAAGTGCCTGGTGAATGTCCCCAATATATCTGCTTCTAGCAGCACACAGCATTGACTTTCAGGCACCCACCACTCTCTGTAAAATCCCTAAAATGATCCCTCATATTAGCCATCTCCGCCTGAGATGGTCTCTGGTTGTCCACTCGATCTATGCCTCTTATCACCTCTATCAGGTCACCTCTCATCCTCCTTCGCTTCAAAGGGAAAACCCCTAGCTCAGTCAGCCTATCCTCATAAAACATGCTCTCGAATCCAGGCAGCATCCTGGCAAATCTCCTCCACACCCCCTCTAAAGTTTCCACATCCTTCCTATAGTGAGGTGACTGGAACTGAACACAATACTCCAAGTGTGGTCTAATAGTGTTTCATAGAGCTTCAGCATTATCTCACGGCTCTTGAACTCAATCCCCTGACTAAAGATGGCCAACACACCATAAACTTTCTTAACCATCGTATCAACTTGTGCGACAACTTTGAAGAATCTGTGGACACAGACCAAAAGATCCCTCTGTTCCTCCTCACTGCGAAGAATCCTGCCATTAAGCTGGTACTTTGTCTTCAGGATCGATCTTCCCAAAGTGAATCACTTCTCTGTATTGAACTCTACCTGCCTCTTCTCAGCCCAGCTTTGCGTCCTGTCTGTATGCCATTGTAACCTATGACAATCTTCAACAACACCACCCACCTTCATGTCAAACGTAGGGGGGGGAAACAGCCACTTGGGTTTGTATTGTGCTCCCCCCATAAAGGGAGATGTCTGTAGATGTTACACCTGAGAAATATTAATGGGAAAGAACGATCATAATGGGAGAGGGAAATGCATTGGAAGAAAAGAAGTGACCAGGAATACACACAGGCAGAATTTGTGAGGTTAGTTTGGACTTGACGAGGGGTGGTGTCAATACAGACGTAGGACGTGGGACAGTACAGCATACAACTGATCCTTTGGACAACAATGTGCTGACCCTGTTCAATCTAACCCTTCCCTGCTACCCAGGGCATGCCCTCTTCTCACTGTCACCATCGGGATTGAGGTACAGAAGCCAGAAGGCACACACTGAGCGATTCAGGATCAGCTTCTTCCCCTCTGCCATCCGATTCCTAAATGGACATTGAAACCACGAACACTGCCTCACTACTTTTTATTTCAGTTTTTGCTGTACATTTAACTATTTAATATACATAAATATTTACTGTAATTCTGTTTTTTTCTATATTTATCTTGTACCGCTGCCGCAAAGTTAACAAATTTCACGACATTATATTAAACCTGATCCTGATTCTAATCCCTCCCCCACACCGCAACTGAGTTCCCAGAATGACGACAGTCAGCTGCTTGAAAAGTATAAAATGGTCAAGCTGTCAGCGGACGCTCCACAATCAACAGCGCACTGACGGTGTCTCTTTGCGTTGTGATGAAACGTTTGCAAGTAAATTGCCGAGATCAGAAAACAACCCAACCTTGAGATTCACCTTCTTGTAGGCAGTCACGACACAAAGAAACAAAACAGAACCCTAATGTGAAACCACCTCTCCCCCACAAGAATACTGTCAAACATCCAATGTGTGAGAGGGAGCAAATTGTGTAAACAATAAAAAGGTAAATAAATAATACAGAAAACAAGAACCGTAGAGTCGCCAGAAGTGAGTGCCCGACCACGGAGCCAGGTCAACACTGAATTCCTCTAAATAGCAAGTGAAATGAAAACTTTGCGATGAGAGCAACACACACAGAACGCTGGGGGTGTGGGGGGGGGGGGAGCTCAGCAGGTCAGGCAGCATCCTTAGTGGGGAATAAACAGTCAATAGCTAAGTGAT
The DNA here is from genome assembly GCF_030144855.1 of Hypanus sabinus. Classification (NCBI taxonomy): domain Eukaryota; kingdom Metazoa; phylum Chordata; class Chondrichthyes; order Myliobatiformes; family Dasyatidae; genus Hypanus; species Hypanus sabinus. Next base: position 106,537,135 of record NC_082716.1, read on the forward strand.
CCTTTGGGAAATGGGAATGATAAAGTTCACTGTGCAGTTTGAGAGGGAGAAGATAAAGTCAGATGTACCAGTATTACAGTGGAGTAAAGGGAATTGCAGAGGCATGCGGAAGGAGGAGGCCAAGGGGCACTGGCCTGATTGGAAGGGCCACCGGCTGGAATGACAGCAGAGCAGCAATGGCTGGAGTTTCTGGAACAGTTCGGAGGACACAGGATAGATACATCCCAAAGAAGAAGTATTCTAAAAGCCAGGGTGACACAACCATGTCTGACAAGAATTGAAAGCCAATATAAAATCCAAAGAGAGGCATATAATAGAGCACAAATTAGTGGGAAGTTAGAGGGTTGGTAAGCTTTTTAAAAACCAGCTGAAGACAACTAAAAAAAGTTATAAAGAAAGAAAAGATGGAATGCAAAAGTAAGCTCACAATAATATTAAAGAGGATACCAAAAGTTTCTTCAGATATATAAAGTGTCAAAGAGAAGTGAATACTCTAATGGGTATCAGACCACTTGAAAACAATGCTGGAGAGGTAGTAATAGGGGACAAGGAACTGGCAGGCAAACTGAGTAAGTATTTTGCATCAATCTTCACAATGGAAGGCACTAGCAGTGTGGTGGAATTTCCTGTGTTTTAGGTGTCCTAAGTGAGTGAAGTTGCTGTTACGAGGGAGAAGGTGCTTGCGAAATAAAGGTCTGGAGGTAGATAAGTCACCTGGACCGGATGGACTACACCCCTGGGTTCTGAAAGAGGCGGCTGAAAAGATTGTGATGGCATTAGTAATGATTTTTCAAGAATCACTAGATTCTGGAATTTTTCTGGAAGACTGAAAAATAGCAAATGTCATTCCACTCTTCAAGAAGGGAAGGAGGCCGAAGAAAGGAAATTCTAGACTAGTTAGCCTGACTTCAGTGTTCAGGAAGATGTTGGAGTAAATTATTCAAGATGTGGTTTGGGGGTACGTGGAGGCACATGATAAAATAGGCCAAACTCAGCATGGTTTCCTTAGGCGAAAATCTTGCCTGACAAATCTGTTGGAATTCTTTGAGGAAATAATGAGCAAGATAAAGGAGAATTGGTGGATGTGGTGTACTTGGATTTTAAGAATGCCTTTGACAAGGTGCCGCACATGAGGCTGCTTAACAAGATAAGAGCCCATAGAATACAGGAAAGATACTAGCATGGATAGAGCATTGACTGATAGGCTGTGGGCACAGAGCTGGAGTAAACGGCCCCTTTCCTGTTTAGCTGCTGGTGATGAGCAGTGTTCCACAGGGCTCGGTGTTGGGACCACTTCTTTTTACGTTATCTGTCATTGATCTGGATGATGGAATTGATGGCTTTGTGGCCGAGTTTGCACACAATACGTAGATAGGTGAGGGAGCAGGTAGTGTTGAGGAAGCAGGGAGGCTGCAAAAGGACTTAGGTGAGGAGAAGAGGCAAAGAAATGGCAGATGGAATTACAGTATTAGGAAGTGTATGGTAATGCACTTTGGTGGAAGAAATAAAAGTGTGGACAATTTTCTAAATGTAGAGAAAATTCAGAAGTCTGAGGTGCAAAGGGACTTGGGAGTTGTGTAAGATTCCTTAAAGGTTAACTTGAGCCAGTGGTGAGGAAGACAAATGCAATGTTGGTGCGGACTAGAATATAAAAGCAAGGATGTAATGTTGAGGCTTTATAAAGCACTGATGAGGCTTCACATGGAGTGTTCTCAGCAGTTTTGGGCCCCTTATCTAAGAAAGGATGTGCTGACATTGGTGAGGTCCAGAGGAGTTTCATGAGAATGATTCTGGGAATGTAAGGGTTAACATGTGAGGGGCGTTCGATGGCTCTGGCCCTGTACTTGCTAGAACTTAGAAGAATGGCGGAGGGAGGGATCTTACTGAAACCTAACAGCCTCGATAGAGTGGATGTGCAGAGGGTGTTGCCTATGGTTGGAGAGTCTTGAACCAGAAGTCACAGCCTCAGAACAGAGGGACGTCCATTTAGAACAGGTGAGGAATTTCTTTAGCCAAAGGATTGCGAACCGGTGGAATTTGTTGCCACAGGTGGCTGTGGTTTAAGGCGGAGGCTGATAGGTTCTTGACTAGTCAGGGTGTGAAGGGTTACAAGGAGAAGGGAGTAGAATGTGGTTGAGAGGGAAATGGATCAGTCATGATAAGATGGTGGAGCAGACCCAATGAGCTGAATGTCTTAATTCAGCTTCTATGTCTTATGATCTTGTAGGCAAGAGGAGTATGGACAGCGATGGTGTGGGTTGATGGGACTGGGCAGAATAAGAGTTTGGCATGGACTGGATGGGCCAAAAGACCTGTTTTATGACTCTATGACCACTTTCTTACTTGTCTGAGACGGCTTTCCCCGGTGGCTGAATCAGTATGTGCTCTCCTCATCCAGTGAAACATTGAATGATTATCTTGGAGCTCGGAGCTCCATGTTAATCTGCATTAGATACATAGCTGAGCAGTTGGAGGACTTGTGACCAGGTTGTCCATCTGTGAAGCACCATCAGTTTAACATTGTCCCGTTGCAAGGATTTTAACCCAGCAGTTCCTTTGCCTTCCCCCACAGAGGCTGCTCGACCCAGAGTTCCAACAGCCAATTGTTGTATCAGTCAAATGTTCTTGTCTTCGCAGGAGGAGGAGGAGTTGAAAGCCCCATCTCCCAAGCAGTCTGAGAGCAAGGTCCATGTGGATGAGTCTCCTGCAGAAGATGACGATGATCAATGGGAAGACGCCAGTGACAGTGAAGAGGAAATTGTTGGAGAGGATGTGTCAGAGGGTGAGGAGGCGGCAGAGGATTTGAATGAGGAAAAGAAGAAAGATGGTGAAGGAACAAAGAAGCAGGAGGCGCAGAGCGCTGACCAAAGTCCGAAGGTTGGAGCCAAGGACCAGCGAGTCAAGAAGTCCCGGGAGACTCCCAGACTACACATCAAAGATGAAGCTGAGAACCCGGCAGATACAGAATCCAAACCCCTCAGTCCGTTCTCGCTTGAAGGGTATCATCCGGTCAAAGACTGGGCAGAGGAGATGGAAATCACTTCACCCAGAACCAATGCGTTACAGAATCCCCTCCAATCGGCCTCCACTGGCGAATCTTCCCAGGACGACATCAGGGCTAATGGTAAGATCGGTGAATGGAAACTCTCCACAGAGAACGTGGAGTTCATTTGAATTTGTTTTCATATTAATTCCTGGGTTTTTTTATATTCACTTTTCTCACTATTTTTTCTCTTTTTGTGCACTAGTTATTCAATTTATATGTAATGTTTGTTCATAATGTACCATGTCCTGTGACGTGGGCCATCGTGGTCTTTCCATGACCATGATTGTTTTTGGGAAATTTTTCCACAGAAGTGGTTTGCCATTGCCTTCTCCCGGGCAGTGTCTTTACAAGACGGGTGATCCCAGTCATTATCAATACTCTTCAGAGACTGTCTGCCTGGTGTCAGTGGTCACATAACCAGGACCAGCTGTTCATACGACCATCCACCAGCTGCTCCCATGGCTTCACATGACCCGCCTCGGGGTGGAGGGCTAAGCAGAGGCTACACCTTGCCCAAGTGTAACCTGTAGGCTAGCGAAGGGAAGAAACACCTTACACCTCCTTTGGTACAAATCTCCACCCCACCACTCCGATATATTTTATTTATATATATAATGCTTATAACATGCATTTATATGTGCACATTATATCTATTAAGTTCATTATTAATTAAGTACAATATAAGGGATTTTTTCTTTTTGTCATTTATAGTTTATTTTATGCCTTGCACTGTACTACAGCTGTACTGCCACAAAACAACAAATTTCAGAACATAGTGTCTTGTGAAAATATTCGTCGCCCAACCCTTTGTTCACACAAATGAGTATTACAACCAGGGATTTTGATCAACTTAACTGAGAATTTTTACTTGTGAATCACATGCTCCTTTTTTTCACAGTAGAGCCCGAGAAACAGGGAAAATTGTAAAGCCTGAAAAACTAAAACATCACAAACTGAAATGTCAGCAATTCAAAAGTGTTCGTCCCCCTTTGCTCAGCACTCAGTTGAAGCACCTCTCGCGGCTATTACAGCCAGTAGTTTTTTTTTTGATGTCTTTATTGGCTGTGCCCAACATGAGAGAACAAGATTCGCCCATTCATCCTTGCAGAATTGCTCAGGCAGTGCTGGATTATTAAAGGAGTGGTGGTGGACAGTAGTCTTGAGGTCTTGTCAGAGATGTTCAGTTGAGTCATGATCAGGACTCTGACCTGGCCACTCAGTGACATCAGTTGTCTTCATTTGAAGCCACTCCATGGTTGCTCTGACAGTCTGTTTTAGGTTGTTGTCCTGCTGAAGGATGAATTTCCTCCCCAGTTTAAGCTTTTTGGCAGAGGCTAGCAGGTTTTTATCCAGGATCTCTGGGTACTTAGTAGTATTCATCTTCCCATCAATCCTGGCCAGATTGCCAGTCCCTGCTGCTGGAAAGCATAAGCCCAGAAGATACAGTAGCAGAAGTAGACCATTTGGCCCATCAAGTCTGCTCCGCCATTCAATCATGGGCTGATCCAATTCTTCAGTCATCCCCACTCCCCTGCCTTCTCCCCATAGCCTTTGATGCCCTGGTTAATCAAGAACCTATCTATCTCCACTTTAAATGCACTCAATGACTTGGCTTCCACAGTTGCTTGTGGCAACAAATTCCACAGATTTACCACCCTCTGACTAAAGTAATTTCTCTGCATCTCGGTTCTAAATGGACGTCCTTCAATCCTGAAATCATACCCTCTTGTCCTAGACTCCCCTGCCATGGGAAATAACTTTGCCATTCAGGCCTTTTAACATTTGGAATGTTTCTATGAGATACTCCCATCCTCCTGAACTCAAGGGAATACAGCCCAAGAGCTCCCAGATGTTCCTTGTATGGTAACCCTTTCATTCCTAGAATCATTTTCATGAATCTTCTCCGAACCCTCTCCAATGTCAGTATATCCTTTCTAAAATAAGGAGCCCAAAACTGTACACAATATTGCAAGTGTGGTCTCACGAGTGCCTTATAGAGCTTCAAAATCACACCCCTGCTCATCCCTATTCTGTACCTCTAGAAATGAATGCCAACATTGCATTCGCCTTCCTCACCACTGACTCAACCTGGAGGTTAACCTTTACGGTATCCTGTACAAGGACTCCCAAGTCCTTATCTCTGCATTTTGAATTCTCTCCCCGTCTAATTAATAGTCAGCTCGTTTATTTCTTCCACCAAAGTGCAGACCATACACTTCCCAACATTGTATTTCATTTGCCATTTCTTTGCCCATTCCCGTAAACTATCTAAGTCTCTCTGCAGCCTCTGTTTCCTCAACACTTCCCGCTCCTCCACCTACCTTTTGTATCATTTGCAAATTTAGCCACAAATCCATTAATCCCATAGACCTTATACATCATAAAAAGTAGTGGTCCCAACACCGATCCCTGTGGAACTCCACTGGTAACCAGCAGCCAGCCAGAATAGGATCCCTTTATTCCCATTGTCTGTTTTCTGCTGATCAGCCAATGCTCCACCCGTGCTAGTAACTCCCCTGTAATTCCACAGGCTCTTATCTTGCTAAGCAGCCTCCTGTGCGGCACCTTGTCAAAGGCCTTCTGAAAATCCAAGTACACCACATCTACTGCATCTCCTTTGTCTAACTGCTTGTAATTTCCTCAAAAAATTGCAGAAGGTTAGGCAGGATTTTCCTTTCAGGAAACCATGCTGGCTTTGGCCTATCTTGTCATGTGCCTCCAGGTACTCTGTAATCTCATCCCTAACAATCGATTCCAAAAACTTACCCACCACTGATGTCAGGCTAACAGGTCTATAATTTCCCTTTTGCTGCCTCCCAGCTTTCTTTAGCAGAGTAGCATTTGCAATTTTCCAGTCATCCGGTATAATGCCAGGATCTATCGATTCTTGAAAGATCATTGTTAATGCCTCTGCAATCTCTCCAGCTACTTCCTTCAGAACCCGAGGGTGCATTCCATCAGGTCCAGGAGATTTATCCACCCTCAGACCATTAAGCTTCCTGAACACCTTCTCAGCCGTAATTTTCACTGCACAAACTTCACTTCCCTGACACTCTTGCATGTCTGGTTTACTGCAGATGTCTTCCACTGTGAAGACTGATGCAAAATATGCATTCAGTTCCCCTGCCATCTCTGCATCTCTCATTACAATACCTCCAGCGTCATTTTCTATTGGTCCTATTATCTACCCTCAACTCTCTTTTACTCTTTATATACTTAAAAAAAAACTTGTAGTATCTTCTTTGATATTAGTTGCCAGCTTCCTTTCTTAATTCTTCTTTTCCTTCCTAATGACCTTCTTAGTTTCCTTTTGCAAGTTTTTAAAAGCTTCCCAATCCTCTATCTTCCCACTAGCTTTGGCTTCCTTGTATGCTCTCTCTTTTGCTTTTAATTGTCAGCCACGGTACTGTCCTTCTTCCATTTGAAAATTTCTTCTTATTTGGAATATATCTGTCTTGCACTTCCCTCGTTTTTCGCAGAAACTCCAGCCATTGCTGCTCTGCTGTCCTTCCTGCAAACGTCCCTTTCCAGTCAATGTTGGCCAGTTCCCCGTCATGCTATTGTAATTTCCTTTATTCCACTGAAATACCGACACGTTGGAATTTAGTTTCTCCTTCTCAAATTTCAAAGTGAACTTGATCATATTGTGATCACTGTTCCCTAAGGGTTCCTATCATTTCTATCTCCTGCTGTAATTGGTAATCCACATCCTGGCTGCTGTTTGGAGGCCTGTATACAACCGCCATTAGGGTCCTTACCATTTCTTAACTCAACCCATAGAGACTACACCTTCCGATCCTATGTCATCCCTTTCTAATGATTTAATATTATTTCTTATACACAAGGCCACACCCTCTGGCTGTTCACCCCCTCCCTTCAGAATACTCTGCACCCAATCCGAAATATCCCATACCCTGGCAGCTGGGAGGCAACACACCATGTGGGCATCTCTAGCAGGCTGACAGAGCCTCCTGTCTGTTCCCCTCACTATGGAATCCCCACAGCGTGATAGTACCATCACCATACTTCATGGTAGGGATGTTGCGCTGTAGTAGCTTTACGCCACACGTACTGCTTAGTGCTGAGACCAAAAGAGTTCCACTTTAGTCTCATCTGAGCACAAAATCTTTCACATCTTTATGGTATCTTCTAAGTGACGGTTTGTAGAGTCTTTACGGGAAGGATAGGCTTTTTATCAGTCAGAGCTTCTTCTTTGCCACCCTAACATAAGTGCTCCTTCTGTGCAAGGCCTTGGAGTTCGTGGATCCGTAAACTTCATCTGCACCCACTGTCTTCTGTGTATTTGTTTATTGGGGCAAAGTGCGGAATTAGCCCTTCGAGCAGCAATCCCCCGATTTCATCTGAGCCACGCTCCTCGAATTCAGGTGCCACCACAGCTGAGGAAAGTTAGTGCAGTCATTTCAAAGGCGATGACTACATTTTCACCCTCTCAATTTTGTTTTTAGTAAATTGTCAACCGATTTTTGGAATTTTTCCTTTGATTTGACATGATGCACGACATTTTATAGATTCGCTCCAAAAAATCCTACTTCAGTATATCCTAAATTTAGAAAACAAGACAGTAAAATGCAAAAGTAGTTGTAGGGGCTGAATACTTTTCCAAGGTTCTGTATGTCAGTGATAGTAAACCTGACTGTGACATTTTTTACATTTTTTAAAACTTCCCTTCCTGGAGTAAAGTGAGAAGGTCCCAGAGCCACAGCTCAACAGCAACTTAATCGTAAACCACCCTTAAAATTTACGTAGACTGCAGCCCTCGCTTGTTTAAAGGTCTTTTCTCCCCACAGCCATCCCCCACTTTGTTGAACCAGATGTGAAACTGCGTCTTTGCTCAGTCCCCGGATCTGTCCACTGGACTGTGGAGCTGAAATGCTTTACAGTACCGGCAACCCAGGTTCAGTTCTTACCGTTGCCCTTAAAGCAGTTTTTATGTTCCCCTCATGACAGTGTGGGTTTCCTCCCACAGTCCAAAGACATACCGGTTGGTCGGGTAGTTGTACATTGTCCTATGGTTAGTCAAGGGTTAAATCGGGGGATTGCTGGGCGGCGTGGCTCAAAGGGATGGAAGGGTGTATTCCACATTGTGTGTCAATAAATAAATAAACCGTACCAACTGGTGGGTGAGACAATGAAGAAAGCTCAATCTGTGTTCCTCCACCTCCACCTCCACCTCGACAGGCAAGCTGGCCTAATTCTGCCTCTGTAGCTTACGGTCTTGGTGCCCAACGCACCCTTTAAGTTCCAGTTCAAGTTTATTGTCATTCAACCATACACACATGTATACAGCTGAATGAAACACCATTCCCCTGGGGTCATTCCTCTTCCCCTTGTTCTGCGTCCCAGAGGAACGGTGTTTCAGCCTGACCTCTCCTTGTTCTGTGCTGCTGGAAGCCTCTGGTCCAACAGCTTGAGTTAATGGTCGTGCTTTTGTTTGGCAGCAGAGTCGGAGCCTCAGGTCTCCCCTACCGACTGTGATCCTCCCCCCTCCAGAGTCCAGGCTGGGCAGGGGTCTATGGCCACCCCTGAGCCCGGTGGGGTTCCTCTCGCTGCGGTGCCAGAGCAGGAAGCTGAGGCTGCTGCTGACAACACGGCCACCACAGAAGCTGTGCCCGTGGAGGGAGAAGCGGGGTCAAGGACGGAGGTCAGCGAACATGCAGGTTGGTGCTTTAGTGCAGTACCGTCACACCTCTAATCCCAGTTGCACAGTAACACGGAGCTCAGGGTCAGTTCCTGCAGGCACACTGAGGTCCTGGATTCTTCTCCAAAAGCGATGCCCATCCCATAGTGAGTTTCCAGATCTTCGGTGTCTGCTTGGTCTTCCTGTAACATTACCCGCGTGACTTCTCACATTGCGTCCCTCCAGTCTCAGCTTCTTGTTTATACTGTGACATCAAAACTATTCATTTGGAGGGAGGTATTTCAAGGAAAGGTTGTTACTCACTTTCAGAACGTTAAGTGAACGTGCTGTACTGAAGATATTTTAGCTCGATCAGACCTTGAACAAGTCTTCCCCCCCCCCCCGCTCACGACAAAGACCAAACCAGTTCCCCTGTGTGTCCTGAGATCTATATTTAGATTGTTAACAGTTTATAAAACCGTAAGATGTAGGAGCGGAATTAGGGCCTGCTCCGCCATTTCATCGTGGCTGACCCATTTCCCTCACGGCCTCGATCTCCTGTCTTCTCCCTGTATCCTTTCATGCCCCGACTCATCAAAGGTCTACCAGCCTCTGTCCTAAATATACCCAATGACTTGGCCTCCACAGCCTCCTGTGGCAGTGAATTCCACAGATTCACCTCCCTCTGACTAAAGAAATTCCTCCTCATCTCCATTCTAAATGGATGCCCCTCTATTCTGAGACTGCGTCCTCTAGCCTTCGTCTCCTCACCTTAGGAAACATCCTCTCCACGTCCACTCCATTGAGGCCTTTCAACATTCAATAGGTTTCAATGAAAAACTCATTCTTCCGAATTCCAGTAGGTAAAGGCCCAGAGCCATCAAACGCTCCTCAGATGATAAGCCTTCCATCCCAGAATCATTTTCGTGAATCTCCTTTGAAGCTTCTCAAATGTCAGCACATCTTTTCTTAGGTAAAGAGCCCAAAGCTGCTCACGTTACTCCAGGTGAGGCCTCAGTAGTGCCTTATCAAGCCCAACATTACATCCTTGCTTTTATATTCTAATCCTCTCAAAGTGAATGCTAACATCGCATTTGCCTTCCTCATAACCTGCGAATTAGCATCTAGGGAATCCTGCACAGGGACTCCCAAGCCCTTTGCGCCTCAGATTTTTTAATTTTCTCTCCACTTAGAAAGTAGACAATGCTTCTACCGAAGTGTGTGACCATACATTTCCCAGTACCGTATTCCATCTGCCACGTCTTTGTGACCATACATTTCCCAATACCGTATTCCATCTGCCACGTCTTTGTGACCATACATTTCCCAGTACCGTATTCCATCTGCCACGTCTTTGTGACCATACATTTCCCAATACCGTATTCCATCTGCCACGTCTTTGTGACCATACATTTCCCAGTACCGTATTCCATCTGCCACGTCTTTGTGACCATACATTTCCCAGTACCGTATTCCATCTGCCACGTCTTTGTGACCATACATTCCCCAGTACCGTATTCCATCTGCCACGTCTTTGTGACCATACATTTCCCAATACCATATTCCATCTGCCACGTCTTTGTGACCATACATTTCCCAATACCGTATTCCATCTGCCACGTCTTTGTGACCATACATTTCCCAGTACCGTATTCCATCTGCCACGTCTTTGTGACCATACATTTCCCAGTACCGTATTCCATCTGCCACGTCTTTGTGACCATACATTTCCGAATACCATATTCCATCTGCCACGTCTTTGTGACCATACATTTCCCAGTACCGTATTCCATCTGCCACGGTTCTCAGAATCTGTCCAATTCTTCTGCAGCCTTTCTACTTGCTCAAAGCTACCTGCCCCTCCATCTATCTTCGTATCTTCAGCAAACTTGGCCGCAAAGCTATCAGTTCCATCAAACAGATCATTGATGTATAAAAGAAGCGGTCCCAACACAGGATCCTGTGGAATACCACTAATCACCGGCAGCTGACCAGAAAAAAAGCTCCCTTTATTCCCACTCTGCCTAATATCTTTCCTGTAATAGCATGGGCTTGTCGAAGGTCTTCTGAAATTCCAAGTAAACTCACCAATTTTTCTTTGTCTATCCTGCTTGTTATTTCCTCAAAGAATTCCAACAGATCTGTCTGGCAAGATTTTCCTATTTTGTTATGTGCCTCCAAGTACCCCGAAACCACATACTTGACGATTGACTCCCAGTATCTTCCCAACCACTCAGCTCAGGCTAATTTCCTGTCTTCTCCGTGGAGAGCGGAGTGAGAGTTTGTTCTCCACATATTACTAGTCACATTTCCGATCCAGTAAGAGTGGCCACATTTCAAAATGTGGTTTTAATTCACTTGGAAATGTAATGAAACATCATACATGTCTTGTATGGAACTAGTAACTTGCTGCTTATCAATACGTAGAACATTACTGCACAATACAGGCCCTTCAGCCCACAATGTTGTGCCAACCCTTTAACCTAATGTAAGATCAATATTACCCTTCCCTCCTATGTGGACCTCCATTTTTTTATCATCCACGTGCCTAGCTAAAAGTCTTAAATGTCCTAATATATCTCTCTCTGCCACCACCCCTGCAGGGTGTTCCACACACCCACCACTCTCTGTGTGAAAACACTACCTCTGACATTGTTGTTTCCCCCCCCCCCCCCACATACTTACCTCCAATCTCCTTAAAATTATGTCCCCATATTAGTCAGTTTCACCCTGGGGGGAGAAAGTCTTTGGCTGTCCACTAGATCTGTGCCTTTTACTGTCTTCTACACCTCTATTAAATTGTCTCTCATCCTCCATCGGTCCAATATTGTGTGGTTGTCTTTCCTTGATAACATGACCAATTCCTTTCCCGATGCTGCTTGTAGGTATTGTCTATACCGTGAAATTTCATCTCTATACAGTACTGTGCAATAGTCTTAGGCACCCTAAATTTTTTAATCTAAATTTTGTTTGAGATGTTTATTTTTTTGTCTTCTGCCTTAGTGTGTCAGATCAATAGACCAAAGATAAGATTTCCAAACATTAACTTCTCAAAAAATTTGAGATTACAGAAATGTTTGTATTTCATTAAACAAAGTAACGTTAAATAACAAACCACTTTTCAAATAAAAACTTGATGACTTTGTCGGTGTCTAGCCCAGTGCATGATTAAACAAAGATATCGAACAGGATGCTAATGATCAATGATGTAATGAGTTGGATGAGCTAGACCAGGGGTCGGCAACGTTTACCACTAAAAGAGCCAATATGGACCCATTTCCCACAGAAAAGAAAACACTGGGAGCCACAAAATGAAATAACACTGCATACAACGGGTTTTTTTTGCCTTTATGCTATGTATAAACAAACTATAATGTGTTGCATTTTTGAAATTGATGAACTCCTGCAGAGAAAACGAAATTACATTTCTGCATGCAACAAAAACATTTTGAACTCCGAAAAAAAGACGTTGGGTTGAAGGTTACTACATAGGTAGCCTACCTTGGATCGAAGAATTAAAAGAAAGCGCGCACTGGCGGGTGTCAGGCATTGGCAGTTGTGATGTATATTAATAGCGATAAAAAACACGTTGTAGCGGTGTAGCGCTACACGCAGCGCTAAAATAAAGACTGCAGCCAAAGGTAACTTTATTCGAACTAAACAGCCTTGCTTTAAAGCCTCCCTCAACCCGTCCCCGTGGGCGCGGATGCTCCAAAAGACACGTACTCACAAACCCCCGTAGGCTATCTCCCTTAGTCGGAACGGTGGCTAATTGTAAGCCGGTTCGGATGTGCCAGGAAACGGTGTCTCAGCAAAGTTTTCATATTGTACAAGATCACCATAATCTTCAAATTTCGAATTACATTTCAAAAGCTAACAAACCACGGGGAGCCGCATCACAGAGATCAAAGAGCCGCATGTGGCTCCGGAGCCGCAGGTTGCCGACCTCTGAGCTAGACTGATTACCTGAAATAGAAGCGGGTAAGGAAGGAACAAATTTGTTTGTCTTTCACTCAACTAAAAGGTGAGGGTGTGGCCGATGTGACAGTTTAATCTTCAGATCATCAATTCTTACACCATGGCAAGAGTGAGCACAGCAACGGAACACAAGGCGGTCATCCTGCATCAGCAAGGTCTCTCCCAAGCAGAAATTTTGTGGCTGACAGGAGTCTCAAGATGAGCTGACCAAGTTCTTCTGAAAAAGCACAAAGAAACGGGCAAGGTTGAGGACCAGTAACGTAGTGGTCGGCCACAGAAACCCAGTGCAGTAGATGAGAGATACATCAGAGTAACGTCCCTTCTAAACTGGAAGAAGTCCAGCACTGTTATCAGCTTTGAACTTACACTGGAACCCAAGTACGCCCCTCTACAATCTGGAGTAGAATGGTCAGAAGTAGTCTTCACGGAAGAGTTGCTGCCAAAAAGCTATTCCTCCGAAGTGGAAACAGCCAAGTGACTCGTCTAAGCACAAAAGCACAAGGACTGGGATGCTGAATAACAGCAGCAAGTGCTCTGGATGATGCATCCATGTTTGAAACTTTTGGATCAAACAGGAGCCTGTCTGTTCGTAGAAAAGCTGGAGAGTGCTACATGGACACGTGTCTGCAGCCAACAGTGAAGCACAGCGGAGGTTCCCGGCTGGTTTAGGGCTGTGTTTCTGCAAGTGGAGTTGATGTTCTGAATGACCCCAAACACACGGCCAACATCATAAGGAACTATCTTCAGCGAAAAGAAGCACAGCAGATGGTGTGGCCTCGACGGGGCCCTGATCTCAACATCATCAAGGCCGTCTGATTACCTGGAGAGACGGAAGCAAGTGAGACAGCTGATCTTGTGGTCAGTTCCCCAAGATGCTTGGAACAACCTACCAGCCGATTTTCTTATAAACCTGCACAGCAGTGTACCCAAGAGAAATTGGTGTAGTTTTAAAGGCAAATGGAGGTCGCACCTTTAGTTATTTTTTTACTGCCTGCTGCTCTTTATAGTAAATTTTTTCATGTTTAGAGATTTTTCATTTCATTATTTTTGAAATCCTCTTTGCTTTACAGAATTTTCTTTTTTTTACATGTGCCTAAGACTTCTGCACAATACTGTCAGAGATTTAATTATAAACAAGAGAAAATCTGCAGGTGCTGGAGATCCGAGCAACACAGACAAAGTGCTGGAGGAGCTCGGTCCTATCAGAAGGCTTTGTCCTGAAACGTCAACTGTACTCTTCCCCTAGATGCTGCCTGGCCTGCTGAGCTCCTCCAGCATTTTGTGTGTGTTGCAGTGATTTAATTCTGTTAGTGTGGGAGTTAGCGCAGCGCTATTACAGACCTGGGCTTCACTTCCTGCCGCTGCCTTTAAGGGGTTTGCATGTTCTCCTGTGGGTTTCCTCCAGGTGCACTGGTTTCCTCTCACAGCCCAAAGATGTGCAGGTTAATAAGTTAATTGGTCACATGGGGCGGACTCGTTGGGCTGGAAGGGATGCTAGCGTGGCTGTCTCTCTAAATAAAGTATTGATTGTTTCAGGTTCAAGGTTTGATAACACATGATCTTCCCCTCCATCCAGTAAAGAACGTCACTGAATGTATATCACACCTCTTCAGAGTTCTGGCTGTCTGAAAGAAGAAAAGCAGTTAACCCATTCCTGCTCCTTTCCCTGATTCAGCTGCATTACGTGTTTATTTTCAAATAATTATCTGTCTCCCATGTTTGTATTTTTGATAGATTCTCCTTCCACCAACATTCCCTCTAATTCAGGGCTCCATGGACCCCTTGCTTAATGATGTTGGTCCAGGGGAACCGCTGCTCTAGATTTTTTAACGGTTGAGCGGAGCAGTTGTTTCTCTGAGCAGGAAGTTCTTACACGGCCTAAGAACTGCATGGCACTTTAAATGTTTTTTTGTTGTAATATCCATTCTATGAATATTTAAAATGAAAGTTGAAAAATCACATCCTATTTTATTCATTGAAGGCTGTAGTGAAATACAGTACAGCAAAGAAAACCTTTTATGTTTCGTAAACTCTTTCTTGCTGTGTCCTGTTCTAGCCGTGCAACACAAAAGGCTAGATGCACTGGAGCATTTCAATTACTGCGGGGCTGCGCACCCATGCAGCTGAGTGGGAACTGAATGGAGATTAAAATTGTTCCCTTTGTCTACTCAGGAGCCCTGCTCATTATCCCACTAGCCTCTCAGCAGGCACGGTACCCTCTTGGGGTGGCTTGGTAGTGTAATGGTTTACAGTACAAGCGACTCGGGTTCAATTCTGCAGTGCTGCCTGGAAGATGTTTGTATGCTCTCCCTGTTACTCCAGGTGCTCCAGTTTTCCCTCTCAGTCCAACGATGGGCCAGTTGGTAGATTAATTGGTTCATTGAAAATTGTTCAGTGATTAGACTAAGACTAAATCAGGGGATTGCCGGCCATGCGGTTTGAAGGCTGGATGGGTCTATTGCACACTGTATCACTATAAATAAATAATGTCTCTCCAAGGGCTTGATTCTTCTCCCAGTCTCCTCCTGTACGTTGTTGATCCCCGTTCAAGTGGGTATTCTGAATATTCAGTAACAGACTACATCAAACCCAGAGCGGTTCAAATTATATGCGCGTTTATTACTTGCAAGGGAAGACTATCTCTGTACATTGAGTCATCGGGAGGTAGCTTCAATCTTACAGCTCAAAACAGTTAACTTTTATATGTTTACAGAGTCCAGTAATTCATCAACTTCATGTCTTTGAGGTTGTTCCATCCCTTAATAGCATTCCTGTCTTATCTCACATTTGTCTTAAATGAGCTATGTTTGTCTTTAATGAGCCCATTTGTCTTTGAGGCTTCTCCTCTCCCACAGCTGTGTGATATTTTTCTCTGCTTTCAATCATGTAATGTCAAAACACTCCCTGCTATAAATCACGTACCCTTGCAAGCATCCCATCCGCCCATATCAGCAAACCAGCAAAGCACTCTGGAAGCACACAGGTTCCATTTTGTCACATTACATTTTGCAAACGTTATAAATTCATAAAGACTTAAGGGTTACAGATTTATTTCCACAGCGTTCATAGAATATTACAGCATAGTACAGAACCTTTGGCCCATGATGTTGTGCCGACGTTTTAACCTACTCCAAGATCATTTCTATGCTCTGCTTTAGCAGATTTGTTACCACAGATGTTCGGCTGAAAAGTTAATTGCATGTTGACATTTTGGATGTACAATCATTTTTGGGCCATTCGTTGTCTGCTTTTGTTAAACACTAATGTTTCTGGGGTGCACACTAACTTTTCTTTTCCCCTCTCTGAAGGCGAAGCTGCCAGTGAGACGTCGCGGAGGACGGACTGTGTGGAAGGAAATGAGCCCACCTCAGGTGCAGTTCGCATCACCAGCTTTGAGACGGTTCGCTTTCGTAAGACTCCCCTCTCTCTGGGCTAAGCTCTCTCTCTTGAGCCTGACTAACTCCAAAAGACAAAATCCTTGCTTAACCAGTTGAGGCAGTGTGTCTAACATCAAACCCAACAAAAAGCAGGCTCTAATGGCTGTTTGGTGCAAAGTTGCCGATGTTGGTCTCTGCTGCGCGAGGCACAAGACTCTGTCTGTGACAAAATCCATGACTGTTAGTCCGGACTGCTCCTGATTCCTCTGTCTCTCTGCTCTCCCTGCCTCACGCAACACGTGTGGCTCTGACATTGCAGGCTTTGCTGCTGCTCTCTCTGACTGGAGAGTGGAGTACTCTACTAGACACAGGATTTCTCTACAAACCCTCAAAGCTCAGCACACCATCTGAAAATCATCTGGACACCAGATATCTGACTGTTTTTTTTTAAAGTAGACATTACCGTTTTACCAACAACGCAGATTCCTTTTAGTTACTGACGTAGAAAAGCACGCGTGGATTTGAACCATTGCTTTATTTTTACTTGGGGGTACAACACAGTACAGGCCCTTCCAATGAGCCTGCGCCGCCCGATTACATCCACGTGGCCAATTAACCTACTAACCCGGACTCCTTCAGAATGGTGGGGGGAAACCAGGGCACCCAGGTGAAGCCCGCCCGGCCACGGGGAGAACGTACGCACTCCTTACAGACAGCAACCCGGGTTCACTGGCGCTGTTATAGAGTTACACTAATCGCTACACCTTGGCGCCACCCTCCCTTTACTTTCTTTGTCCTTTGTGTGAGTGTGGCCACTATCTGGGATTTTGTAAAACACCATACATGGGCCGTGAAGTCAGTCGTTTAAAATGGAATAGGTTGGAGCTGCAAGAGGCCTTTCAGGGCCACATCATGTCTACATCCTAGCCTGATGACCAATGTGCAAAAATGTATTGATTCCACCCGGCCAGTTTATTGCTATTACAGTGCCGGTGATCTGTGTTCAGTTCTGCTGCTCACTGTAAGGAGTGTGTAACTATCCCTGTGACCGTGTGGGTTTCCTCTGGGTGATCTAGTTTCCTTCCACAGTCCTAAAATATATGGATTAGTAGGTTAATTGATCACACGGGTGTAATTGGGCGGTGTGGGGACTGTAACCATGCTGAATCTCAAACTAAACTATGAGAGCATAAGACATAGGAAAGCCATTCAGCCCGTCAAGTCTACTGTGCCATTCTATCGTGGCTTATTTATTTTCCCACTCAATCCCAGAGGGAATATTCTGGAAAACCACGTCCATAACCCTTGGAGGGAGAAAGTTGTAGACTTGTAACTTTCTCAGTTTGGTGAAATTCTCTTTAAGATGATCCTTTCACCCCAAGACTCAGTGGTTCTAGACTTCGGGCAGCATCATCTGTGCTGTCAGTCCTTCTCCAAACCTGTCAGTCTTGATGAGGTGGCCTCTCTTGCTTCTAAGCCCCAGGGAATTGTGGGATTGAAAGTGGAAGAGCTATAAGTCCATTCCCCAGGTTGGGGAGAAAACTGAGATGGTAACTTAATGGGATGTGTTTTCATTCCCGCTGGGCGGTTGGGCTTGGTCATGTCGTTTTTCTTTTGTTCTCTTGTGCTGTTGGTTGGCTGCGTTGCTGGTCTTCCTACTGCCCGCTACACCGCTGGCATTTAGGGCAGCAGTGAAGGCCCTCAATCCCTGGCGGTGTTCGGGTCTTCCTTCGTTGTGTCGTTAGCTCAGTTTTCACAGCTGTCAGTCATACAAGTCCTGGGTGGAGACTCAGGACTACCATCACACTCAAATGTGGAAAGATTCTCTGTTGGTGTTTCCATAACAATTTTACTAATTGGGGTTGTTAACTCAGAGCTGAACCACCCCCCCCCCCCCCAACCCCGAACCCAGAAGACAGGTGGAATGCTCTGCAGCTGGCCTCTACCCTTTGACCTGTTGGGCGTGGGTGACCCTACCAAGAGCCAAAGCAGAAATCCTTGACTCCAGCCAACATAGCTCTCCAGGTCATTGGGTCATGCTAGCCTCCAAACCAGAATAAGGTTGTGGTCCTCTTGGAGCATGCATTAGGGTACTCGCCCTTTAATTAAATCAGTTATTGTCTTGGATGTCCACAAAATTCTCTGCTTTGGGTTGCATTCGATTTTCAATAGTTTTAAGTATTCTGCTTGAACAATTCAATGTACAGTGACGGTGCAGATATTACTACTAGTGCCAAATTTATCCACAAGATGCTGGAGGAACTCAGCAGGTCTGGCAACATCTAAAGCAGGGGTTCCCAACTTTGTTTTAAACGCATGGTCCAGTACCATTAAGCAAGGGGTCCGTGGTTCCCAGATTGAGAATCCCTAATCTGCAGAGGGGACCCGATGAAGGGTCATGGTCTGTCCGTTTCCCTCCTGAGCTACCTGACCCACTGAGTTCCTCCAGCGAGTGAGTGTGTGTGTGTCACTCTGGATTTCTCCAGCTGCCCATTTTGAATCTGTGTGCTGGGGCAGGTTGAATGTTCATGTGATATCTGCTCCGAGGCATTCCACTCCTAAAGCTCTACTCTGGTTGCCAAACCTCCACAAACATGCAGTTTTTTGTTCCATGATAAATCCTAGAATACCCCAACCTACGTTGAATTCTAGAAAATCCATAACTCTGTTGGATTCTAGAATACACACAACCCAACTGAATTCTAGAATACCGGTGTATCTGTTATATTCTAGAATGCACATGGCCCTGCTGAATTCTAGAATACCCATAAACTGTGTCAGCTCCTAGAATGGCTGCTTCTAGAATACTCCTAACTCTGAATTTTAGAACACCCCTAACTCCTTTGAATTTTGGAATATGCCCACCTCCTTTGGATTCTAGAATTCCACTATATCCCTTGATCTATTTTTCTTCCAATGTGAAATACCACATTTGCATTTCATTAGTGACTTTCCTGTCCTTTATTGAACTTTCATAGGCCATCCATAACCAATGAATCAATTCTGAATCTTTTGACTAAAGTATAATCAGGCTTTTTGGAACAGAACATTACTGCACAGTTCAGGCCTTTCAGCCCACAAAGTTGTGCTGACCTTTTAACCTACTAACCATCAATCTAACCCTTCCCTCCCACATAGCCTTGGTAGTTTCTGAAATTCAAAAACCAGATTACATAATAAGATGAAAATTAAAGGAGCAGATAGTTTTTATGACAGTGTTAGCTGATGAACAAGTATTATCTAACATCAGGATGAAGCAACTGTGGCAGTCAAGGGAAGTCCAAGCCACCAAAAAAGCAAGAGAAAAGGCATATTAGTGAGAATATTAGTGAGAATTTAGAGGATTGGGAAATGTTTAAAAACCAACAGAAGGCACCAAAAACAAAAGCCATAAGGAGGAAAAAGATGAAATACGAAGTAAGCTAGGCAATAATATCAAAGATGCCAACATTATTTTCAGATATATTAAGAGTAAAAGAGAGGCAGGAGTAGATGTTGGATGACTGCAAAATTATGCTGAACAGATCTTAATGGGTGACAGGGAAAGGGCGGACGAACTGAATAAGTATTTTGCATCAATCTTCACTGTGGAGGACGCTATCAGTATGCTGGAAGTTCGAGAGTGTCGGAGGCCCATACACTGAGGAGAAGGTGTTTGGGAAACTGAAAGGTCTGAAGGTAGATAAGCCACCTGGACCGGATGATCTACACCCCGGGGTTCTGAAAGAGGTGGCTGAAGAGATTGCGCGGCATTAGTAATGATCTTTCAAGGATCATTGGATTCTGCCATGGTTCCGGAGGACTGGAAAGTTGTAAATGTCACTTCAGTCTTCAAGAGGGGAGAAAGACAAAAGAAAAGTAATTATAGGCCAGTTAGTCTGACCTCAGTGGTTAGGAAAATTGGAGTGGATTGTTAAAGATGTCATTTTGGGGTACCTGGAGGCACATGATAAAATAGGCCAAAGTCAGCATAGTTTCCTTAAGGGAAAATCTTACGTGACAAATTTGTTGGAATTCTTTAAAGAAATAACAAGCAGGATAGACAAAGGAGAATTGGTGGATGTTGTGTACTTGGGATTTTCGGAAGACCTTTGACAAGGTGCTGCACGTGGGACTGATTAACAAGAGCCAGTAGTATTACAGGAGAGATATTAGCATGGATAGAGGATTGGACAGATTAGGAGAATGGACAAAGAAATTGCGGATGGAATATATTGTCAGGAAGAATTCTTCTTTGGTAGAATAAATAAAAGTTTAGACTCTTTCTAAGTGGGGAGAAAATTCAAAATTCAGAGGTACAAAGGGACTTGGGAGTCCTCGTGCGGGATTCCCTAAAGGTTAATTTACAGGTTGAGTCCGTGGTGAGGAAGGCAGATGTGATGTCAACATTCATTTTGAGAGGACTAGAATATAAAAACAAGGATGTAATGCTGACGCTTTATGAATACCAGTGAGGCCTCCCTTGGAGTATTCCGAGCAGTTTTGGGCCTTTTATCTAAGGAAAGATGTGCTGACGTTGGTGAGGGTCCAGAGTGGGTTCACGAGAATGATCCCAGGAATGACTGGGTCAGTGTATGAGTAGTGCTTGCTGACTGTGGGCCTGTACTTGCTGGAGTTCAGAAGACTGAGGGGGAATCACATTGGAAACTGTTGAATATTGAAAAGCCTAGATGTGGATGTGGAAAAGATTATTCCAATGGTGGGGGAGTCCCGGACCAGAGGGCACAACTTCAGACTAGAAGGATGTTCCTTTAAAACAAAATGAGGAGGAATTTTTTTAGCCAGAGGGTGGTAAATCTGTGCAATTCGTTGCCATGGGCGACTGTGGAGGCCAAGTCATTGGGTGTATTTAAAGCAGAGTTTGATAGATTCTTGATTAGTAAGGCTGTCAAAGATTATGGGGAGAAGGCAGGAGAATGGGGTTGAGAGGGATAATAAATCAGCCATAATGGAATGGCAGAGAAGACTCAATGGGCCAAGTGGTCTAGTTCTGCTCCTTTGTCTTCTGGTCATACGGTGGGTTCTGTGATTTTCAGAAGCTTGCTGGTACTGACAGCACCTCTCCTTTTTGCAGAACTGACCAGCCTAGACATTCTTCCCCTGCTTTGGGTACAGATCATGGACCTATCCTCCTCGATTTCAGTCATTGTATCACATTTAATCGATGGTGTTCCCAGAATACTACCCTGACAGAATTGGAAAACCAATTCTGGTGGGAACTGTTAGAGTGAGAGAGGGTTGGTGTAGCTTTGAATAAGACCATGAAGCAGAATTTGGCCCAATGAGTCTACTCTGCCATTTTATCATAGATGATCCATTTCCCTCTCTATTGCAGGCATTCTCCTGTCTTCTTCTAACCCTTCACACCCTGACTAATCAAAGACCGGTCAACCTCGGCTTTAAATATACCCAATGACTTGGCCTTCACAGCTGCCTGTGGCAACGAATTCCACAGATTCTGGTGAAAGAAACTCCTCATCTCCGTTCTAAATGGGCATCCCTCTATTCTGGGATCTTCTCCGCATCCACTTTATTGAGGCCTTTCAGCAGACAATGAGATTCCCCCCCATCCCCCCTTCATTCTTCTAAACTCCAGTGAGTAAAGGCCAGAGCCGTCAAGCGTTCCTCATGTGCTAGGCCTTTCAATCCCAGAATCATTTTGTGAACCTCCTTTGAATCCTCTCCAATGTCTGCACATCCTTTCTTAGATAAGGGGCCCATAGCTGCTCACAATACTCTAAATGAAGCCTCACCGGTAATAACCACCATGATAAACCATCCATTGTGTCAGCCCCACTTCCCAGCTCACTGACATCCTGTGAGTGTTTGCTTTTTCAGCTTGTATCCGTTCCCTCAGAAGTTTCTGTTGAATGTTCTGCCCGACACCAGTTGCTAGATGGAAAGTGCTTTGCAAAACTGAATGCTTCTGCTGCAAATCAAGCTCCAGTTCAACTGTATTGTCATTCGACCATACACAGGTATTTCGTCAAACAGAGCTGCACTCCTCCTGACCAAGGTCCAGAACTTAATTACTTGCTGCCCATTGCACCAGTGGTGTTTAAGGCAGCAATGAACATCCTTGTCTATGGCTGTCACAGCGTCACACTCAGATAGAGAAGGATTCTTCATTCCTGTTTCCATATCAATTCTGTTTGACCAGTCAGAGTTGTTAGTCCTGAGCTGAACCCCTGGACCCTGGAGAACCAGTGGAGTCTGTCCTCTACCCTTTGACCTTTTTGGCATGGTTGACTCTACCAAGAGCCAAAACATGAAGCCCTGACTCCATCCAGCATAGCTCTCTGGGTCATTGAGGCACGCAAGTCTACAAACCCAATGACAATGTTACGGTCCTCTTTGGAGGAGGTGCACGACACAGTACATATAATTTGTACAATACCTTCAGTTTGTCCGGACCAAGGCACACAACACAGTGCATGTAACTCAGGCACACAACATGTAAAGTAATATTACAACAAATAAGTTAACAAATAATGAGGTATATTTATGACACAAGTTAAAAGATTAGAAAGTGTAACTCTGCTGGTGTTTCATACCTGATGAGACCTGGGTGGTAACAGGGAGTTCGGTCTCGTGGTTTGGAGAAGAAGCTCGTTCCCATCCCAACAGTCCTAATGCTATGGTCCTTCCTGGCTGACGATAGGGGGTGGGAGATTGTAGGATTGTTAATCATGGCCTCGTAGTCTAAAAGTGATTGATGCACGATCAGCACTTTGCCATAATCTTACCAGCATCCATCTATGCCCTGCTTATGAGAGTTTGGATATGTTTTTTGATAAACTTTTAATCAGAGAATGCATTTCAGTATTGGGAGGGAGGACCAGGTGCTCTGGGTCAGATCTATTATGCACATTTGAATTAAAATATTCGAGGTTCATGAATTTTATAAATATTTGTGACTGTTAAAAGGACCTTGTCGAACATTCCATTTGCTAGGTTTATTACTGCTGTTGTTTGTATGCCCGAAGGATCTGTGTGGCAACTTTTTTTTAAGAATTCTTGACTGCCGTAGACCACAGTGGTGGCAGAGTTCATAAGGGAAGCTCTGGGCCTTTTCTGTTGAACATTGATTTCTCAAACTTCCAGTAATTGCCCCCCCCCCACCCCACTTCACCATTCTCCATTCCTCTCCCTCATTATCTCCTTACCTGCCCATCACTTCCCTCTGGTGCTCCTCCCCCTTCCCTTTCTTCCATGGTCTTCTATCAGATTCCCCCTTCTCCAGCCCTTTTCTCTTCCACCAACCAACTTCCCAGCTCTTTACTTCACCCCCTCCCCCGTTTCACCTGTCACCTGCCACCTCGTACTACTTCCTCCCCTCTCCACACCTCCTTACTCTGATTTCTCATCTTTATTTCCAGTCCTGAAGAAAGGTCTTTGTCAGAAATGTCGACTGTTTACTCTTTTCCATAGAAGCTGCCTGGCCTGCTGAGTTCCTCCAGCATTTTGTGTGTTACTTTTTCTATTAAAGCTTTTCTATAACCTGTGTTCTGTCTTACTGGTGAATGCATTTTCTCTATCTGCTGTTTGAACACTAATCCACTCAGTAGTTAAATGTGAAATGTCAGATTGCAAGCATCTTTATATTGCATTGTGTCACAGAAACTTTCTGATTTGTACCACTGCAGTTTCTGATATCTTGTTTCACTTTCACAACTTTCTTTTTTGTATTTTCTGACCAAATGGACAAGAATATTAAATATATGCTTGTTCTAAAAATCTCCAGCTTCTCGTAGAAGTCTTCAGTCATTTCATCTGCACTCTCATTCTCTTTATGGGACCCTTTGCCATCTTGAATAAATGGCTTTTTTACTCTCTCAGCCAATGCTGGGTGGCTCAGTAGAACTGAGGTAGAGCTGCGGTCTTATAGCTCAAGGGTCCCAGGTTCAATCCTAACCTGGGACCGGGTGGGCTTCCAGATCACAAAGGGATTGTACGGTGGTGCAAAGGTTAGTACTTACTGCCCGGTTCGCTGCTGGCCCTCCATCTCTCTCTCTCTGTCCATACCATCGCACTCAGATGTAGAAGGAACCTTCACTGCTTTTTCCATAACAATATATTTCTTTTGCCCAGTCCGGGTAGTTTGCCCTGAGCTGAACCCCGAACCACTCTTAGTCTGACTTCTACCCTTTGACCTGTTTGGCATGGGTGACCCTGCCAAGAATCAAAGCATAAAGCCCTGATTCCAGGCAGCATAGCTCCCCGGGTCACTGAGGCACGCAAACCTCCAAACCCTATGGACAAGATGGTGGTCCTCCTGGAGGAGCGTTGAAGTTAAGGGGCAGCAAAATAACAATTCCCGCCACTGTCTGTAAGATATTTGTGCTTTCTCCCTGTGACCACGAATGTTTCCTCTGGGTACTCCAGTTGCCTCCACTTTTCCAAAGAAGTATGGGTTAGGGTTAGTGAGTTGTGGGCACACTATGTCAGAAGTGTGGTAACACCTGCTCAAACTATGCTTGATGTTGAATGCGAAAGACATATTTCACTGTATATTTTGATGTACATGTGACAAGTGAAGCTAATCTTGGTTACAAGATTGATTGGATATGTTACCCCAGGTAGGACAATCTGGGGCAAGTGGGAGAGAATAGATTTAGGGAAACAGGTGGGGTGAATGGGACTGATGGGATTGCTCTGATGGCTGGGATAGAACTGATGGGCTGAATGGCTTTTTATTGCAAAGCAAATAGTCATAGAAAAGTACAGCACAAAAACAGGCCCTTTGGCCCATATGGTCTGTGCTGAACCATTTAAACTGCCTACTTCCATCAACCTAAACCAGGACCACAGCCCTCCATATCCTTACCATCCATGTAGCTATCTAAACTTAGCTTAAATGTTGAAATCGAGCTGGCATGCACCACACTCTAACCACCCTCTGAGTGAAGATGTTTCTCCTTAGACTTTTCACATTTTGCTCTTAACGCATGACCTCTAGTTGGAGCCCCACCCAACCCAAAGTATAAGGGTCAATATGGTTACTGGACAAGTGTCTTCTGGCTTTTCATCCAGACAGAGTGATCAGAGTTTGCTGGATAGTGATCATACAAGCAGGGTACCACAGGATATGGGGGCAGGAGTAGGCCATTCGGCCCATCTAATCTGCACTGCCATTCCATCTTGTCTGATCCATTATCGCTCTCAACCCCTTCTCTCCTCAGCCTTTGGCACCTTTACTAATCAAAAACCTATCAACCACTGCTTTAAATATACCCAGTGTTTTGGACTTCACAGCCATCTGTGGCAATGAATTCCACAGATTCACCACCCTCTGGCTGAAGAAATTGCTCCTCATCTCTCTTCTAAATTGTTTACTGAGGCTATACGCTCTGTTCCTAGAATGCCCCATTGTATCTAGGCTTTTCAATATTTCAATGAGATTCCACCCCCCCCCCCCCCCGCCCAGTCTTTTAAACTCAAGCAAGTACAGGCCCAGAGCCATCAAATGCTTATGTTAACCCTTTGATTCCCAAAATTATTCTTGTGAACCTCCTCTGGACCCTCTCCAATGCCATCACATCCTTTCTTAGATGTGGTGCCCACAAGACTCCAAGTGTGGTCTGTCAAATGCCTGATTAAAGCCCCAGCATTACCTGAGCAGCCAGTGCAGATTACAAGTCCTGGTCATGTGACCACTGACTCCAAATAGACCATCTCTGAAGAGTATTGATAATGGCTGGGGTCACCCGTCTTGTAAAGTCACTGCCCAGAAGAAGGCAATGGCAAACCACTCCTGTGGGGAAGATTTGCCAGGAACAGTCAAAGACCATGATTGCACACGTCGCCAAATGAAGATGATGAGGATTACTTCAATATCCTAGCCATCTCAAAATGAATGCTGGTATTTAATTTGTAGCCATTTCCCCTCGAGTCTGTCATACCATGGGGTTGGACCAAAGTCATGCTTTGTTCTTATTGCTGCTATCAGGGAGGAGGTACAGGAGCCTGAAGACACACACTCAGTGATTCAGGAACAGCTTCTTCCCCTCTGCCATCAGGGAAGAGGTACAGGAGCCTGAAGACACACTCAATGATTCAAGAACAGCTTCTTCCCCTCTGCTAGAAATGTCAATTTCTGAATAGACGTTAAACCTATGAACACCATCTCACTACTTTTTCATTTCTATTTTTGCACTACGTATTTATCTATATCTATATATATATGTTTCTCTATTATGTACTGCTGCCACAAAGACAACAAATTTCGCAACATATTAAACCTGATTCTGATTGGCTGGATGCTATTGATGAAAGGTTTAAGCCCCTCCAAATTGCGATGTAAACGTGATTTTCTCCACTGTCAGAAGCGAAATCATTCCTGAATCTGGCGGTCTTGTATGGACAGTCTGTGAGATGTTTACTCCATACTAAACATGGGTTATAACTGGATCGTTAAGAGTAGCATTGAGCAGTGGCCCACGATGTTCTCTGCTCTGTATTCTCCTTTGTTCTCTGCCACTCTGCTCCGGAATTGAAAGAGATAAACACAAGCAGGGGTGGTTATTGAGTCCTATGGGTGCGTGGTTTCAGCGGCAGCCCAAGCTGTGTGTTGGGAAATGGTCCAGAAACTTGGACGCGGTAAATCGTGCCCATTACTTGGTAATGTGACTTCAAAACGGCAAAAGAGATGCCAATCTGAGGGCAGTTTTGTACAGTGTGGTGGACGGAGGTAACTCCCAAGTAACGGATCCAACCAAAAAAAGCAACTAGAGTAATAGAATGGTGCCCCTCCTCCTCCAGCCCCTAACCTCTTTCACCTTTCACTTGCCAGCTTCTTACTTCACTCCCTCTTCCCCACCAACCTGGCTTCACCTATCACCTGCCAGCTTCTTACTTCATCCCCGTCCCACACACCTTCCCCTCACCTGATCTCCCTATCACCTTTCCCCTGGTTTCCCCTCCCCTTCCCTTTTTCCCATGGTCCACTGCCCCCTCCTATCAGATTCCTCCTTCATCAACCCTTTAACTTTTCCACCTATCACCTCTCAAATTCTTACTGCATCCACCATCACCTTTCACCTATCACCTGAGAGCTTGTAGTCCACTCCCTCCCCTTCCCTCCACTTTCTTATTCTAGCTTCTTCCCCCCTCCTTTCCAGTCCTGAAGAAGGGTCTCAGCCCAAGACATCGACTGTTGATTCCCCTCCATCGATGCTGCCTGACCTATTGAGTTCCTTCAGCATTTTGTGTGTATTACATTGAATTTCCTGCATCTGCAGAACCTCTTGTCTTTGTGACTGTATTCATGAATTGATTGCTTCCAGTTTCCTGAATTATTTTTTCTGCTTTGGGTAGCAGCTAAGGAAATCAGACATCAAATCAGAATGATATTTAATATCACAAGCGTGCACAAGTAGAAGGGTACAGCACAGCAACAGGCCATTCGGCCCTCAATGTTGTGCTGAACCAGCTAAAGAGTAAATGAAAAACACACAAACACTAATCCCTCCTACCTATACCATGTCCACATCCCTCCATCTTCCTCACATCCATGAGTATAACCAAACATTTCTAAAGCCTCTAATGTACCACCAAGCCAGACAGCACATTCCAGGCATATGTCGTGAAATTTGTTTTTTTAGCACCTGTACATAAATATACTATAAATTACAATAAGAAATAGAAATTGAAGATTAAGTAAGTAATGCAAACATATTGAGGTAGTGTTCATGGGTTCAATGTCTGTTCAGAAATCCGATGGCAGAGGGGAAGAAGCTGTTCCTGAATCGTTGAGTGTGTGTCTTCAGGCTCCTGTACCTCCTCCCAGATGGTAGCAATGAGAAGAGGGCATGACCTGGGTGGTAGAGGACCTTTATGATGGGTGCTGCCTCCTTGAGCCTCGCCTTTTGAAGGTGTCTTCGATGATGGGGAGGCTAGTGCCTGTGATGGAGCTGACCGTTTACAACTCTGCGGCTTTTTTCAATCCCGTGCAGTGGCCCCACCATACATCTGTAGGTATTTGATATCGAGCAGGGGTTTCCAACCTGTACTCCATGGACCCCTTACTTAATGGCGTTGGTCTGTGGCATGAAAAAGGCTGGAAACCTCTGATATAGAGACTTGTTTCAGTTGGTGCTGAAGATTACTTTGCAATAAACGAAAACTTTTATTATGGTTTATGCCTTTTCTCCTAACAATGTCGTTGTTGTTTGCAGGTTGACTGACCTTTGGATGAGGATGTCTACTTCAATCCATGTGTGGAGAGACACGGAATGATCTGTGCACGGAATGTACCATATCATGTCTCCAAACTAGTCCGACTGAGGCGAGAAATTAGTGGATTCGGAAGGGAGATTCGTAAAATATCAGCAGAAGTTATTTTATTTACACCAGAGGGTTCTCTTCACTTTTTCCAATAGTTAAGCTGCAGCCTCTTTCTGCATTTTGACCTCACCACCAGCACAAGAAGTTTTAACAAGTTAGATAGAAACAGGTGTGTCTTTGTCGTGAGGTGAAGGGAACTGTTAGAATTGTATATTTTTGTGTCTAATCTGGGCGATGCTGTGGTGCAATAAATACTTTGAATCAAGTGGTGGTGTGGAGTTGAACAGATGCTAACGGAGATTTAAACCACATTTCTTTTTAATACCCTAAGACATAGGAGTGGAATTAAGCCATTCAGCCCATTGAGTTTTCACCGCCGTTCCATCATGGCTGATTTATTATCCCTCTCAGCCCCATTCTCCTGCCTTCTCGCCACAACTTTCAAGACTAATCAAGTTAACCTCGAATTTGTGGTGTCCACAGCTGACTGTGGCAATGAATTCCAGATATTCATTGCCCTCGGTCTAAAGAAGCTCCTCTTCATCTTGGTTCTAAAGGAAAAACCATCTATTCTGAGGCTGTGCCCTTTGGACCCAGGCTTCAACACTGTAGGAAACATCCTCTCCAAATCCACTTTATCCAGGCCTTTCAGTATTTGATCTCCCCAGAGATGTTGTCAGCTTTCCTTAAAGTATTGGCACTCAGTAACCCTGCCCTGTCTGTCTCTGAAGTGTAATACGTCCACACTCTTCTGATTTATTTTCATGTTCTTTTGCTGAAATATTACTTTCATTCAACTGAAACAGACAGATTCATCAAAGTTGTCGTGGACTACTGTAGCAATGAGCCATATTTGTGTTTCTGTCATAACATTGTTATTGTGTCTGACATTGAAAGAGCTGAATCGGTCCGGGAAGTCGCTGTTAGAAATTCCATAAAATTCATCATCTGCATCATTCTGTGCTGTGTCATGTGACATGGGCGATCGTGGTCTTTCCATGATTGTGATTGCTCTTGACAAATTTTTCCACAGAAGTGGTTTGCATTTGCTGCCTTCTAGGCAGTATCTTTACAAGATGGGTGATCCTAGGCATTATAAATACTCCTCAGAGATGGTCTGCCCAACATCAGAGGTTGCATAACCAGGACTTGTGATATGCACCAGCTGCTCCCGTGGCTTCACGTGACCCTGATTGTGGGGATGTGGCCTAGGCAGGTGCTACATCTTACCCAAGGGTAGCCTGCAGGCTATCAGAGGGAAGGAGTGCCTTTCACCTCCTTTGGTAGAGATATATCTACCACCCAGTACCTCAGTACATGTTCCTATAATGAGCCATTTTACCATCAAGCAACACACTGGAGGAACTGATCAGGTCAAGCAGAATCCATGTTTATGCCATGAGCGAGGGATCTGTGGGCCCAAATTAGGAACCCCTGATCAATGAAGAGGATTAGCCTTGAAACCCTCCATCGACATTTTGTGTGTGTTGCTCAAGATTTCCAGCATCTGCAGAACCTCTTGTGTCTCCGACTTACCAGTGATGTGACTTTCCATACAGATCCTTATGGGATATCTTC
This sequence comes from Hypanus sabinus, assembly GCF_030144855.1. Classification (NCBI taxonomy): domain Eukaryota; kingdom Metazoa; phylum Chordata; class Chondrichthyes; order Myliobatiformes; family Dasyatidae; genus Hypanus; species Hypanus sabinus. The sequence goes on from NC_082716.1 coordinate 106,567,037, forward strand.
CTTTTTCATGAACCAAAGATTACTCTGTATTGTAATTATTTTTGATGTCTTTTATTAATTTCAAGATGCAGCGCAGAATGAGCCCTTGCTGCACAATTACACCAATGTGACCAGTTAATCTACTAATACAGCCACTAACCCACACGCTTTTGGAACACGGGAGGAAACCCACGTGGCCACGGGGAGAGCGTATGAGTGATGCCAGGATTGAACGGTTTGTCATGTGAAGAGTGTTTGAAGACTTTGGGTGTGTATTCACTGGAATTCACAAGAATTAAAGGTGACCTCATTGAAACCTATCGTATTGTTGAAAGGCCTCGATAAAGTGGATGTGGAGAGGATGTTTCCTATGGTGGAGGAATCTAAGACCTGAGGGCACAACTTCAGAATAGAGGGGTGGCCTTCTAAAAGGGAGATGAGGAATTTCTTCAGCCAGAGAGTGGTGAATTGTGGAATTCATTGCCAGAGGCAGCTGTGGAGGCCAAGTCTTTACCTTTTTAGGTACAGAGGAGATGTCAGGGGTAAGTTTGTTTACACAGAGAGTGGTGAGTGCGTGGAATGGGCTGTCGGCAGTGGTGGAAGCAGAAACGATAGGATCTTTAAAGAGACTCCAGGATAGGTACATGGAGCTTAGAAAAATAGAGGGCTATGGGTAAGCCTGGGTAGTTCTAAGGTAGGGACATGTTCGCCACAGCTTTGTGGGCCGAAGGGCCTATATTGTGCTGTGGGTTTTCTATGTTTCTATATTTAAGGCAAAGATTGATGGATTCTTGATTGGTTAGGCATAAAGGGATGTGGGAAATTGGAGCTGAGAGGAAATATGGATCAAACATGATGAAATGGCGGAGCAGACTCAATGAGCTAAATGACCTAATTCTGCTATTGCTATTGAATCTTATGGTCTTACAGACAGTGACAGGAATTAAACCCGGATTGCTGGCACTGTAACAGCATTATGCTAACCATTACTCTACTGTGTCCCCCAAATGAGTGTCAGAGTCTCACACCGATCACTCTCTGTTTAAAAACTCACCTCTGACATCTACTTATAGTTTCTTCCACTCACCTTCAATGTAAATTTATTGTCAAAGTGCATATTTGTCACCATATGCAACCCTGAGATTCATTTTCTTGCGGGCATTCACAGTAAATACAAAGAAGTACAAAAAGAGAGACAAACAACTAGTGGAGGAAAAACTCTGCAAGTACAAAAATAATAATAATAATAATAATACTAACAAAATAAATTAGCAATGAATACCTAGAACATGAGATGAAGAGTCTTTGAAACTGAGTCCATAGATAGTGGGAAGATTTCAATGATGGGACAAGTGAAATTGAGTGAAGTTATCCCCTTTGGTTCAAGAGCCTGATGCTTGAGGGGTAATGACTGTTTCTGAATCTGGTGCTGCAAGTCCCAAGGCTCTTGTACCACCTTCCTGATGGCAACAGAGAGAAGAGAGCATAGCCTGGGTGGTGGGGATCCCTGATGATGGATGCTGCTTTCCTGTGATGTGCTCAATGGTGGGGAGGGTTTACCCATGATGATCTAGGCTGTATCCACTACTTTTTGTAGGATTTTCCGTTTGGGGCATTCCGTTTCCATATCAGGCTATGATTTAGCTTGACAATATATTTTCCACCTCGCAACTATAGAAATTTGACAAAGTTTTAGATGACGTGCCAGATCTACGCAAGCTTCTATGAAAGTAGAGGTGCTGCTGTGCTTTCATAATGGCACTTAGGTGCTGGACCCGGGACTGATCGTCTGAAATTACAACACCAAGGAATTTAAAGTTGCTGACCTCCACCTTTGATCCCTTGATGAGGACAGGCTCATGGACCTTTGGTTTCCTTCTCCTGTAATGAATAGTCCGCTCCTTGGTCTTGCTGACATTAAGTGAGAGGTGGTTGTCATGGCACCATTCAGCTTCTGCCTAAAGTATATCCAGGGACTTGGCCTCCAAAGCTGCCTGTGGCAATGAATTCTACAGATTTACAACACTCTGGCTAATGAAATCCCTCCTCACCTCTGTCCAAAAAATAGAATATTCTAATATTCTGAGGCAGTGCCCTCTGTTCCTAGACTCCTCCACTACAGGAGACATACTCTCCAAATCAACTTTATCAAGTCCTTAAAATATTCGACAAGTTTCAATGAGACTTCTCTACCACCACCACTGTCTCATTCTTCTGAACTCCAACGAGTACAGATCCAGAGCTATCAAATAACCCTAGCATAACTCTTTCAATCCCAGAATCATTTTTGTGAACTTCCTCTGAACCCTCTCCATCTTTTCTTGGGTAAGGGGTCCAAATCATCCCACAGTACTCCAAGTGAAGCCTCACCAGTGCTTTATAAAGCCTCAACATTACATTCTTGCTTTTATGTTCCAGTCCTCTTGAAATGAATGCCAACATTGTATTCACCTTCCTCACCACCAACACAACCTGCAAATTAACCTTTAAGGGACGCTACATGAGTGCCATCGCACCTTGGAGTTTTGAATTTTCTGCCCATTTCGAAATAGTCACTGATTTTATTTCTTCTACCAAGTGCCTGACCATACAGTTCCCAACAATGTATTCCATCTGCCACTTCTTTGCCCATTCGACCCGCTTCAGCAGAACTACATCCCCGTCCACCTATCTTCATATCATTTGCCAACTTGGCCACAAAAGCCATCAATTCCATCATCCAAATTATTGACATATAACAAAAAAAGAAGCAGTTGCAACACTGACCCCTGTGGAACACTGCTAGTCACCGTCAGCCAACCAGAAAAGTCTCCCTTTATACCCATTCTTTGCCTCCTGTCCATCAGCTAATCCTCCATCCATGCTAATTTCTTTCCTGTAATACCATGGACTCTTGTGAAGCAACCTCATGTGTAGCATCATGTCAAAGGCCTTCTGAAAGCATAAGTAAACAACATCTACCAATTCTCCTTTGTCTATCCTGCTTCTTGTTTCTTCAAAGAATTCCAAAAGATTTGTCAGACAAGGTTTTCCCTTGAGGAAACCATGCTGACTATGGCCCATTTTATTTTGTACTTCCAAGTACCCTGAGACCTTATCTTTAACAATCAACTCCCAACATCTTCCCAAGCACTGAGATCAGACTAAATGGCTTATAATTTCTTTTCTTCTGCCTACCTCCTTCCTTGAAGAGTGGTGTGACATGTACAATTTTCCAATTCAGTGGAGCCATGCCAGAATCTTTGATTCTTAAAATATCAGCACAACATGTCGGCCAAGTGTCCAGTACTATGCTGCAAAGTTGTGCGAAGGGTGATTGATAAGTTAGTGGCCTAGGGTAGAAGGAGTCCATTTCAGAAAGCCTAGCACATTTATTTTTCAACATAGTCCCCTCCTACATACACACACTTAGCCCAGCGGTCATGGAGCATATGGATCTTGGACTTTCAGAAAGTGTCCACAGCAGGGGTGATTGATTAAGTTCATGGCCTAAGCTAGGAGGAGATGAGTTATACAGCTCTTGTTACATGCACGTACAGTTCAACACTTTGACTGATTATGCAGAAAGTCTGTAGTTAATAACTCATCGGGGTGATTAATAAGTTCGTGGCCTAAGGTAGAAAGAGGTGGTATTAACTAAAATTGACTCCTTCTACCTTAGGCCACGAACTTATCAATCACCCCTCATTTGTTCCTTGTGCTAAATGCGTTGTAGTTTCAGTGTGTACATGACACTGTCTCCTATCACTGTCACAGTTAATTCAACAGCAATATAATTTCTGCATTTCAAAGTTCAAAGTAAATTTATTATCAAAGTATGTATATGTCACTATATATTACCCTGAGATACATTTTGCAGGCAACATAATAGAACCAATGAAAAGCTACACATAAAGACTGACAAGCAACCAATGTGCAGAGGAAGAGAAACTGCAAATACAATAGATAAATTAATAGATGGATGGATAGAGAGATGGATAGATAAATAGATGGGTGGATAGATAGACAAACAGATAGATAGATAGGTAAATAAATAAATACTGAGAACCAGTTGTAGAGTCCTTGAAAGTAAGTTCATAAGACGTAGAACCCGTTCAGAGTTGAGGTGAGTGAAGTTATTCACACTGATTCAGGACCCTGATGATTGGAAGATTGTAACTGTTCCTGAACCTGGTGGTGTTGGACCAAAGGCAGCGAGAAGAGAGCATGATCTGGGTGGTTGGGGTGCTTGATGATTGAAGCTGCTTTCCTGGCATAGAGCTCGTAGTAAATGTGTTCAGTGTTGCAGAGGGCTTTGCCTGTGACGGCCTGGGTTGAGTCCACCAATTTTTGTAGGCTTTTTCCATTCTTGGGCATTGGTGTTCTCATACCTTTCAAGGTAGTAAAGCCAAGGAATGTTGAAAGACCTTAATAGAGTGGATGTGGAGAGAATGTTTCCTACGGTGGGACAGTCTAACAACAGAGGGCACAGCCTCAGAATAGAGAGGCGTCCATTTAGAATGGAGACGAGGAGGACTCAGAGTGGTGAATCTGGAATTTGTTGCCACAGGTGGCAGTGGAGGCCAGTCACTGGGTACATTTAAGGCAGAGGGCGATAGATTCTTGATTAGTCAGGGCATAAAGCGATACAGGGAGAAGTCAGGAGATTGGGGCTGAGAGGGAAATGTATCGGCCATGATGAAATGGCGAAGTGGACCCGAGAGGCCAAGTAGCCTATTTTTCTCCTATATTTTATGGTCTTGTGGCTTCAGTCATATTACTTTTCCACAATGTCAACATGACAAGCACAACGTGAAGAAAGTATCTTGTAGGGTGCACGTCTCCAATTAAGAATTATGTTTGTCATGAGATCTTGTTGTTTATATTCATCTTAATATGTCCCTCCTGTAATTGTAAAACACATTTTCAAATGTTATTAATGATTCTCCTCTGCAGCATTCACACTTGAGATTTTATCTTCGTTTTGCACAATTTGAGCTCCTCAACTAATATAGTTCCCCTGCATAACACCCGCATTTGACCAGTGTCTCTCTCTTCTCTCTCTTTCCTCTCTCTCTATCTCTCTCTCCCTCTCCCCCTCTCTCCCTCTCCCTCTCTCTCCCCCTCCCCTCACCCTCTCTCCCTCTCCCCTCTCCCCCTCCCCCTCTCTCTCCCCCTCCCCTCACCCTCTCCCTCTCTCCCTCTCTCCCTCTCTCCCTCTCTCCCTCTCTCCCTCTCTCCCTCTCTCCCTCTCTCCCTCTCTCCCTCTCTCCCTCTCTCCCTCTCTCCCTCTCTCCCTCTCTCCCTCTCCCCCTCTCTCCCTCTCCCCCTCTCCCCCTCTCCCCCTCTCCCCCTCTCCCCCTCTCCTCCTCTCCCCCTCTCCCCCTCTCCCCCCTCTCCCTCTCTCCCTCCCTCCTGCCAGAGGAAGGTGCTGGAGGCTTGGGTGTGGGGCAAGGTTTGATAGGCATGGTTTGTGAATTGGGCTCTGCATTTCATGTTATGATGTGTTTCTAGCTTCTGGTTACTCCTTTTCCGTTGCTATTTTGCACGCTCTTGATCTGGCTCTGTGGCCCACAGTCAACAAATCACTAAACTGAACACTGTTTCAAGGTTTGAAATTTAATATTCTGTGTGTTTTCACACGTTTTTAAATGTGCATGATTTATTCTTTTTTGTGTGTTTGGTGTTTTCCTTGAATGTGTTCCATGGCGTTTCTTTGTTTCGTGGCTCTCTGTGGGAAGATGAATCTCAGGGTTGTATACTGCGTACGTACTTTGATAATGAATGTACTTTGAATGTTTGAATATGGATGAGTAGGAACAGGATTGTAGTTAGTAGGTTGGCATTTTACACAATGCATGACGGTACTATGGTGGCAAGTGGAGGGTGCGGGTTTATACTAAATGTAAATCAAATAGTTAGCTTTGACAGGATACCACAAGGCAAGCATATTCCATCAAATGCCCAAGCTTTGTAAGTCAAAGCCAGAATAAATTTATTATCAAAGTATATATATAGAAATCCATTTTCTTACAGGTGTTTACAGGAATATAAAACACAATAGAATGTATGAGAAAATATATATTAAAAAATTGTCAGACAACCAACCAATGTGGAAAAGAAGCCAAAGTGTGCAAATGAATAAATAAAGTTGGTGCGGTCTTTATGGTTACTATCCTATAGGTTTATTGAGTAGGCCTGAAAGAAAATGAATCTCAAGGTTGTATATGGTGACATGTATGCCCTTTGATAATAAATTTACTTTGAACTTTTGAACTTTGAAATAATACTGAGAATAGGAGTTGTAGACTCACCAAAAGTGAGTCTACAGGTTGTGGAATCTATTCTGTGCTGAGGTGAGTGAAGTTGTCCCCACCAGTTCAGGATGACAAAATAAGAACATTATTTTGAATTGAATGAACTAAACCTTTGCAAAGGTAGAGTCATTCGTCGAGTCATCTTTTGAGAAACGTGCCAGTGATAGCATGGTCTCATGGAAATGAAACTATTGTGTGGCTAGGTTCATTCTAACAGTGGATCGTGTTGACAGGCAATTTTTTAGAGATACAGGTCCTTTCAGCCCAACGAGCCCCACCACCTGTACAGACGGCGCCGGAATTGAACTCCCGACTCCGAACTCCCATTCTGTAATAACGTCGCTTAACCGCTACGCTACCAAGGTGCCCTGAAGTCTTGGGGAAAAAAACTGTCTCCAATGGTTCTAACTAGAGGATTTAATGCTTAAAACAAAAGAGCCAAGGAAGTGGTTGTACAAAATGAGTTGTAAAATGAAAATTATATAAAAAACGATTTTTAAAATATTTTATAAAGAGTCGCTTTATTTGTCACATATGCATCGAAGCATACGGTGAAACGCACCATTTTGCCTCAACGACCAACACAGTCCGAAGATGTGCGGGGGGAGGCAGCCCGCAAATGTCACCACGCTTCTGGCGACATCATAGCATCCCATGGCTCTAACCCAAACGTCTTCAGTAAACAGTAAACGTCCAGCTAGTTTCTTGAAAGGGCCGATGCAATCATATCGGGCCGAATGGCAGCATCTTCTACCGTTTAACGCAGGGGTTTCCAACCTGGGGTCCACGGACCCCTTGCTTAACCGCTTGGTACATGACATTAGATAAAAAGGTTGGGAACCCCTGGTTTAATGTAACTACGTAAATTCATCGCAAATGACAACAAACGATAGGCGGTCGTCCAGATCTTAGATGCTTGCGTGTGCGTGAGCGCGCACAGGGAATCGCCCTTTGAGATCAGTCCCGGGCCCCTCTGTCCTACCAATCGACTGACGTGCTGGACCAAGTTGAACTACCATGCCGTCTAGCTAATGAAAGGCTCTTCATTTTTGACACAAGCCAACTGCTCAGTGGAAGGGGCGGGACGATCTCTCGGGCTGACGCTGTAAACAAAACCATGTTTCGATAGCAGTCGGGCTAGAGAAACCGAAGGGATAAAATAGAGGTTTGAGGGCATGCTGCTGCTGACGACGTAACCCTGCGGCTGTTTTTTAAGGGGAAAAAAAAACAAAGAGCGCTACTTTGCTTTGAAGGCCGAGATGAAAAACAGGGCTTCTGACGGGATCAGGAAGCAGATCAGAGGTCCCAGTTTCACGGGAGACAAGAAAATCAAGGTTGCAGCCAAGAACCAGAAGACGTGGGTGAGACTCGCGACCGTTTTCGCCTATTTGCTCTGCGTGTCTCTAACTGCCGTGATATTGGTAATTTACTATACTTTGATCTGGGAGCCGGTCCGGTCGAGGCCGGGACCTTCTAACGCCAATCTAACTGCGGTTAATACGGAACCCGGCAACTTTAGCTCCGGGCTTAGACGGAGAAACAGCCTGCAAGATTTCAACCATCCCCGACGACATTTAAGAAGCAAAAGCACTGGGGCTGGCGATCTAGTGAACCCGGGGGCTTGGAGGGGGAGCGCGGAGGACGGCATAGTGGGCTTGGTCGCCCACGCAGGACATCTGAAAGCTGCACCCAGCCCGAGAGAAACCACAGACAGCGAAGGATTCAGCACTCTGGACAGAGAAAGCACCTGGACCACAGATAAAGGGGTAGAGTCCACAATGGGTGGAGGATTAAAACCCCCAGGCAGCGGCAACCTCAGAGCTGCGGTGGGGAGAAGAGCGAGCACTAAAGGGAAAAGATTCAGCACCCTGGACAGCGGCAGTCGCGGGGCACCTGGCGGATGGAGAGCGGACCCCTCAAGCGAAGAAATCAGCACCGCGAACAGCGGCCGTTCTCCCACAGTCGCCACCCTGCAGATGTTCCAGGCATCCGGCCTGCATAAGGCAACGGACGGTAGTTCTAATGACCCCAGCGAAGCGGGCAAGTACAAAGCAGTAACTGTGGGCTCTAAACGGTGGGCAATCACCCCGTTCAGTATAGGGGAATTGGCGCACGCGCCCGGGGCACCGGCGCCGAAGGAAGGGGGTATAAAAACTGCTACGCCCAGTAACACCCCCGTGATGAAAGTGGACAGCACAACGACAAAGGAAATGGGGCGCAGGGTTTCTGTCAGGTCGCGTAAGAGCGATTTGGAGACCATCCGGACCCTCGCCACCTCGACAGACGAGAACCGTAATGAATTGCAGACTGAAACAACCGAAATTAAAATGGATGAAAATAATAACGCGATGTCTTCCGGCAGGTATAACCGGCCTGAGCATAACCTAACCACGACCACCCCTACAAAAAAACCAGCGCTGCCTAGCATTGTCTCTTCAAGCGTAAGCAATAATCCGTTGAACCGTCCACACTCTCATAAATCCACCTCTAACAATTTGACGGGGATACCAGGCAGAGTTGAAAGGTTGCAGATCCCGGACACCACAACGAAGAAAGAAGGAGGCGATGCTTCCATTGACCTGGATGGTGATGGTCAACTGACAATCGCAAGCCCAGCAGGGACTGTCATCCCCGCATCATTGCTATCATCACCCACGCCTACCAATGCAGCAGAGGTGTGGACTAGCGGCAGGTCGGATCACACCGGAATGTCTAACCTTGAACTTCACAAAGTCCTACAAAACCACAAAAAATCCGAGGAACTGTCTTCACCCTCTTGGAAAGAAAGACAGACCGAGCGGGAAAATACTGTAACTAACTCTATACCTACATCCCCAATCACGTAACTTTACTTGGCATATTTTTCTACCATAGGATAAAGATACTTTGCAATATATTTTAATTATTTAGAACAATATATATTGCAATATATTTTAGTTTATAATAATCCTGCTATTTCTCACTTTAGTGTCGAAGTTGAATGTAAAGAAACGTTTCAGCGATAAACTAAGATAAATAGCTAATTTAACAAACATTTTGCGACACGCCGATCATTTTACACGCTTCTTTTAATGTAAGCAGTTTTAGCTGAACATCATGCATTGAAGTATTGCAAAACTGCAAGGTTAAAATCCCGCATCCATCTCAAATACTGTATTTTATTTTTCATTCTTTGAATTTCAATATCATGTTTATTATATGAGTTACCTCTCTGCGTTTGTCAGACTTTCTAGTTACACTTGTTAATCAGTAGTGGAAGAGCATCATCATGATTTACAGGAGGATATAATTTCCCTGTGACTTTCTTAGATAGTAATTTATTGTAGGTGACTTATGTGAGGCGGGGGATAGACTTTAAAGCAGAAGTCTGTGTACTGTAGTTCAAATGTACTCCGCCATTCTCTCCACTTCAGCCGAACCTGGTCTCGACTCTGCATTAACGATAAGACTGAGTAACAGAAGATCTCTGTATGTGACCAAGATGTGATACACTTGCACCGCAAATATACTAGCTGTGTCAATTTCACCGCAGTGAATAACTACCACATGACTTATCTACACTGACTTATCCCGGTAAATGAAGAACATTTGATTGTTTTGATTTCGAAATCTGCAATAAGAACTGAGCATAAATAATTCAGCTGCAATACTTATTAAGTTGTCATTCCGGAAAGATTTTTAAAATTATAATGTTGCATCTTTGTTGGTTGATTGAAAATATATATTAAACGTCAAAATCGTAAATGTTTTTTCATGGTATTTGTGATGGAAATCCGTGTTCTGTGAATTGTTGGAGCACCCGACTGTTCTGGGACTACATTTATATAGCTGCTAGCACAACCTCTGGATTTCAAATGTACAGACTGCTGTAACTTAGTAGGCGGCACTGTCAGTTTATGCATAGCAAACCCGTTCCACCCTTTATCTCTTCCACCTATCACCTCCCAGCTTCTCACTTCATTCGCCCTCTCCCTCCCACGTTCCCCTCCACCTGGCCTCACCTATCACCTGCCAGCTTGTATGCCTTCCCCTTTCCCACCTTCTTATTCTGGCCTCTTCCTCCTTCCTTTCCAGTCCTGACGAAGGGTTTTAGCGAAATGCTGACTGACTGTTTATTCTCCTCCATAGACACTGTTTGACCTGCTGAGTTCCTCTGGCATTTTGTGTGTGTTACTCTGTCCATAAACACTGTCTGACCTGCTGAGTTCCTCCGGCATTTTGTGTGTGTTACTCTGTCCATAGACACTGACCTGCTGAGTTCCTCCAGCATCTTGTGTGTGTTACTCTGACCGTAGACACTGTCTGACCTGTTGAGTTCCTCCAGCATTTTGTGTGTGTTACTCTGTCCGTAGACACTGTCTGACCTGCTGAGTTCCTCCAGCATTTTGTGTGTGTTGCTCTGTCCGTAGACACTGTCTGACCTGCTGAGTTCCTCCAGCATTTTGTGTGTGTTACTCTGTCCATAGACACTGTCTGACCTGCTGAGTTCCTCCAGCATTTTGTCTGTGCTGCTTTGGATTTCCAGCTTCTGCAGTCTTTCTTGTGTTTATGTCTTGGAATATTGGATTCAGTTCTGGTTTTCTCATTATAGGAAAGAAGAGCACAGGAACAGGCCATTCAGCCCACAATCTTGAGCTGAACCAGCTAGATTACAAATCAAAAACGCCCAAACACTAATCCCTCCACCCTACACCATGTCCATATCCCTCCATCTTCCTCACATCCATGTGCCTATCCAAACGTCTCTTAAAAGCCTCTAATGTATTTGCCCCTACCACCACACCAGGGGATACATTGCAGGCATCCACCACTCTCTGAGTAAAAACTTTACCCCTCACATCCCCCTTTGAACCTACCCCTTCTCATCTGCAATGCATGCCCTCTGGTATTAGGCAACTCTACCCTGGGAAACAGATACTCTCTGTCCACTCTATCTATTCCTCTCATAATCTTGTAACCTCCATCAAATATCCCCTCAGCCTTCAAAATGCCTGAGAAAGCAGCCCACGTTTGACCAACATCTCATGGTAAAACCTCTTCTGCACCCTCTCCAAAGCCTCAACATTCTTCCAATAGTGGGTCAATCAGAACTGTCGCAATACTCCAGATGTAGTCTAACCAGAGTTTTATAAAGTTGCCTCGACTTCGTACTCAATGCCTCGACAAAAGAAAAGCAAGCATTCCATAAACTTTCTTAACCACCTTATCAGCCTGTGTAGCCATTTTCAAGGAACTATGAACCTGGATCCCAAGATCTCTCTACTCAGCAATGCTCTTAATGACCTTTCCCTTAACAGTGTACTGCTTTCTTGCATTTACTGTCCTGAGGTGAAACACCTCACATCTATCTGGGTTAAACTCCATCTGCCATTTCTCTGCCAATATCTCCAACTGATCTGTATCGTGCTGTATTCTTTGCCAGTCTTCTACTCTATCCACAACTCCACCAGTCTTGGTATCATCTGCAAACTTACTAACCCACACACCTACATTTTCATCCTGCTCATAGAGTTATAGAGATGAGCAGTACAGAAACAGGCCCTTCAGCCCATCTAGTCCATGCTACTCCCACCGACCTGCACCAGAATCATGGCTCTCCATATCCTTACTATCTAGGTCATTTATATACATTACAACCAGCAGAAGCTCCAGCACAGATCCCTGCGGAATTCCACAAATTACAGACTTACAGTTCAAATATGTCCCTTCACCCAGCGCCCTCTGTCTTCTATGCGCAAGCCAATTCTGAATCCAGATGGTCAATTCACCATGGATCCTATAAATCTTAATCTTCTGGATTAACCCTCCATGAGGGACTTTTCAAACACCTTACTAAAATCCCTGTAGACAACATCCACTGCCCTACCCTCATCAATCTCTCCTGTCACCTTGTTAAAAAACTCCATCAAGTTGGTAAGATATGATCTGCCCCTCGCAAAGCTATTCTGGCTCTCCCTAGTTAGGCCATGGGTTTCCAAATGCTCGTATATCCTGACCCTAAGAATTTTCTCCAGCAATTTCCCTACAACTGACATGAGACTCAACAGTCTATAGTTTCCAGGATTTTCCCTTGTTCCCTTCTTAAATAGAGGTACAACATTAGCCTCTCACCAGTCCTCTGGGACCTTGACTGTGGCTAGAAAAGACATAAAGAGCCCAGGGCCCAGAAATCCTGTCTCTTGCCTCCTTCAATGACCTGGGGTAAATTCCATCAGGCTCTGGGGACTTATCCACCTTAATACTCATTAAGAGGCCCAATACATCCCTCTGCTTGATCTCTGAACACTCAGCACCAATCTCCTGGTCCTCCATATTCCTTTCCTTGGTAAATTCTGAAGCAAAGAATTTATTAAGTACCTCACTCACATTCTCTGCATCCAAGCAAGTGTTCTACCCCTTTACCCTTGCGTCATCCCACCCTCTTTGTAGTTTCTTTTTACTCTTGATGTATAGAATGCCTTAGGATTCACCTTAATCCTTCTTGCCAAGGACTTTCCACCAGGCTTCCCTAAGGATGTTCATTAGGATGTGGAAGCTTTAGAAAACGTGCAGAGGAGATTTACCAGGATACTGCCTGGATTAGAGAGCAGAGGATGATGAGGGGCAGAGGAGGGGGGGTGCCATGGGCGCAGACACACCCAGCCCTGAGACACCAGGCAAGGTCAATTGATTTCAAACGATTGGTTTATTGATCATTACAGAATGTCTCTCTGGTGCCTTCCACGCCCTCTCCCCTTTCCCCTTTTCCCAACCATGATTCGCCTCTTCCTACACCCTTCCCACTCTCAGTCCACAATAAAGACCCATATCAAAAATCAGGTTTATCATCACTCACATATGTCATGAATTTTGATTTTATGGCAGTTATACAGTGCAATACATAAAATTACTACAGTGCAAAAGTCTTCAGTACCTCTCTACAGTATATACATGTGCGCCTCAGACTTTTGCACAATAGAATTGATGCATCTAAAAGTTACACTGCAGAAGGCCAACTATGTCCACTCAATCCACTGTATCCATTCAGCTGAAACCCACTGTGCAACATCGAGTCCATGGCCTGGAGAGTGATCCACACCAAAACACCGTTAAAGTGAGAAGAAGGTTTCTACCTCCACCTCAGACAGGGAGTCCCAAACCCATAAAACCCTCAGAATACAAACATCTCCTTTATCACCACAGCACACTCACAGACCTTCCACTGATTATTCTAAGCCTGTCCTCCTTGGGTTTGGACCCTTCTGCTCAGAAAATAGCTCTGGCCTATGTTATCTTGACCCATAAGACATAGGAGCAGAATGAGGCCATTTGGCCCATTGAGTCTGCTCCACCATTCCATCATGGCTGACCCATTTCCCTCTCAGCCCCAACCTCCTGACTTCTCCCTGTAATGCTTCATATCCTAGCTAATGAAGAAACTATCAACTTCTGCCTTAAATGCTCCCATCGACCTGGCCTTCACAGCTGCCTGTGGCAATGAATTCCACAGATTCACCACCCTTTGACTAAAGAAACTTGTCCTCATCTCTGTCCTAAAAGGATGTCCTATTTTGAAGCTGTGCCCTCTGGTCCTAGACTCCCCCACTATAGGAAACATCCTCTCCACATCCACTCTATCTGTGTACTCTGGTCCTAGACTCCCCCACTATAGGAAACATCCTCTCCACATCCACTCTATCTGTGTCCTCTGGTCCTAGACTCCCCCACTATAGGAAACATCCTCTCCACATCCACTCTATCTGTGTCCTCTGGTCCTAGACTCCCCCACTATAGGAAACATCCTCTCCACATCCACTCTATCTGTGTCCTCTGGTCCTAGACTCCCCCACTATAGGAAACATCCTCTCCACATTCACTCTATCTGTGTCCTCTGGTCCTAGACTCCCTCACTACAGGAAACATCCTCTCCACATGCACTCTATCTATGTCCTCTGGTCTTAGACTCCCTCACTATAGGAAACATCCTCTCCACATGCACTCTATCTGTGCCCTTAGGTCCTAGACTCCCCCCACTATAGGAAACATCCTCTCCACATCCACTCTATCTATGCCCTTTGGTCCTAGATTCCTCCACTATAGGAAACATCTTCTCCACATCCACTCTATTGAGGTCTTTCAATATTCCATAGGTTTCAATGAGATCCCCCCTCATTCTCCTAAATTCTCCTGCGTATAGGCCTGGAGTTTTCAATCACTGCTCATATAATAACCCTTTCAAGCCCGGAATCATTTTTGTGAACCTCCTCTGAACCCTCTCCAATGTCAACATGTCCTTTCTTAAACAGGGAACCCAAAACTACTTTCAATACTCCCAAGTGAAGCCTCACCTATAAACCCTCAACATCATATCCTTGCTTTTATATTCAAGTCCTCTTGAAATGAATGCTAGCATTGCAGTCACCTTCCTCACCACTAATTTAACCTGCAAATTAACCTTCAGGGTATCCTTAACAAAGACTCCCAAATCCCTTTGCACCTCATATTTTTGAATTTTCTCTCTTATGATTTTCTACACAATTATTACCTGTCAGCTTTTTTTCTTACAGTAAACAACACCATTCCATCTACTCTTTCCTCATCAATTTCAGCAAAAAATGGAAAATAAATTTCAGACAAAAATGGAAATCAGAAAATAAAAGTGGAAATGCTCAGGAGGTCAGACAACAGCTGGGTAGAGAAGAAGAGAGACAATGTTTGAGAATGGAGCTTGGAGAACGTGCTGCCTGATCTGTTTGAGAGTGAGATTGAGATTTAGATAACAGATTCAAATTTATTTATCCAATGTACATTGAAGCATTGGAATGTGACGAGTTAGTTTCTTCTGCCGTGCCAATCATCAATTCACCCATTTGAAAGATGCAGTAGCTCTTTACCAATGGTTGTCTTGTGTGCCATGGCACCGATGTCCGGTTTCAAGTGCCTTGCAGGTATAAGAATAGCACGCGTGAGAGACTCGCCAGCTTTCCTGTGTCTCCAGGGGTTTACCTTCATACTGAGGTCACAACAGTGCTGAAGAACCATGGGGAAAGAGCTGTAGATACAGGAGGGCCCACATACGCACATACATTAAATATCAGTTTAATGAATGGTTAGGTTTGTAATTGTGTAACTTGGGGAGACTTAATGAGGTACCTGATGAGATTGAAGTATTGCTGAATGTTTAGTGTCGTAGCTTGTGTAACTTAAGGTGACTTAGATGTTTGGTTGAATGTTTTAGTGTTTGTCTTTAAATCAATGGTTAACGTTCTTATTTGTAATTAGTGTCTTCTGTCTCACTTACCAAGCCTGTGAACCTGTTTCCTCATCATAAACGTACAGTGAAAGGTATAATTTGTGTTAACAACCAACAGAACCCAAGGATGTACTGGGGGTGCAGCTGTAAGACCATGAGAAGTAGGCTTTTGGTCTCATTGAGACTGCTCTGCTATTTCATGATGGCCGATTCATTTCCCTCTCTGTCCCAATCTCCTCTCTTCTCTCCATATCCATTCATGCCCTAACTAATCAAGAATCTATAAACCTCTGCCTTAAATTCTGGCACCAACATAGCATGCACACAACAGTCAGCAGAAAATATTCAGCAAAAAATATTTCCAGTTCTGATGAATGACCTCCACCAGAAATGTCAATTATTTATTCCTCTCCATAGATGCTGCCTGACCTGATGAGTTTCTCAAGCATTTTGTGTGTGCTGATCAAGATTTCCAGCATCTGCAGAATCTCCCGTGTTTTCACCGTTTTTAATTCTATTCATTCTTGCAGATCTCCTTAACACTCTTTCACGTCTTTCCTGTAACGTGGGGTCGTTAATGATTGAAGGTGCAGTGGTGTCCATTGATCCCTGCTCTATTCGCTTTGCACTGATGACTAAGTGCATGTTCCATTTTTAAGTTTGCTGAAGATTTAAGGCTGAATCAAAGGTGGTGGCAAATCAGCATATAGGAGGGAGACTGAAAAACTGGCTGAGTGATACCAGAACAACAACCTCTCACTCAATGCCAAAAAGACCAAGGAGCTGATTATTGATTTCAGGAGAAGGAAGCTAGAGGTCCACGAGCCAGTCCTCTTTGGAGGATCAGAGATGGAGAGGGTCAACAACTTTAAATTCCTCAGTGTTGTCATTTCCCACAGAAGGCAAAGGGTGGTTGTAGGTGGTTCGTATTCTGCATGGAGATAGGTCAGTAGCGGTGTTCCGCAGGGACCTGTTCTGGGACCCCCTCCTCTTTGTGATTTTCATAAATGACCTGGATGAGGAAGTGGAAGGGTGGTTTAGTAAGTTTGCTGATGACACAAGGGTTGGAGGTGTGGTGGATAGTCTGGAGGGTTGTTAGAGGTTACAGCGGGACATCGATAGGATGCAGAATTGGGCTAAGAAGTGGCAGATGGAGTTCTACCCAGATAGTTGTGAAGTGGTCCAATTTGAAAACAGAATATAATATTAATGGTAGACTCTTGGCAGTGTGGAGGATCAGAGGGATCTTAGGGTCCATGTCCATAGGACGCTGAAAGCAGCTGCGTTGTTAAGAAGGCATATGGTGTGTTTGCATTCATCAACCGTGGGATTGAATTCAAGAGCTGTGAGGTAATGTTACAGCTATTTAAGACCTTGGTCAGACCCCACTTGGAGTACTGTGTTCAGTTCTGGTCATGTCACTACAGGAAGGATGTGGATACTATAGAGAGAGTACAGAGGGTATTTACAAGGATGTTGCCTGGATTTGAGGGTGTGCCTTTTGAGAATAGATTGGGTGAACTTGCCCTTTTCTTCTTGGACAGAAGGTGAGAGGTGACCTGATAGAGGTGCATAAGATGATGAGGGGCATTGATCGTGTGGATAGCCAGAGGCTTTTTCCCAGGGCTGAAATGGCTAACACGAGGGGGCATAGGTTTAAGGTGCTTGGAATTAGGTACTGAGGAGATGTCAGGGTAAGTTTTTTACAAAGAGTGGAATGCACTGCCGATGGCGGTGGTGGAAGCATATACGATAGGGTCTTTTAAGAGCCTCTTAGATAGGTACATGGAGCTCAGAGATATAGAGGGCTATGCGCTAGGAAAATTCGAGGTCGTTTCTAGAGTAGGCTACATGGTCAGCACAACATTGTGGGCCAAAGGACCTGTAACGTGCTGTAGATCTCCACGTTCTATTTCAGAGCACCTGTCCTGGGCCCAGCATGTAAGTGCAATTACAAAGAAAACATGGCAGCACCTCTACTTCCCTAGGATTTTGCCAAGATTTGCCAATAAAGGGCTGGCAAACTTCTATAGTTGTGTGGTGAGAGTACATTGACTGGCTGCATCACTGCCTGGTGTGGAAAATCCCACAAAAAGTAGTGGATTCAGTGGATTCAGCCCAGCCCAGCCCAGCCCAGCCCAGCCCAGCCCAGCCCACCATCGAGCCCACCTACACGAAGCATCGTCAAGGGAAGCAGCATCCGTCATCTGGCCCCATCACCACCGAGGTCGCGCTCTCTTCTTTCTGCTGCTACCATCAGGAAGAAGGTATAGCATTAAATTTTATGAGGTATAGAAAAGGCAGCCAGTATTTTTCTCGAGGTTGAAATGTCCATCACTTGAAGGTGTAAAGATGAGGTGCTAGGCAAGTGTGTAGGGGGACTGGAATGCCAATCCAGAATCAATGGTGAATGCAGACGGCACGGGAGAGTTTAATAGACTTGTGAACATGCAGGAAAGGGGGGGATATGGTCAATGTTTGGGAAAGAAGTATTAGGTTAACTAGGGGACATTACTTTAATTAGATAAGCATAACATTGTGGGCCAAAGGGCCACCCTGTGCTGTACTGTTGGATGTTGCTTGCCACTTTATATTCTTCTCTTCATTGTGTAGTTCTTTGCCCACACTTCCCTTACACAACGTCTCTCCTTCGCTCTTTTTCCATTCTCCATACTGCCTCCCTCCCCCTTACCCTTCCTCCTCCTCACCTGCCCATCACTTCTCTCTGGCCCTTCCCTTTCCTCCAGTGTCCAGTCTCCTCTCCAATCTGATTCCTTCGTCTTCAGTCCTGTACGTCTTGCACCCGGCTTCTTACTTCATCCTCCATCTGATCTCACCTGTCACATTCCACTGGTTCCCATCCCCCTTCCCTTTCACCCTTGGTCCACTCTCCTATCCTATCAGATTCCTCCTTTTCAGCCCCTTATCCTTTCCGCCTGTCACCTCCCAGCTTCCCCGCCCAACCTCACTCTGCCTTCTTCCCCCTTCCAGTCCAGTCTTGATGAAGGGTCTCAGCTCAAACCCTTGTCTGGTGATTTCTCTCCAGAGATGCTGCTGAGTTCCTCCAGCATTTTGTGCATTACTCTGGATTTCCAGCACCAGCAGCATCTCTTGCATTTATTCATTTTCCAAATCGTTACCTCAGAGAAACAGAACAATCATGATAGGACTTACCTCAGCATCTAAAGGGGAATGGAATTAGCATGGACATCAGCAGCTGTAGCGTGAATGCTAGCAGGTGAACAATGGCCTCTTTCATAGGGTCATAGCACAGAAACAGGCCCTTTGGCCCATCAATTCTGTGCCAAATTATTTTTCTGCCTCGACCCATCTATCTGCCCTGAAACTTACCCCTCCATACCCTCCTTTCCATGCCATCACCATCATCATTCTGTACCGTCATATGACATGAATGGTCGTGGTCTTTCCATGACCATGATTGTTCTTGGCCAGTTGTTCTACAGAAGTGTTTGCTATTGCCTTCTTCTGGGCAGTGTCTTTACAAGACGGGTGACTCCAGCCATTATCAATACTCTTCAGAGATTGTCTGCCTGGTGTCAGTGGTCACATGACCAGGACTTGTGATCTGCACCGGCTGCTCGTACGACCATCCACCACCTGCTCCCATGGCTTCACGTGACCCTGATTCGGGTGGAGGGGGGGGTAAGTAGGTGCTACACCTTATCCAAGGGTGACCTGCAGGTGAGCAGAGGGAAGGAGCACCTCACACCTCCTTTGGTAGAGACGTATCTCCACCCCACCACCCATACATGTACCTATCCAAGCTTCTCTTAAATGCTGAAATCAAACCCCATCCACCACTTCCACTGACAGCTCGTTCCACACTCTCCGAATGAAGAATTTCCCCCTCATGGTCCCCTTAAACATTTCACCTTTCACCCCGAACCCATGACCTCTAGTTGTAGTCCCACCCAACCCCAGTGGAAAACACCTGCTTGCATTTACCAGATCTGTAACCGTTGTAATGCTGTGGCTCTTCGCAGTGTCTCCCATCATTCCCCAGGGCACCAGTGTCCGCCTGATACTGTTTACTCTGTGATTCCCTTCTCGTCGAACCCCGAGCAGGTGAGGGCAGCACACTGACACGACCGAGAGGCAGGCTGAGGGGAGGTGTCAGAGTCTATTACAGAGGGAGCAACGCGTTTCAACTTTGACAGTTCCATCTTGATAATTAGATTCATCTCCGTTGCCTGGCAAGAAGACAGATTGTCAGAGAGCGCGTGGGGAACCAGTCCATTTATGCAAGGGATGACAGGGATAACAGTCTCTGTAGATGTTTTGTCAAGAGCCTGGACACCACTGATAGTAAAATTCAGCTCTAAATTCAGTCAGGGTAGGTTTGATCATACACAGTCCTGCCCATGGACTGTTTGTCCCACTCCCATCAGGGAGGAGGCTACGTAGCATACACGCCAGGTCCACCAGACTCAAAAACAGTTACTTCCCCAAGCAGTAAGGCTGATCAACACCTCCACCCACTGACCCACCCCTCCACACCCCCAATCACCACTGCTTTATCATTCCCTGTCAGTCACCTTATGTACAGACCCTCCTGTGCCTAGCTTCACTTTGTGGACACACAATCAATCTTTGTACATCAGCTGTCTTGTGTATTGATTGAGATACAGTGCGGAATAGAACCTTCCACCCATCGATCCACACCGCCCAGCAGTGGTCCAATTTAACCCCAGCCTAATCACAGGACAATTTACAATGTCCAAATGACTTACCACCCATACGTCTTTGGACTGTGGGAGGAAACCGGAGCACCAGGAGGAACCCATGTGGTCACAGGGAGAATGTACAAACTCCTTACAGGCAGTGGCAGGATCTACATTTATAGTGTTTTAAAATTATTTTTTCTTTTATTGTGTTTTATTTTTGTGCTGCACCGGATCCGGAGTAACAATTATTTTGTTCTCCTTTACCCTTTGTGTACTGGAAATGGCATTAAACTATCTTGAATTTGAATCCATTTGGGAGACAGCAAAACACTTTTGTGATATGGTCACTGTCGCAAACCAAGATCTGCGGTGGGCAATGTGTTCAGAGTACGATTTATTATCAAAGTACGTATACATCACCATTTACAACCCTGAGATTCATTTTCTTGTGGGCATTTACAGCAAAATAAAGTAATGCAATAGAATTTAGCTGTGGTGAACTACATACACCTGTCTGGACACGCCCCCGCACCCCCCGCCGCTGACTGCTCCTGTGGCTCCTCCCACAGTCCCCGGTATAAAGGCGATTGGGGACACAGCCCCAGCCTCAGTCTCCAGGATGTTGTGTGGTGGTCACTTGCTGCTTGTGCTTTCTTTCAGCCAATAAAAGCCTATATCTCGCCTCACGTCTCCGAGAGTTATTGATGGTGCATCATTTGCAAAAAATATAAATAACAAACTATATACATAGAACATAGGCATTACCATATAGAACAGGCCCTTCAGCCTACAATGTTGTGCTAATCTTTTAACCTACTCTAAGGTCAATCTAACCCTTTCTTTCTACATAGCTCTCCATTTTTCTATCATTCATGTGCCTACATAAGAGTTTCTTAAGTGTTCCTAAGCTATCTGGCTTGACCACCACCCCTGACAAGTCACTCCACACACCAAGCACTCTGTGTAAAGAACTTACCTTTGTCATCCCCCCCTATATTTTGCCCCCTTGTATTAGCCATTTCCACCTTTGGAAAAATTCTCTCTCTGTCCACTTAATCTGAGCCTCTTATCATCCTGCGCACCTCCTGTTGTCCCCCTCTCATCAGACAGGAGGCTACATAGCATCCATGCCAGGACCTCCAGATTCAAAAACAATCCCTTTCCCCAAAAGGGCTGATCAACACCTCCACCCACTAAAGCACCCCTCCACTCCCCACCACCACAAGGGGCAGGTAGTGTTGAGGAAGCAGATGGGCTGCAGAAGGACTCAGACAGAGTAGGAGAATGGACAGAGATGGAAAACAGTGTTGGGAAGTGTATTGTCATGCACTTTGGTAGAACAAAATAAAAGCGTGGACTATTTTCTGAATGGGGAAAAAGATTACAAAAATCTGAGGTGCAAATGGACTTGGGAGTCCTTGGGCAGGATTCCCTAAAGGTTAACTTGCAGGTTGAGTCTGTGGTGAGGAAGAGAAATCCGAAGTTTTCATTCATTTCGAAAGGACGAGAATATAAAAACAAGGATGTAACATTGAGGCTTTATAAAGCACTGCTGACACCTCCCTTGGAGCATTGTGAGCAGTTTAGGGCCCCATATCTAACAAAGGAGGTGCTGACGTTGGAGAGGATTCAGAGGAGGTTCATGAAATGATTCCTGAATGAAAAACTTATCATATGAACAGCAATTGAAGGCTCTGGGCCTGAACTCTCCGGAATTTAGAAGAATGGGGTGGAGGGAGGGTGGGTTGGATCTCTTTAAGACCGATTAAATGCTGTAAGGCTTCAGTAGAGTGGCTGTGGAGAGGATGCTTCCTTTGGTGGGGGCATCTAGGACAAGAATAGACGGACGTCCATTTAGAACGGAGATGAGGAGGAATTTCTTCAGCCAGATTCTGCAGAGTTCATGCTACAGGTGGCTGTGGAGGCCAGGTCATTGGATGTATTTAAGGCAGAGGTTGAGAGATTGTTGGTAAGTTAGGGAGAAGGCAGGAAGATGGGATAGAGAGGGAGATGGATCAGCCATGATCAAATGACAGAAAAGACTCGATGGGCAAGATGGTCTACCTCAGTTCCTAGTTCTTATGTTTCCCAGGGCACCAATAGCAAACAACAGAGGGCATATGTACAAAATTAAAGGGGGGAGGTTTAGGGGAGACATCAGGGGTAAGTGTTTTACACAGAGGGTTGTGGGTGCCTGGAATGACTTGACAGGGATGGTGGTGGAGGCTAAAACATTGGGGGTATTTAAGAGCCTCTTGGACAGACACATGGATGAAAGAAAAATAGAGGGTTATGGGGTAGTGTGGGTTTAGTACATTTTTTTAAGGATTATATGGGTCAGCACAACATGGAGGGCTGAAGGGCCTGTACTGTGCTGTAGTGTTCTATAGTTCTAAGGTCTATCAAGTGACCTCTCGTCCTCTTTCATTTCAAAGAGAAAAGTCCAAGTTCATTCAACCTTCTTTCATGAAACATGCTCTGTAATCCAGACAGCAGTTTGGTAAGCCTCCTCTCTGAAACTTCCACATCCTTCCTGTAATGAGGCAACCAGAACTGAATATTCCAAGGGTGGTCTAATCAGGGTTTTATAGAGCTGCAACATTATCACACAGCTTTTGAACTCAGTCCTCTGGATATTGAAGGGCTGCACACCAAACCGTCTTAACCAATCCAACAACTGGCGAAGGTTTTCCACATCCAGAGTTTCTCTGCCAACTTGTGCAGTGTGTGTGTGTGTGTGCGTGTGTATGAGTGTGTGCGTGTGTGTGTGCGTTTGTGTGTGTGTGTGTGAGTGCATGTGTGTGTGAGTGTGTGTGTGTGTGAGTGCGTGTGTGTGTGCGTGTGAGTGCATGCATGTGTGTGAGTGTGTGCGCACGTGTGAGTGCATGCGTGTGTGTGTGAGTGCGTGTGTGTGAGTGTGTGTGTGTGAGTTTGTGTGTGTGTGAGTGTGTGTGGGCGTGCGTGCATGCGTGTGTGTGAGTGTGTGTGTGCGTGTGTGTGTGAGTGAGTGTGTGTGAGTGTGTGTGAGTTTGTGTGTGTGTGAGTGTGTGTGGGCGTGCGTGCATGCGTGTGTGTGAGTGTGTGTGTATGTGCAGTGTGTGTGTGTCTGTGTGTGTGAGTGTGTGTGCGCGTGTGTGTGCATGTGTACATGCGCGCGCGTGTGTAAGTGCATGTGTGCGTGTGCGTGTCTGTGTGTGTGTCTGTGCGTGTGTGTACATGTCTGTGTGTGTGTCAGTGTGTGTGTGAGTGTGTGCGTGTGAGTGTGTGTGTGAGTGAGTGAGTGAGTGTGTGTGAGCATGCGTGCGTGCGTGCGTGCGTGTGTGTGCGTGCGTGTGTGTGTGTGTGTGTGTGTGTGTGTGTGTGTGTGGAGTCCAGTCACACCCAGGTGCCATCAGGTGGCAGCACTGAGAGCTGCAAAGGGGCATACTGTTCTATTGCGGGAACCCTACTTCCCATCCAAGAGTCAGATCAAACAGAAGATTATCTTCATTTGTCACATTTGCATCGAAGCAGGTACATCATGAGGATGTTTCCTGTAGTGGAGGAGTCTAGGCGCAGAGGGCAAAGGCTCAGAATAGAAGGCTATCCTTTAGAACAGAGATGAGGAAGAATTTCTTTGGCCAGAGGATGTTCAGATTAGTAGATTATCTTTGACTGTCACAGGTACACTGAAAAATGCAGTGAAATGAGTCTTTTGCATCAGCACATCCATGGGTGTGCCGGGGGCAGCCCACAAATGTTGCCACACGTCCAGCCTCAACATAGCCTGCCCACAACCTAAATGCCTTTGGACTGCGGGAGGAAACCCGCATGATCACGGGGAGAACGTACAAACTCCTTATGGACAGCAGCGGGAATCAAAACCCAGTCGGCGACCTCTGGCGCTGTAACCAGCTACTAAGTGCTACGGTACCAGGCTGACCATACAGGGAACCGGATTCTCCATGAAGAGTTTGAGCTTAATTGTCATTCAACCATACATGAATACAGGCAAAGAAAGCCTCTGAGGCCATGGGGTGAACTGTCACACACGGAGCAAATAAACTTAACACGTTGTCTAAAAATGGATAAAACCCACCTTTAGAGGATGTGACTCATGAAAGACAACAGTAGAGAGACACAGGGAGAGAACCACTGCTCTGCAGTGCTAAAAACTATAAATTCTCTGTTCTGTTATAAAAAGCTCAGGCTTGAAATGTGATTCTCACTTGATTACAATGTAGGGGTCAGAACATCGACGTTACCTAGGGAACGCAGAGTGCCTTGGCAACCAGCCCAAAAATGTACCCACTTATCCTTCACAGATCACCCTCAGCTTAGGAAGCAACCTCGGTCAATGAAAGGGAAGGACTACTAGCTCTTTCTCTGTATGAGTCACCTTACCTAGTTAGCATTTCTGAAAAGGAGGGAGGGTTATAATTATTCTGATTTAATATTCAAGAGGCATTCTGCTTCGCGTGGAAGGAGGCGCGGGATTCACTGTGCAGCCTGGTCTGAGGCACACTGCCATGTGGTAGCTGTGAGAAATAATGCCCTGAGCGGCCGGACCTGAGGGAAGTTCAGAGTCACAATCAGGTTTAATATCACAGGCATTTGTCATAACATTTGTTGTTTAGCGGCAGCAGTGCATTGCAACATATAATAATAAAAATTATAAATTATAGTGAGCAGTATATATTTAAGAAATTAAATCGAATAAGTAAGAGGTAAAGGTAGTGAGGTAGTGTTCACAGATTCGATCTCCATTCAGAAATCGGATGGCAGAGGGGAAGAAGCTGTTTCTGAATCGTTGAGTGTGTGACTTCAGACTCCTGTACCTCCTCACTGATGGCAGAGGGGAAGAAGCTGTTCCTGAATCACTGAGTGTGTGTCTTCAGGCTCCTGTACCTCCTCCCTGATGGCGGAGGGGAAGAAGCTGTTCCTGAATCGCTGAGTGTGTGTCTTCAGGCTCCTGTACCTCCTCCCTGATGGCGGAGGGGAAGAAGCTGTTCCTGAATCGCTGAGTGTGTGTCTTCAGGCTCCTGTACCTCCTCCCTGATAGCAGAGGGGAAGAAGCTGTTTCTGAATCGTTGAGTGTGTGCCTTCAGACTCCTGTACCTCCATCCTGATGGCAGAGGGGAAGAAGCTGTTCCTGAATCGTTGAGTATGTGACTTCAGGCTCCTGTACCTCCTCACTGATGGAACAGGACATGTCCTGGGTGATGGAGAGCACCTTGAAGATGTCCTGGACGTTTGGGGAGACTGACGCCCACGATGGCGCTGACTGAGTTGGCAACTCTCTGCAGGTTATTTCAATCCTGTGCAGCAGTTGCCCCCCACCCCACCCCCTACTCACCACACCAGGCAGTGATGCAGCCAGTCAGAATGCTCTCCTCAGCACCTGTATAGAAATTTGTGTGTGTTTTCGGTGACATACCAAATGTCCTCAAACTCCTAATGAAATATAGTCGCTGTCTTGCCTTCTTTGTAACTACATCGATACGTTGGGTCCAGGATAGACCCTCAGAGATATTGCCACCCAGGAACATGAAATTGCTCACTCTTTCCACTTCTGATCCCTCGATGAGGACTGACATGCATTCCCTTGTCTTATCCTTTCCGTGCCGAGCGCAAGGTCACTACAGTACACCAGACGTGGCCTAACCAGAGTTTATAAAGCTGCAACATAACTTCCTGACCTTTGAACTAAATTCCTCAACTCATATAGGCAAGCATGCCATAGGGTTTCCTGACCACCCTATTACTTTCAGGGAACAATGAACGTGGACCCCAACATCCCTCTGCTCATCAACATTGCTAAGGATCTTGCCCTTAACAACAATCATGTTAAAAGTATGTCCTTGCATATCAGCCATTGTCCTCCGGAGAAGATCCACTCTGTCAAGTTTTAGTTTAATTTGGCATTGTGTTCAGCACAGGTGTGTGGCACATGGCCAAGTGGTTAAGGCGTTGCACTAGCGATCTGAAGGTCGTGAGTTCAAGCCCCAGCTGAGGTGGTGTGTTGTGTCCTTGAACAAGGCACTTAACCACACACTGCTCCAGTCCACCCAGCTGAAAATGGGTACCGGCAAAATGCTGGGGGTTAACCTTGCGATAGACTGGCCCCCCTCTGGGGGGAGTCTCGTAGTCTCAGTCGCTTCATGCCACAGGCATAAGCACTGGCCTGATAAGCCTATAAAACTCAGGGCAGACTTTAACTGTAACTTAACTAACTTCAGCACAGATATGAATTGTTCTATGAATCAAGTCTTTGGGGCAGAAACATTGTAAAGAAAAAACAATTCTAAAAGGTTAACTTTATTAGTCACACATGAATGGGAACTTACACTGAAATACATTGTTGGTGTCAAATTGAATCAGTGCTGAGGGCAGCCATGTTTCTGACACCAACGTAGCCTGTCCACAACTCACAAACCCTAACCTATCAATCTTTGGAATGTGAGAGGGAACCAGAGCACTCGAAGGAACATTGAGTTCCTCCATGTCTGAGGGCCCCGTGACATTCACTCGGCTCTGTGCTGAATGGAGGTCGAGGCTGTGGACTGCTCCTGGGCTTTGTGTCTGTGGCGTCACTTTCGTTCTGAATGCTATTTGTTTATTGTGTCATAGTGGGATGTGTCAGGAATGGTCAGGAGGAAGAGTATAGGAAACTGATACAGGACTTTGTGATATGGTGCAACTCAAACTATCTGCGTCCCAATATCACCAAGACCAAGGAGATGGTGGTGGACTTTAGGAGACCTAGGCCTCATATGGAGCCAGTGATCATTAATGGAGAATGTGTGGAGCAGGTTAAGACCTACAAGTATCTGGGAGTGCAGTTAGACGAGAAGCTAGACTGGACTGCCAACACAGATGCCCTGTGCAGGAAAGCACAGAGTCGACTGTACTTCCTCAGAAGGCTGGCGTCATTCAATGTTTGTAGTGAGATGCTGAAGATGTTCTATCGGTCAGTTGTGGAGAGCGCCCTCTTCTTTGTGGTGGCGTGCTGGGGAGGCAGCATTAAGAAGAGGGACACCTCACGTCTTAATAAGCTGGTAAGGAAGGCGGGCTCTGTCGTGGGCACAGAACTGGAGAGTATGACATCGGTGGCAGAGCGGAGGGTGCTGAGTAGGCTACGGTCAATCATGGAAAACCCTGAACATCCTCTGCACAGCACCATCCAGAGACAGAGAAGCAGCTTCAGCGGCAGGTTGCTGTCAATGCAATGCTCCTCAGACAGGATGAAGAGATCATTACTCCCCAACGCCATTCGGCTCTACAATTCAACCACCAGGGGCAAGACATGTTAAAGTGCCGGGGTTAGGACTTAGCTTAAGTTACCACTCAATGCACTTTAGTAAACTATTTAAGAACTTTTTAAAAACTATTTATTAATGCTTTTTGGGAGGGTGATTTTAGATGCATATCATATTTATATTGAGTTAAATACTGTATGTAATTAGTTTTGCTACAATAAGTGTATGGGACACTGGAAAAATGTTGTTGAATTTCCCCTTGGGGATGAATAAAGTATCTATCTATCTAAATATCTATCTATCTATTTTTATTATTTGCGTGGTTTGGGTGTTTGAAAGTCTTCTGTTCTAATGGCTTCTTTTGGGCTTTCCTTGTTTTGTGGGCTGCCTGTAAGGTTACGAACCTTAAGAATGTATAATGTACGTATACTGTGATAATAAATGTACTTTGAAAGCCATGTGGCCACGGGGAGAACGTGCAAACCCCTTGCAGATGGCGGCAGGACCAGGGCTGTGACCCGGCGCGGTCTTCTGCTGCTGTGGCCCATCCACTTCAAGGTTCAATATGTTGTGCATTCGGAGAAGATTTTCTGCGCACCACTGTTGTAACGTGTGGTTATTTGAGTTACTGTCACCTTCCTGTCAGCTTGAACCGGTCTGGCCGTTCTCCCCCGACCTCCCTCATTGACAAGACGTTTTTGCCCACAGAACTGGATGTTGTGTTTTGATTTTTGCAGCATTCTCTGTAAAACTCCAGAGACTGCACCACTCATTCCACGTTCAAAGTCACCTAGGTCACATTTCTTCCCCATTCTGACACTTGGCCTGAACAACACCAGAACCCCTAGACCATGCCTGCATGCTTTACTGAGTTGCTGCCATATGATTGACTGGTTAGATATTAATGTTAAAGAAGAGGTGTGCCTAACTGAGTGTAAGGGGCAGCAGTTCTCTCGCTACAGCCTCGCCTGGGCTCCCAGCCCAGATACCGGCACTAAGTCTCTAGTGCAGAATGTGAAAACAACAGCTTTCAGATCCAGGATCCAAATTTTTTATTTGGAGACACAACATGAAACAGGCCTTTTCAGCCCCATGAGCCTCACCGCCCGGCCATCCCTAGCCCAATCAAAGGACAGTTTACAATGACCAATTGACCTACCAACTGGCAGGCCTTTGGACTGTGGGAGGAGGAAACCAGAGCACCCGGAGGAAACTCACACAGTTCACGGGGAAAACGTGCAAACTCCTTAGAGACGGCGCTGGAATTGAACTCCGAACTCCAGAACGACCTGAGCTGTAACACGCTACGACTACACTGCCGTAGCGCCCATATCCAGTGACCCGCAGGGGCGGTGAGAGAAAAACAAAAATCTGACGTCCGAGCAGCTAACAAATGGAGGGGAAGTGAAGTATGAAAGAGTATAATTACTCATCTTGACGTAGTGAACATTCTGGGAATACCACTGGACTGTAATTGCATGTCTGTTCAGTTCAACATCAATAATTAAATTACTTTATTAACAAGGCAAAGGAATGCACACAGAACGCCAGAAGAATTCAGCAGGTTAGGCTCCAACTTGGCAGCATAAATATCACTTTCTCTAACTTCTCTCTCCCTTCCCACTTTCTCTTTCATACATTCCCCATGTTGGCTCCCCTCCCACCCCTTCTCTTCATCTCCCTCTGATTCCTCTCCTCCCATGGTCCACTCTCCTTTAATATCAGATTTCCTTCTGCTTCAGCCCTTTACTTTTCCCACTTATCACCTCCCAGCTCCTTACCTTCCCTTCACCCCGCCCCCCCCCCCACCACCACCTTATTCTGGCATCTCCTCCTTCCCTTTCCAGTCTTGGTGAAGGGCCTCATCTGAAAAGTTGACTATCCGTCTCCATAGACGCTGACTGACCTGCTGAGCTCCCGCAGCATTTCGTGTGCATTGCTCTGGATTTCCAGCACCTGCAGAACCTCTCACATTTACAATTCAGAACAGGCAGGATCTGAAGGCACCAGTGCACAGCAGAAAGACAGCTTCAAAGGAAAGTGCCCTGCCACGTGCAGAAGGCTTTACAAGGTAACTGTGCTCCCTCTTAATAAGACCTCATTGTAGGTGAAACATAAATAGCTTGTTAATAACGCTATTGTGAGCAGCTCTGAGTTAAAACCCAGCAATACTTAAGGTGGTCTGAAACTCAATACTGTCTGCTGATGATCAGTTTGAAGTTCAAATTTCGAAGTAAATTTTATTATCAGACTACATGTATGTCACCACATACGACCCTGAGGTTCATTTCCTGCGGGCAAACTCAGCAAATCGATAGAACGGTAACTGTAAACAGGATCAATGAACCACAAACTGTGCAAGTGCAAATATAAATAAATAGCAATTAATAACGAGAACATGAAATAAAAAGATAATGAATGCTTAACATGAGAGCATCAGTAGTGGGAAGACCAGAAGTAGAATGAGTGTAGTTACTCCTTTTTGTTCCTGAACATGATGGTACAAATCCCCAGGCAGCTGATGGCAGGAGCGGAAAAACAGGGTGGTGGGGATCCCTGATGAAGGAAGCTGTGGCAGTGTAGATGTGCTCAATGGTTGGGAGGGTTTTACCCATGGTAGCTGGGGCTGAATCCATTACCTTCTGTAGGATTTTCTACTCAAATGAAAATCCTTTGAGTGAAAAGGTTTTCTCTTTCTTTTTTTCCCCTCTGCACCCTGGGTGCTTGTCGGTCTTTTTTTTTTAATGTGTTCTAGTGTGTTTCTTTGTTTTGTAGCTGCCTGCAAGGAGACGAATCTCGACGTTGTATAATGATACAAACTTTGATCATAACTGTACTTTGACCTGACTTCAAAGGCATTGGCGTTGGTGATGCAGCCAGTCAATACTCTCTCCAGTACGCCTCTGTAGAAGTTTCTCATTTTTGAGGTCATGCTGAATCTCCACAGGCTCCTGAGGAAGTAGAGGCACCGTCGTGCTTTCTTTGCAATTGCGTTAAAATGATGGGTGCAGGACAGGTCCTCTGAGACAGTGACACTGAGGAATTGAAAGTTGCTGACCCTCTCCACCACAGCTCCTCTGCTGAGGACTGGCTCGTGGACCTCAGGTTTGATTTACGAATCAGCATCAGGTTTATAACAACTGGCATCTGCTGCGTAGCAATCGACAACAGTTTTTTTCCAGAAGTGTTGCTTCGTCAGTTTTTTGTTTGTGTTTATGATGGACCTCTTGAAGCTGAACACAAATACAATTTCAGACTACTTGTATTACGTAGGGATTTGGAGAAACAAGAAATTTACTTTTATTGAATGTAAAGCATTTAAATTACACAACAGTGCTGACACTTTGCAATATTTCAACTAAGCTAAAAATGTTTTGTTGATGATTTTCATTTGTACTCAGTGTCTGAGGCTTCTGGCTTAAGTGTCCAACAATAATCAGCCAGTATTGATGGATTCCGGTTGTCCTGATACTGTTTCTCCGTGACCGCAATGTCCCAGTGAAACCTTTCACCGTGCTCGTCACTGACAGCGCCAGGATTTGCAGGGAAGAAGTCTAAATGGGAATGCAGAAAATGAATCTTTAGTGACACGTTGCTCTTCATGGTTTTGTTTGCTTGAAGCATGTTGTCAACCAGCTGCATGTACAATGTTTGTAGTTTGGTGCTCTGTAGTTGCCAAGAAAATTTTCAACAACATCCTTGAATGCCTTCCATGTGATTTTCTCCGGTCCCACTAGAAGTTCTTTGAATTGCCTGTTTGGTTTATGGACCAACAAAAAAGCCTTCTTTAATCTTGGCATCAGTTATTCTGGGAAACATCTGTCTCAAATATCAAAAAACTTCATGGAAATTTATGGTTTTTCTAAAATCTGTCCTGCCATGTAGCATCCGCCCTGTCTAAGCATGCCTGGACAAGATACCTTTCATCTGACATTGTGGGCAATACTTTAATTGACAAACACGAGAAAGTGTGCAGATGCTGAAAATGCAAAGCAATACAGGGTCTCAGCCCGAAACGTTCCATAGACGTGGCCTGGCCTGTTGACATTTGAATTGTGAACTGACATAATAAATGTAGGCAATTTTTTAAAAAAAGAATGGTACTTGATAGGGAAATTTCCTGGTGATTTTCATGATCAGCGGTCCAAAATCCATCGGATGCACCCAAAAGTATTGGGGAAACAAGTTCTTTGTTGTCCAGTGTTATTTGTAGTTCTGCAACAGCAGGACGCTGCAAGATAGACACTGCACTCAATGGCCACTTTAATAACAAATTTCCTTTGAACTTTGAAGAGGTGAGCACCAGAGAGCACTCGGTAAACACACTCCTTACACGCACACAAACCCTGCCTTGTGATTCTGCTGGCAGTGCTGTGGGTGCGTGATGCACCACAGTAACTCACTCTGAGACGTGAAGGCGAGATATCGGCTTGTATTGACTGGAAGAAGGAACAAGCAGTGAGTGACCACCATACTACGTCCTGGAGACTGAGAGGCCGGGCTCAGGCCTTGATCGCCTTTATACAGGGGTCTGTGGGAGGAGCCACAGGAGCAGTCAGCAGGGGTCGTGTCCAGACAGGTATACATAGTTCACCACAGTGCGCTCTTCAATGTCTTCCCCCGGTATTTCCTCTTAACCTAGCTGATGCGCTCCAGCCGGTTGGCTTTATGGTGCTTTTCCACCATACACGGTGGAATATTCCGTTCCTTCAGTAATGGGAATGTGTAAATGTGCACTTGTCGTTTGTATCCTGTATTTAAGGGAGATACTTCTGTCTATTCTGCAATGTGGCTGTCACTCATTGTGGGGTGCATCATATTCTAATTCACATGTAGTCTCGTTAACTCTGTGGGTAATTAAAGATTGTAGTGCTAACAAATGGGGCTCATTGCTCTCAGAGAGGGAGAGAGACGAGGGCTGTCATGAGTCCACGTTGGAGAAAGTACGGAGCTGTGGCGACCCGCTCGAACCGGCTCACAAAGCGGCGAGCGCCAGGCCTGCTTCCCCAGCAAGGGGTAAAGCCCGCGTGCGGGACGGGACTGTGAATACACATTCCCGCACGGGGAGGGCAGGAACAGGAAGGCTTTAAAGCCAGGCCGCGAAGTTTGAATAAATCTCTTTTGCAACTGCAGCTCACCGACTGCGTGTCGTTATTCCAGCGCTGCGTGTAGCACACCGCTACAATCGGTGACCCCGACGGCCCAGACGATATTTGGACCAGAGATGACCGACGCCACATCTGTTCATGCAGTTTCGTTAAAACCGCCAAGCTTCTGGACGCTGCGACCTCACCTCTGGTTCCAGCAAGCAGAGGCCCAACTCCACGTTCGGCAAATAACCTCGGAGGACACCCGCTACTACTACATGGTGAGCTCCCTCGACCAGGAGACAGCGGCCCAGGTCGCGGAGTTCGTACAGTCGCCCCCGGCAGACGGCAAGTACACGGAATTCAAAGCCTTGCTCATAAGGGCTTTCGGACTCTCACGGCGTGAGCGGGCTGCCCGTTTACTGCACCTGGATGGCTTGGGAGACAGACCTCCCTCGGCTTTAATGAATGAGATGTTGTCTCTGGCCAATGGACACAAGCCCTGCCTCATGTTCAAGCAGGCATTCCTGGAGCAGCTGCCTGAGGACATACGCCTGCTGCTGTCCGACGCGGATTTCAGCGACTCCCGAAAGGTGGCAGCCCGGGCGGACTTGCTGTGGACGAGAGGACATGATTTGAGAGTTAGGGGGCAGAAGTTTAAGGGAAACACGAGGGGGTATTTCTTTACTCAGAGAGTGATAGCTGTGTGGAATGAGCTTTCTGTAGAAGTAGTAGAGGCCAGTTCAGTTGTGTCATTTAAGATAAAATTGGATAGGTATATGGACAGGAAAGGAGTGGAGGGTTATGTGCTGAGTGCGGGTAGGTGGGACTAGGTGAGATTAAGGGTTCGGCACGGACTAGGAGGGCCGAGATGGCCTGTTTCCGTGCTGTGGTTGTTATATTTGTTATATGGAAATCCAAGAAAGAGAGTGGGGCGTCTGTGGCACAGATCACCCGGCCACGCTCCCAGCTGCAAACCAGACCCGGCCCGGCCGCAGAGCCCGCTAACCCCAGAGGCAGGGGTGAGGAGACCAACGAACAATGGTGCTTCTACCACCAGCGGTGGGGCGCAGAAGCCCGCCGTTGTCGCCCGCCCTGCAAGTTCCCGGGAAACGCCAGGGCCAGCCGCCGCTGATGGCTACGGCGGCTGGCCATCGGGATAGCCCCCTGTATGTGTGGGACAAGAGGTCGGGACGCCGCTTTTTGGTCGACACCGGAGCCGAGATCAGCGTCTTACCTCCGACGAGTTATGACACCCGCAACGGAGAACCGGGTCCCCCCCTGAGGGCCGCGAATGGCAGCACAGTAAGGACCTATGGCACCCGTCAGGTGCAGCTACAGTTCGGCTCCAGCCAGTTCACGTGGGACTTCACACTGGCCGCCGTAGCCCAACCGCTTCTGGGTGCGGATTTTTTGCGGGCTCACAGCCTACTGGTCGACCTGCCCAGGAAGAGACTGGTACACGCCGAGACCTTTCAGACGTTCTCCCTGGGTGCAGCCCAGTTGCCAGCCCCACACCGAGACTCCATCACGCTGTCCGACAACGATTTCACCAGGGTCCTGGCGGATTTCCCATCGGTTCTGGCACCGCAGTTCACAGCGGCCATGCCCCGACACGGCGTACAGCACCACATCCCGACCCAGGGACCACCCCTCCACGCCCGCACTTGGCGGCTTCCCCCGGACAAGCTCCGACTGGCGAAGGAGGAGTTCCAGAGGATGGAGGAATTGGGGATCATCCGGCGGTCCGACAGCCCATGGGCTTCCCCCCTGCACATGGTGCCCAAAGCGACGGGAGGCTGGAGAGAGTGCGGCGACTACCGCAGGCTGAACGAGGCTACCACACCGGATCGCTACCCTGTGCCGCACATTCAGGACTTTGCAGCAAACCTGCACGGCGCACGGATCTTCTCCAAGGTAGACCTCGTCCGAGGGTACCATCAAATCCCGATGCATCCTGACGACGTCCCCAAAACGGCTCTCATCACCCCGTTTGGCCTCTTCGAGTTCCTCCGCATGCCGTTCGGCCTGAAGAATGCCGCACAGACGTTCCAGCGGCTAATGGACGCGGTGGGACGGGACCTGGACTTCGCGTTCATCTATTTGGACGACATCCTCATAGCCAGCAGCAGTCGTCGGGAGCATCTGTCCCACCTCCGTCAACTCTGCAACCGACTGAGTGAGTACGGTCTTACAATCAACCCCGCCAAGTCCAGTTCGGACTTGATACCATTGACTTCCTGAGCCACAGGATTACTAAAGACGGGGCAACCTCTCTGCCCGCTAAGGTAGATGCGGTCCGCCACTTCCCCCGACCCACCATGATCAAAGGCCTTCAGGAATTCGTAGGTATGGTCAATTTCTACCGCCGCTTCCTCCCTTCAGCTGCCCGGATCATGCGCCCCCTGTTCGCCCTGATGTCCGGTCGGGGCAAGGACATTACCTGGGACGAGGAGTCCGCTGCCGCTTTCGTTCAAACGAAGGAAGCTTTGGCGAACGCCGCAATGCTAGTACATCCCAGAATGGACGCCCCTACCGCCCTCACAGTGGACGCATCAAACACGGCAGTCGGTGGGGTGCTGGAGCAACTCATCGCAGGTCGCTGGCAACCCCTGGCGTTTTTCAGCAAACACCTGCGGCCACCCGAGCTCAAGTACAGTGCTTTCGACCGGGAACTGTTGGCGCTCTACCTGGCAATCCGGCATTTCAGGTACTTCCTAGAAGGTAGGCCCTTCACCGCGTTCACGGACCACAAACCGCTTACCTTTGCGTTTACGAAAGCATCCGACCCCTGGTCATCCCGCCAGCAACGCCACCTGTCCTACATCTCTGAATACACGACGGACGTCCGGTACGTCTCGGGTAAGGACAATGTCATGACGGATGCGCTCTCTCGCCCTACCGTTCATGCCCTTTCCCAAGGGGTAGACTTTGAGGCACTGGCAGAGGCACAGCAGGCAGATGAGGAGATTCCGAATTACAGAACCGCAGTCTCCGGTTTGCAGCTCCAGGACCTCCCCGTGGGCCCGGGTGAGAGGACCCTACTCTGTGACTTCGCCACCGACCGGCCCCGTCCCGTCGTCCCGACAGCCTGGCGGCGCCGTGTTTTCCACTCCATTCATAACTTGGCGCATCCCTCCATCCGGATGACTGTCTGGATGGTTTCCAGCAGGTTTGTTTGGCACGGACTCCGCAAACAGGTCAGTGAATGGGCCAAAACGTGCATGCACTGCCAGACGGCCAAGGTGCAGCGGCACACCAAAGCCCCACCGCAGCAGTTCCATCCTGCCCACCGGCGTTTCGACCACATTCATGTGGATATCGTGGGCCCCCTGCCAGTGTCGCGCGGAGCGCGTTACCTCCTGACTATCGTGGACCGGTTCACAAGATGGCCAGAGGCGGTCCCGCTCACCAACACCACCTCCGAATCTTGCGCCCGAGCCCTGATCGTCACCTAGATATCTCGCTTTGGTGTACCAGCCCACATTACCTCCGACAGAGGCGCCCAGTTCACCTCCAGCCTGTGGTCAGCTATGGCCAGCCTTTTGGGGACTCAGCTGCACCACACCACTGCCTACCACCCACAGTCGAACGGGTTAGTGGAGCGTTTCCACCGTCACCTGGAGTCGGCTCTCATGGCCCGCCTGCGAGGAACCAACTGGGCGGACGAGCTTCCCTGGGTCCTGCTTGGAATTCGCACAGCGCCCAAAGAGGATCTGCACACCTCGTCAGCCGAGTTGGTGTACGGCGCACCCCTGATCGTCCCAGGGGAGTTCATACCAGCCCCAAGGGGGCAAGAGGAAGAACCCGCAGCAGTCCTAGGCAGACTACGCGAGAGGCTCGGTAACCTGGCCCACATACCCACTTCGCAGCATGGGCAGAACCCAACCTGCGTACCCAAAAACCAGCAAAACTGCAAGTTCGATTTTGTACGAAGGGGCGGACATCGGGCACCACTACAGCGGCCCTACGAAGGACCGTTTACGGTGATCAGAAACAACAGGTCCACATTCATGCTGGACATTGGGGGGAAAGAGGAGGTTTTCACGGCGGACCGACTCAAACC
Organism: Hypanus sabinus; assembly: GCF_030144855.1. Taxonomy (NCBI): domain Eukaryota; kingdom Metazoa; phylum Chordata; class Chondrichthyes; order Myliobatiformes; family Dasyatidae; genus Hypanus; species Hypanus sabinus. The sequence goes on from NC_082716.1 coordinate 106,603,620, forward strand.
AGCCCATGTGGAAGTGGCGCAGCCGGTCGAGATTCAGGCACCGTGGCGCAGAGGCCGACCTCCCAAACAGGGTCCGACCCAGACTGTGGACATAGGGGGGTGTATCGCCGGTTCTGGGGGGGTTGTTATGTGGCGACCCACTTCCCAGCGCACTCGAACCGGCTCACAAAGCGGCGCGCTCCGGCATTGAGGCCGGTCCCCAAGAGGGCGCAAAGCCTGCTTCGCCAGCAAGGGGGAAAGCCCCCGCGCGGGACGGGACTGTGAATACGCGCCCCCTACAGCATTCCCGCCCGGGGAGGGCAGCATCAGGAAGGCTTTAAAGCGAGGCCACGAAGTTTGAATAAATCTCTTTTGTAACTGCAGCTCACCGACTCTGTGTCGTTATTGTAGCGCTGCGTGTAGCACACCAATACAGAGCTATTATTTTGTTTTCTGGTATCTATCTTTTTGTCAGTATTGGCAGTTTTCATCTTGCTATTTTTGCTAGTTTTTGTAAGTTTGATTTTTGATGCAACCAATAAAGACTCTTGCACTAAAGTGCTAGGCAAGTCCAGCCATTTTTTTTTCTTTGGTCAAAACCTACATATGTAACAGGTGGGGTGTCGCGTTCTGCCCTGTTTATCTGTTCCTTGGGATACAGTGTCAAACAGGCCCTTCCACCCCTTCGAGCTCTGCCGCCCAGCAATCCCCTGATATAACCCGAGCCTAATCATGGGACAATTTACAATGATCAATTCACCTACTAACCAGTACGTCTTTGGACTGTGGGAGGAAACTGGAGCACCTGGGGGAAACACGCGGTCACAGAGAGAACGTACAACCTCTTTACAGGTAGCAGCAGGTCGCCTGTACTGTAAAGTATTGTGCTGAGTTAATGTGCCTGTGGAAGAAAATAGGTTATGAGTTACATTGGGACCACGGAAATAATACAAACTCCGAGAAGACTGGTTTAGATCGGTAGATCAAATGCACCCTTGTACAGTGAGTAAATTTGACACCAAAAAAAAAAGAATTTGTAGTGAGGAAATATGACAAAAATAGAGTTCTCAGTGAGGAAATGCCCCTCTGAAAGAAGTCTTTCGGTTACCAAGTGTCTTTTTCAAAGTGAGGTACTGGGGACCATTCAATAGTCTTATAACAGTGGTGTAGAAGTTCAAAGTAAATTCATTATCCTAGTACATATATATCACCATATACAACCCTGAGATTTAGTTTCCTGTGGGCATACACAATAACTTCAAATGGGATAATAACCTTAATAAAATCAATGAAAATCTACACAAACATGAGTGTTTACCCAGTTGCAAAAGATTAAAAAAAAACTGTTCAAGTACAAAAGTAAGCAAATCATATTAATAAATCAATAAGCAATAAATATCAAGAACATGAGATGAAGAGTCCTTGAAAGTGAGTTATCCACTTTAGTTCAAGAGCCTGATGGCTGAGGGGTAATAACTGTACCTGAACGTCGTGGTGTGGGACCTGAGGCTCATTGTGGTGAGTGAAGTTATCCACACTGGTTCAGGAGCCTGATGGTTGTGGGGTAATAACAGTTCCTTAACCTGGTAGTGTGGGACCTGAGGCTGATTGTGGTGAGTGAAGTTATCCACACTGGTTCAGGAGCCTGATGGCTGAGGGGTAATAACTGTTCCTGAACGTGGTAGTGTGGGATCTGTGGCTCATTGTGGTGAGTGGTTATCCACACTGGTTCAGGAGCCTGATGGTTGTGGGGTAATAACTGTTCCTGAACCTGGTGGTGTGGGACCTGCGGCTCATTGTGGTGAGTGAAGTTATCCACACCGGTTCAGGAGCCTGATGGTTGTGGGGTAATAACTGTTCCTGAACCTGGTGGTGTGGGACCTGAGGCTCATTGTGGTGAGTGAAGTTATCCACACCGGTTCAGGAGCCTGATGGTTGTGGGGTAATAACTGTTCCTGAACCTGGTGGTGTGGGACCTGAGGCTCATTGTGGTGAGTGAAGTTATCCACACTGGTTCAGGAGCCTGATGGTTGTGGGGTAATAACTGTTCCTTAACCTGGTAGTGTGGGATCTGTGGCGCATTGTGGTGAGTGAAGTTATCCACACTGGTTCAGGAGCCTGATGGCTGAGGGGTAATAACTGTTCCTGAACCTGGTGGTGTGGGACCTGAGGCTGATTGTGGTGAGTGAAGTTATCCACACTGGCTCACGAGCCTGATGGTTGTGGGGTAATAACTGTTCCTGAACCTGGTGGTGTGGGACCTGAGGCTGATTGTGGTGAGTGAAGTTATCCACACCGGTTCAGGAGCCTGATGGTTGTGGGGTAATAACTGTTCCTGAACCTGGTGGTGTGGGACCTGAGGCTCATTGTGGTGAGTGAAGTTATCCACACTGGTTCAGGAGCCTGATGGTTGTGGGGTAATAACTGTTCCTTAACCAAGTAGTGTGGGATCTGTGGCGCATTGTGGTGAGTGAAGTTATCCACACTGGTTCAGGAGCCTGATGGCTGAGGGGTAATAACTGTTCCTTAACCTGGTAGTGTGGGATCTGTGGCTCATTGTGGTGAGTGAAGTTATCCACACTGGCTCACGAGCCTGATGGTTGTGGGGTAATAACTGTTCCTGAACCTGGTGGTGTGGGACCTGCGGCTCATTGTGGTGAGTGAAGTTATCCACACCGGTTCAGGAGCCTAATGGTTGTGGGGTAATAACTGTTCCTGAACCTGGTGGTGTGGGACCTGAGGCTCATTGTGGTGAGTGAAGTTATCCACACTGGTTCAGGAGCCTGATGGTTGTGGGGTAATAACTGTTCCTGAATCTGGTGGTGTGGGACCTGAGGCTCATTGTGGTGAGTGAAGTTATCCACACTGGTTCAGGAGTCTGATGGTTGTGGGGTAATAACTGTTCCTGAACCTGGTGGTGTGGGACCTGAGGCTCATTGTGGTGAGTGAAGTTATCCACACCGGTTCAGGAGCCTGATGGCTGAGGGGTAATAACTGTTCCTGAACCTGGTGGTGTGGGACCTGAGGCTGATTGTGGTGAGTGAAGTTATCCACACTGGTTCAGGAGCCTGATGGCTGAGGGGTAATAACTGTTCCTGAACCTGGTAGTGTGGGATCTGTGGCTCATTGTGGTGAGTGAAGTTATCCACACTGGCTCATGAGCCTGATGGTTGTGGGGTAATAACTGTTCCTGAACCTGGTGGTGTGGGACCTGTGGCTCATTGTGGTGAGTGAAGTTATCCACACCGGTTCAGGAGCCTGATGGTTGTGGGGTAATAACTGTTCCTGAACCTGGTGGTGTGGGACCTGAGGCTCATTGTGGTGAGTGAATTTATCCACACTGGTTCAGGAACCTGATGGTTGTGGGGTAATAACTGTTCCTGAACCTGGTGGCGTGAGTCCAGAGGCTCATGTACCTTCCCTGATGGCAGCAGCGAGAAGGCCAGTCCTTCGACAGCACTTTGTGTTGATCTGCTCAATGGCGGGGAGGGCATTACCTGTGATGCATTGGGCTATATCCAATACTTTTCTGTTCACGGGCATTGGTGTTTCTAGTCGGCCTTGAGCCTGATGATACATGTGTCTTCTGCCCATTGGGAGAGGGGAGAAGAGAGAATATCCAGGCCTGTATTTGTTTATTTTGTAAGATTTTATTTAGAGGTACGATACGGTACAGGCCCTTCAAGCGCAGCAAGCCTCCTACTTATCACAAGCCTAATCGCAGGACAATTTACTATGATTAATTAATCTACTCACTGGTACATTTAGGAAACCAAAGCACACAGAGGAAACCCACGTGGTTCACGGAGAGGACACACAAAGTCCTTACAGATGGCGCCAGAACTGAACTCAGGAATTCGGAAGGCCCTGAACTGTGACAACATCGCATTAAGCACTACGCGACCAGGGTGCCTCTGATTCTGAGGAAGTGAGAATTGGAGAGCGAGCCACAGAGTGAAGACCGGGTTCCGGGACGTACTGAGCTCTGTTCACTGCTCTCCTCAGTCTCCTGCGGTCAGGGGAAGAGGAGTTGTCATACCAGGCTGTGATGCACCCAGACAGGATGCTTTCCATGGTGAATCAATAAAAATTGGTGCGGGTCAAAAGAAACAGGAAGAATTTCCTTGGTCTCCTGAGGAAGTAACGGACCACGCACAGCCCTACCAACCAGGACACGTTGAATGAAAACGTAGCTGAGGGGAGTTCCATGGGCACTTAACCTGCATCCTGTGCTCTATGTTATCATGTGAACAAAGAGAGTCACTGGAGAGAAGTAACTGGTAGATATAAAGCAGTCTCCTTATTCAATAAAATGAGACACAGTAGACATCATATCGAAACCCTTTCAGAGGAAGAGGCCTGTCCAACCCAACACTACATGACATTTTATATGCTAAAGATTAAAGGACAATTCTAAATTTACTGTACAATGTCCTGTGTATGTTACTCAAAATGGCTTCTTTGGTTTGTTACGAGTAGGAGTGTTCCACTCGCCGTTGTTTCGCTTTAGAATGGCTGATATGGTAATTGTATTCATCTGTTAATCAATGGGGAATGTTATTGTGTCTTGTGATGCTGGGAACTTGTGGGAGGGGTTTTTCGCGGGTTTTTGGTGTGAGGGGAGTCGGGAGGGAGACACCGAGGAAGGAAGACGTGCGCTGGACTGCTCGTAAGACCACCGGGGTGGTCCCAGGTGTGACGGCGTGGCAGTCGGATGGGTTGATTGGTTCATTGATTGAGCTCCAACGAGTGCACTAAACAGACTGAACTTTGATAAGTTGGCGCCTTTTGTTTTTTTCCTTATATATATAGATATTGTATTGCCTAATACTCTTTTAATTTTAGTAAACTCTTTAAAGTGTATTTCATAATGGTATTTGTTGTGGGCTTGATACTGTTGGCGGGCGCGAGGCATAAACTTGATTCTCACAGCAGCTGCGCGTACGGGAGGTGGGGTTGGTGAGTGGCTGGATCTCCTTTTCCCCTAGACATATACCAGTCTGTTGGGTAAGTGTTACATTTGAATGTATCTACAATGCTTTCCTCGGCATTACAGATAACTTTCACACCTCCTTCCTCGCACCCACTCTACGGATGCACAAATAAATTTTAATTCGGCATTGGGTGGTCTTCCAATTATCTGCAGTTCACAACTTTCAGAAACCAGACCTGCACGTTATATTTAATCTACAGCCCATATTCAGATCTGAGGATTAGTGGCTGAAGTTAGTTGTTGAGGTTACCTGCTCTACGTACTAACCCCAAAAGTGCCCTAACACTCCTTAGCAAACTTCTGGGTAGACTGACGCCCAGCCCAGACTGAAAGCACACTTGCTTCTCTGATCTATTCTGAAACTCTATCCTATGACCCTCATTATCTGAACTGTTTGAACAGCAACTTTTCATTGTACCTTTGTACCTGTGGCAGTAACACTGGACAATAAATCTTTTTGAAAGTGTTGCTTCCTCAGAATTTTTTGTTTATGATAAACTGCTTGAAGCTCAACACAAATATAATTTCAGACTACGTGTATCACGTAGGAATTTGGAGAAACAAGAAATTAACTTTTATTGAAGATAATACATTTAACGGAACAATGGGCAAAAAGTGTCAGATGGAATACAATGTTGGGAAATGTATGGTAATGTATTTTGGTAACAGGAACAATAGTGTGGACTATTATCTAAATGGGGAGAAGGTTCGAACATCAGAGGTGCAGAGGGAGTTAGGAGACCTTGTGTAAGACTCCCAGAAGGTTAATTTACAGGTTGAGTCTGTGGTAAAGAAGACAAATGCAATTACTTCAAGGGAAATAAAATATAAAAGCAAGGAGAAAATGCTGAAGCTTTATGAAACACTAGTCAGGCCACACTTGGAGCATTGTCAACAGTTTTGGGCCCCATATATCAGAAGGGGTGTGTTGTCATTGGAGAGAGTCCAGCGGAGGTTCATAAGGATGATTCTGAGAATGAAGAGGTTAACATGTGAAGAACATTTGGCAGCTTTGGGCCTGTTCTCACTGGAATTTAGAAAAACACAGAGGATCTAATTGAAACCTACTGAATGTTGAAAGGACTAGATGGGCTGGATATGCAGAGAGTATTTCCTATGGTGGAGGTATCCAAAACCAGTGGGCACAGTCTCAAAATCAAGGGGCAACCTTTTAGAACAGAGGTAAGGAGGATATTTTTTAGCCAGAGAGTAGTAAATCTGTGGAATGCTCTGCCACAGACTGCGGTGGAGGATGTCTCTGGGTATATTTAAGGCAGAAGTTGTTAGGTTCCTAATTGGTCAGGACATCAAAGGATATGGCGATAATGTAGGTACATGGGGTTCAGTGGGATCCGGGATCAGCCATGATGGAATGGCAGAGCAAACCTGATGGGCTGAATGGCCTGTTTCTGCTCCTATGTCTTAAGGTCTAATTGCATAACAGTGCTGACACTTAGAAATGGTTCAACTAAGCTAAAAATGATTTGTTGATTTTCATTTGTACTCAGTGTCTGAGGCTTCTCACTCAAGTGTCCAACAATAACCAGCCAGCATTGATGGATTCCAGTTGCCCTGATACCATTCTCCATGACCACAATGTCCTGGCGAAACCAATATCTAATGAGCCAATTGTTACATACCCGTGACTCGTGACAGGTTTTGAAGTTATACTGGACTTGAGGTAATGGTCTTGTGATGGTGGAGTGACGTCATTTTCCCGCCAGTAGAGGTCATGTGACAGGTTTTTTTTACAGGGTCTAAAAAGAGGACCCCTCCCTGTGAGGAGGGGCAGTTCGTGGCTGGATTTGCCATGTTGACTTTATGCCACTGCGTGATTTAATGTTATGATGCAGTTTAGTTGAAAAATGGAGTTTTATTTAATGCCTAAAGTTTAAAAGGTCATTGCCAGCAGGTTCTTTATAATACTGCTAGTTGAGAATCAGTGGAGAGTGAAGATCGGAGTTCGGGAGTTGAAAGATCGAGGAAAGTCCATTTCAACGGTAAAACAGATTCGACCTTGTTTGATCCTCATTCGGAAGGAATTCGTTGACTGTGCTCGTGTTAATCCCTGTGAAATAGCAGAAAGGATTGAGGATAGTGTTATAAAGGAAAGGTCAGTGCCTTTAAGCCGTTTCATTTGTCATCTTCCTAAATTCTTCGTGGGAAGTAGTTCGACTGGGAATCGAAGCAAGACGACGTGAAAGAGAATTTAAATTGTCTTAAAAAATTTCTCCCTTAAATGGACTGTAAGCATTTTGAACTTTTGCAATACTACTTTTAAGAACTGTTTTTGCAACGTCGCTTTAAGAACTGTTTTTGCAACATCACTTTAAGAACTGTTTAAGCAACATCGCTTTAAGAACTGTTTAAGCTTCATTGCTTTAAGAACTGTTTAAGCTGCCGCACAGCAGCTGATTTCCGGTTACGTTAGTTGTTTGTTTACTTTGGGGGGCTTTGTTTTTCAGTGTTTTAATAAATGTTTTGTTTGTTATAAAACCCCTGCCTCATTCATATATTTGTTGTTGCTGAATTCGGAACACAATCATGTAGCATCAGCTCAATGCATACAAGCATGCAGACAAGTATAGGAAAGGAAAGATGACACACCGTGGCTAACAAGAGGCAAAGAGTGGGCATATAACAGAGGAAAAATTAGTGGGAAGTTAGAGATTAGGAAGCTTTCAAATGCCAACAGAAGGCAATTAAAAACTCATTAACAAGGTAAAGATGGACTACGAAAATAAGCTAGCCAGTAATATTAAAGAGGATACCAAAAGTTTCTTCAGATATGTAAAGTAGGCGAGAGTAGATTCTGCTGGAAAATGATGCTGGAGAGGTAGTAATGGGGGACAACAAAATGGCAGACAAACTGAATAAGTATTTTGCCTCAGTCTTCACTGTAGAAGACACTAGCAGTATGGCGGAAGTTCCAGGTGTCAGGGGGCATAAAGTGTGTGAAGTTACCATAACTAGAGAGAAGGTTCTTCGGAAATGGAAAGGTCTGAAGGTAGGTAAGTCACCTGGACCAGATGGTGTCCACCCCAGGGTTCAGAAAGAGGAGGCTAAAGAGTATGTGGAGACATTAGTAATATTCTTTCAAGAATCACTGGATTCTGGAATACCAGAAAATTGCAAATGTTACTGCACTCTTCAAGAAGGGAGAGAGGCAGAACAAAGTAAATTATAGGCCAGTTAGTCTGACCTGAGAGGTTGTGAAGCCATTGGAGTCGATTGTTAAGGATGTGATTTCGGGGTACTTGGAGGCACGTGATAAAATAGGCCGTAGTCAGAATGGTTTCCTCGAGAGAAAATCTTGCCTGGCAAATCTGTTGGAATTCTTTGAAGAAATTACTGGTAGGATAGACAAAGGAGAATTGATTGATCTTGTGTATTTGGATTTGTAGAAGGGCTTTGACAAGGTGCCACACATGAGGCTGCTTAATAAGTATGAGCCCCTGGTATTACAAGGAAGATTCTAGCAAGGATAGAGCAGTGGCTGATTGGCAGGAAGCAAAGAGTGGGAATAAAGTGGGCCTTTTCTGGTTGGCTGCCAGTGACTAGTGGTGTTCCACAGGGGTCTGTGTTGGGACCGATTCTTTTTACATTATATGTTAATGGTTTGCATGATGGCGTTGATGGCTTTGTTGCAAAGTTTGCAGACGATATGAAGGTAGGTGGAGGGGCTGTAGTTTTGAGGAAGTAGGGAGCCTACAGAAGGATTTGGACAGATTAGGAGAATGGGGAAAGAAGTGGCAGATGCAATACAGTGCCGGGAAGTGTCTGGTCATGCACTTTGGTAGAAGAAATGAAAGAAATTATACATTTTTTTTTGTATGGAGAGGAAATACAAAAAACAACGAAGGTGCAAAGGGACCTGGGCGTCCTCGCGAAGGGTTCCCTGAAGGTTAATTGGCAGGTTTGAGTCATTGGTGAGGGAGGCAAATGTGATGTCAGAACTAGAAAATAAAAGCAAGGATGTAACGTTGAGGCTTTATAAAGCACTGGTGAAGCCTCACGGAGCACTGTGAGCAGTTTTGGGGCCCTGATCTTAGAAAGGATGTGCTGAAACTGGAGAATTTTCAAAGGAGGTTCATGAAAATGATTCCAGGATTGATGGCCTGTCATATGAGGAGTGTTTGATGGCTCTGGGCCTGTATTCACTGGAATTCAGAAGAATGAGGGGTGACCTCATTGAAACCTGTAGAGTGGTAAAAGCTCTTGATAGAGTGGATCTGGAGAGGACGTTTCCTGTTGTGGGAGAGTTTAAGACCAAAGGACACAGCCTCAGAATAGAGGGGCGTCCTTTTAGAACAGAGATGAGGAGGAATTTCTTTAGCCAGAGAGTGGTGAATCAGTGCCACAGACTGCTGTGGAGGCCAAGTCTTTATGTATATTTAAAGGAGAGGTTTGATAGGTTCTTGATTGTTCAGGGCATGATGGGATGCAGAGAGAAGGCAGGAGTTCGGGGCTGAGAGGAAAGTTGAATCAACCATGGTGAAACGGTGCAGCAGAATTGATGGGCCAAATGGCCTAATTCTGCTCCAGTATCTCAGGGTCTTGTACTCAAGAGGTTCAGTTGTTCAGGCCAAGCATCGGAATGGGGAAAGTAGTCGTGATCTAAGTGACTTTGACCGTGGAATGATTGTTGGTGTCAGACAGAAAGATTTAAGTATCTCAGAGACTGCTGATCTCCTGGGATTTTCACACAGACAACAGTCTCTAGAGCTTACAGAGAACGGTGCAAAAAACAAAAAAAAACCAGTGAGTGGCAGTTCTGTGGGTGAAAACAACTTGGTAATGAGAGAGTTCAGAGGAGAACGGCCAGACCGGTTCAAGCTGACAGTAAGGAGACAGTAACTCAAATAACCACACGTTACAACAGTGGTGTGCAGAAGAGCATCTCAGAACACACAACACGCCGAACCTTGAAGTGGATGGGCTACAGCAGAGAAAGACCATAATGTACTCCACTCTGGTGTGTCACAAAGTGCATGTTTTTGGAGTGGGAGGAACACGGTCATGGGAAAAAGGTACAAGCCCCTTAAAGACAGCAGTGGAGTGGGATGCAGGTCGCTGGATTATGTTAACCTCTACACTACCACATCACTCTCATTGTGGGCCAAGACCCTTCACCCTGCCCGAAATGTTGGCTGTTTATCCCCTCCATAGACCCTGCTGTTCCTCCGGCATTGTGTGTGTGTGAGTGAGTGAGTGAGGTGTGTGTGTGTGTGTGTGTGTGTGTGTGTGTGAGTGTGTGTGTGAGTGAGTGAGTGAGTGAGTGAGGTGTGTGTGTGTGAGTGAGTGAGTGAGTGAATGAGGTGTGTGTGTGAGTGTGTGTGTGAGTGAGTGAGTGAGTGAGTGAGGTGTGTGTGTGTGAGTGAGTGAGTGAGGTGTGTGTGTGTGTGTGTGTGTGTGTGTGTGTGTGAGTGTGTGTGTGAGTGAGTGAGTGAGTGAGTGAGGTGTGTGTGTGTGAGTGAGTGAGTGAGGTGTGTGTGTGTGAGTGAGTGAGTGAGGTGTGTGTGTGTGTGAGTGAGTGTGTGTGTGTTTGTGTGTGTGTGTGTGTGAGTGAGTGAGTGAGTGAGGTGTGTGTGTGAGTGTGTGTGTGAGTGAGTGAGTGAGTGAGGTGTGTGTGTGTGAGTGAGTGAGTGAGGTGTGTGTGTGTGAGTGAGTGAGTGAGTGAGTGTGTGTGTGAGTGAGTGAGTGAGTGAGTGAGGTGTGTGTGTGTGTGAGTGAGTGAGTGAGTGAGGTGTGTGTGTGTGAGTGAGTGAGTGAGGTGTGTGTGTGTGAGTGAGTGAGTGAGTGAGTGTGTGTGTGAGTGAGTGAGTGAGTGAGTGAGGTGTGTGTGTGTGTGAGTGAGTGTGTGTGTGTTTGTGTGTGTGTGTGTGTGAGAGTGAGTGGGTGAGTGAGTGAGTGAGGTGTGTGTGTGAGTGAGTGAGTGAGTGAGTGAGGTGTGTGTGTGTGTGAGTGAGTGAGTGAGTGAGTGAGGTGTGTGTGTGAGTGTGTGTGTGAGTGAGTGAGTGAGGTGTGTGTGTGTGAGTGAGTGAGTGAGGTGTGTGTGTGTGAGAGTGAGTGGGTGAGTGAGGTGTGTGTGTGAGTGTGTGTGTGAGTGAGTGAGTGAGGTGTGTGTGTGTGAGTGAGTGAGTGAGTGAGTGAGTGAGGTGTGTGTGTGTGTGAGTGAGTGAGTGAGTGAGTGAGGTGTGTGTGTGAGTGTGTGTGTGAGTGAGTGAGTGAGTGAGTGAGTGTGTGTGTGTTTGTGTGAGTGAGTGAGTGAGTGTGTGTGTGTTTGTGTGAGTGAGAGAGAGAGAGAGATTTCCAGCATTTGCAGAATCTCTTGTGTTTATAGCCTAGCTGAACAGTAATGGGACAGAAGAGTGACTACTGCTCCTCATTCTGATGCGAAGGGGTGTAAATAAGTGCCGTTTCCAGGACTACCCTTGCAAGGAGCTCGTGTCTGGGCCTTGTGAGCACGCTCAGTTGTTGCCAGTCACCATGGAGACAGACACACTCAGCGATTATAAAGCTGCATCGAGCTGCCAAGGTCCAGGCAGTGGAACTGAGAGGAGATGTCGAAAGTTTTGGGAAAAGACAGGCAGGAGCTGTCGGGAGTGGAGACCTTCTTCCTGGCTATGGGGCAAGGGAACGTGCGCCTGGCCAGGATTGTCCTTGGACGGGAGTATCGTGAACGCCAGGGTGGAAGGGGGTATGACTCTGTTGCCCGCGGCCGGCTGGGCCCTCTGCTTCGCCAAGCTGCTGCTGGGGAAGAACGCTGCGGTGAATAGCCAGGACGACGAGGGTAGGACCGCCCTCAGTCACGCCTGTCAGTGGGGGGACGTAGACCTGGTCAGGCTCCTGGTGCAATCCAAAGCCGATCCCGAAATCCTCGACCGCTGGGGCAACAGCTCCCTAATTTACGGGGCTTGGTCTGGCCAGGCCATGGTGGTGGACTTCCTGGTGAGGTCCTTCAAATAGCTGGGGCTGGACATCAACAGGACCAATGCCTTTGGCCAGTCTGCCCTGGACGTGGCTGGATCCTTAGGCCAGCAGGACTGTGCCCAGGTACTGGTGGGCCACGGGAGGAGACCGAGCCCCCTGGAAGACCTCACCTTCAAGAGAAACCCGCATGGGCAGAGCCAAGGCCCATGGGGCAGTGGGAAGGAGAGGAGAGCTCAGGAATGGGTTCTGGTCCCCAGGGGGAAAGCGAAGCCAGCCCTGGCTTCCTATCCAATGCAAGGGAATGGAGGCCCCATCACAAAACCGATCCTGCAGGCCGCAGGAGAACAGGCAGCACTTCCCAAAGGCGGTCTCAGACACCGGTGCAGAGTACTTGATCGATCCTCCTGCTTGGCAGCAGGACTCCTGCCCCGGTCTGGGGAGGAATGATCAGGAGATCTCATTGATTAGCATTGACTGGGATCGGAAGAGTCAGATAACAGCTCGGTCCAGCAAGGGCAAACTCAATCCTACCCTAGTCAAGGCACTGAGGACTTCCCTTAAACCAGCAGCTGCCTCGTCCCCTGATGGGGGCCACGTGCAGTGTAAGGCCAAAGGAGGACAGCTCAGAGAAGCCTGGGACGTTAGCAGAGATGCCGAGAACCGGCTGCTGCAAGGTCACACTGCAGAGAAGTCGCGTGATCAGGAGACGTTGCCGCGGGACGGGCTGGCTCCACAGTGCCATACCGCCCGGGAGGCAGAAGGCATCCAGCCCCCTCAAGCCACAGCTGAACAGGAAAGGGAGCCGCAAGGTGGCACCTATGCTCAGGAGCTTCCGAGAAGGCTCTGTGGCCCCCGTCACCAGCGAGAGGACACCAAAGTCACCAGATGTGCTGGTTGGCTCCATCAGCAATCCCCAGAGTCAGGGAAATTTCTCCAGGAAGTTCCCACCCCTAGATTCAGTGCCGGGGACGTGCTGGAAGCATGGGCAGGAGGACACACGCCTGTGGCAGAGGATGGTGCTCCTACCGCCCATCGCCTCTCCATCCACTCAGCACCTCCGTGGACCCACCGCGATCGGGGAGGCCGAGCACAGGCGGAGTGAAGCACAGACAGTGAGTGACGAGCTGGAGACCTCCCTTCGGCTCAGCGACTGCAAGCTGGAGAGACTCCTGGGCACTGACGACGGCCATTCCCTGCTGGGTGGAGTGCCCCTGGCCAAGACCTACCTCACCCTCAGCGCAATGCGCTTCTTCCGCAGGTCCACCGTGCCCCAGCTGAGAACTCTGACCGAGGACTGGGGGGGCCAGCACCTGGGAGACGGGAACAGCGGAAGGCAGCTTCCCCGCTCCAGGACATTCCCAAACTACTGGCAAACAGTCCGGATTGGCAGCAAACTAGGTGTTGGCAGAGGAGGACCATAAGAAATTGAAGCATATTTGGCCCATCGACTCTGCTATCCCATTCCATCATGGCTGATTTATTATTCCGCTCAGCCCCATTCTCCTGTCTTCTCCCCTTAACCATTGATGCCCTGACCAATCAAGAACCTATCAAACTCTGCTTTAAATGTACTCAGTGACTTGGCCTCCACAGCCGTCTGGGGCAAAGAATTCCACAGATTCACTAACCTCTGGCTAAAGAAATTCCTTCAGACCTGTTCTAAAGGGATGTCTGTGTATTCTGAGGCTGTGCCCTCTCGTGCTGGTCTCCCCCGGCTATAAGAAACATCCTCTCCACGTTCACTCTATCCAGGCCATCACTGGGTGGGAGGTGTTGAGAGACGGATGTGAATGTTGCCCCAGAAGTGTGAGTTCACACTTCTGTTGTGAGGATGGGATTGGTTTGCAGCTTCAACCAGGGTTCCGGTGAGGTGGAAGGCCACCAGCACTTTGAGAAAGGATTAATGAGTGCTGCTGCTAATGTAGAGCTGAAGCATTTTGGATGTTACACAGCATGTCCACTAGATGGCACCGTCACCACTCTGCTCAACCTGAACGGACGCCCAATGGGGTCTTCTGTCAGGTCCGTTTGGTGTACGTCAAAGCACAGTAAAATGTGCCCGAGAGTTGTGCCGGGGGGCAGCCCTCAAGTGCCACCTTGCTTCCAGTGCCAATATAGCATGCCCACGACTTACAAGCCCTAACCAGTAGGTCTTTGGAATGTGGGAGGAAACCGGAGCACCTGGAGGAAACCACGTGGCCAACGGGAGTATGTCCAGGCTCCTTACAGACTGGGGGCGGGAACCGAACCTGGGTCCCTTCACTGCCACCATAACCACCGTGTTTTTTCAGTCTTTATGACCCTCCCCCCTTACCCTTCTCAACACTTGCCCCTCCTTCCTTCACGTTTGCAACTCCCTTTCCTTTAACACACTGCCCTGATCAGCCCCATCCCAGTTCATGCTGACATCAATGCCCTTCTATGGAGAGAAATAAACAGTGGTAATGCTGTTACATCATCATTAATGTTGTTATTCCCATGGTTTATAGAACTTTAAAAGAGTTAAATAGATTTTTAATTATGTCAATTACTGTCTGGCATTTCTCCAACGAGAGCTGTGCTGGGGTGGCTGCATTACGTAATTACAGCGTTGGTGTCTTGGCCAGGTGAGTGTGTGATACTTGTCGTTTTTAACTTAATAAAACAAAGTAGATGAATGGTGTTTCGTTGTTTGGAGCATTTATGACGGATTTGCCCATTAGGAGAATCTTACTTTGTAATAACACAGGCCATTCAGCCCAGAGTGCAATCCTACCAGTCCCATTCCCTCCCGAGTTTCCATCGACACATGCAACTTACTCTCCTTCATTCCCCTTTGATTCTGTTGCCACTTAAGTGGAACAACGAACAGTACAGCCCTTCGGCCCATGATGTGGTGCTAACCCTTTAACCTACTCCAAGCTCAGACTAACCCTTCCCTCCTATATAGTCCTCCATTTTCATTCATCCATGTGCCTCTCAAAGAGTCTCTTGAATGTCCCTCATGTATCTGTTACTACCACTGCCTCTGGCAGCTTGCTCCATACACCCACCGCCCCTGACATCCTCTCTATTCTTTCCTCAGAGTTCAAAGTAAGTTCATTATCAAAGTACATAAATGTCATCATATACAACCCTGAGATTCATTTTCTTGTGGGCATATCCAATAAATCTATAGAATAGTAACCACAACAGAATCACTGAAAGACCACACCAACTTGGGTGTTCAGTCAGTGTGCAAAAGACAACAAACCGTGTAAATACAAAAAGAAAGAAAAAAAACAAATAATAATAAAAATATAAGCAATAAATATTGAGAACATGAGATGAAGTGTCCTTGAAAGTGTGTCCATGGGTTATTGGAACATTCAAATGATGGGCCAAGTGACATTGAGTGAAGTGATCCACACTGGTTCAGGAGCCTGATGGTTGTGGGGTAATAACTGTTCCCGACCCTGGTGGTGTGGGACCTGAGGCTCATTGTGGTGAGTGAAGTGATCCACACTGGTTCAGGAGCCTGATGGTTGAGGGGTAATAACTGTTTCTGAACCTGGTGGTGTGGGACCTGAGGCTCATTGTGGTGAGTGAAGTTATCCACACTGGTTCAGGAGCCTGATGGTTGTGGGGTAATAACTGTTCCCGAACCAGGTGGTGTGGGACCTGAGGCTCATTGTGGTGAGTGAAGTTATCCACACTGGTTCAGGAGCCTGATGGTTGTGGGGTAATAACTGTTCCCGAACCTGGTGGTGTGGGACCTGAGGCTCATTGTGGTGAGTGAAGTTATCCACACTGGTTCAGGAGCCTGATGGTTGTGGGGTAATAACTGTTCCTGAGCCTGGTGGTGTGGGACTTGAGGCTCATTGTGGTGAGTGAAGTTATCCACACTGGTTCAGGAGCCTGATGGTTGTGGGGTAATAACTGTTCCTGAACCTAGTTGTGTGGAACCTGAGGCTCATTGTGGTGAGTGAAGTTATCCACACTGGTTCAGGAACCTGATGGTTTTGGGGTAATAACTGTTCCTGAACCTGGTGGTGTGGGACCTGAGGCTCATTGTGGTGAGTGAAGTTATCCACACTGGTCCAGGAGCCTGATGGTTGTGGGTTAATAACTGTTCCTGAACCTGGTGGTGTGGGACCTGTGGCGCATTGTGTTGAGTGAAGTTATCCACACCGGTTCAGGAGCCTGATGGTTGTGGGGTAATAACTGTTCCTGAACCTGGTGGTGTGGGACCTGAGGCTCATTGTGGTGAGTGAAGTTATCCACACTGGTTCAGGAGCCTGGTGGTTGAGGGGTAATAACTGTTCCTGAACCTGGTGGTGTGGGACCTGAGGCTCATTGTGGTGAGTGAAGTTATCCACACTGGTTCAGGAGCCTGGTGGTTGAGGGGTAATAACTGTTCCTGAACCTGGTGGTGTGGGACCTGAGGCTCATTGTGGTGAGTGAAGTTATCCACACTGGTTCAGGAGCCTGATGGTTGTGGGGTAATAACTGTTCCTGAACCTGGTGGTGTGGGACCTGAGGCTCATTGTGGTGAGTGAAGTTATCCACACTGGTCCAGGAGCCTGATGGTTGTGGGTTAATAACTGTTCCTGAACCTGGTGGTGTGGGACCTGTGGCGCATTGTGTTGAGTGAAGTTATCCACACCGGTTCAGGAGCCTGATGGTTGTGGGGTAATAACTGTTCCTGAACCTGGTGGTGTGGGACCTGAGGCTCATTGTGGTGAGTGAAGTTATCCACACTGGTTCAGGAGCCTGGTGGTTGAGGGGTAATAACTGTTCCTGAACCTGGTGGTGTGGGACCTGAGGCTCATTGTGGTGAGTGAAGTTATCCACACTGGTTCAGGAGCCTGGTGGTTGAGGGGTAATAACTGTTCCTGAACCTGGTGGTGTGGGACCTGTGGCTCATTGTGGGGAGTGAAGTTATCCACACTGGTTCAGGAGCCTGATGGTTGTGGGGTAATAACTGTTCCTGAACCTGGTGGTGTGGGGCCTGAGGCTCATTGTGGTGAGTGAAGTTATCCACACTGATTCAGGAGTCTGATGGTTGTGGGGTAACAACTGTTCCTGAACCTGGTGGTGTGGGACCTGAGGCTCCTGTACCTTTTTCCTGATGGCAGCAACAAGAAGAGAGCGTGGCCTTGGTGGTGGCAAGGGGTGGGGTGGGGGTCTCTGATGATGGACACTGCTTTCCTGCATTGACGTTTCATGTAGATGTGCTCAGTGATGTGGGGGGGGGGTTATCCATGATGGTAAAGCCCTCCCCACCATTGACTGGGGATGGACAGGGCCATATCCACTCCTTTTTTGTAGGATTTTCCGTTCAATGGCATTGGTGTTTCAATATCAGGCTGTGATGCACCGTCAACTACACATCTATAGAAATTTGTCAAAGTTTTAGATGTCATGCCGAATCTTTGCAAACTCCTAAGGAGGTAGGGCCGCTGCTGTGCTTTCTGCATGTAACCCTCAGGCTCGCCCAGATCGTGTCCGTCTAGGGGCCCTGCCAAACTGGGTGATCACGTTTGTGTGGATGCTGTGTAACATATCGCCAATTACAAACCCACAACGCAAACTATCAGACAGTACACCGTATGCAATTAATTGATTGAATTTTATGAATCTTAATCTGAATATCGGGTTAGTAATGAACATAAACAAAAATAAAGGGGCCCAAGTCAAGTCAAAGTTCACATTGGAGCTCACTCAGTCATCATTCTTCCACCATCGGTCTCCTCTGAGAATCGCCGACCTTCGGACCCTCCGATCCCAGTCCACTCCATCCAGTGGTCTACCAGTTCTCTCCACTCATGCCTTCCCTCTTCATCTCTCCTCGGCAAAAGACCACAAAAGCAACATCCTTCCAGATGCACAAAACAACAATCACCGATTGACTAACATGCATACTACAGTACTGTTATCGCCAGCCATAACCCAAACATTGCTGCCGCAGAGAAACCATTACCTCAGCAGTGAACATTACAGAGAAGCCATCACATTAGCCCTAGCAGTGAAACATTACAGAGACGGTGTGATGGAGAAACCGTTTCAGCAGGAGGAGGAGGAGTGAAGGGCTCACGAGGTAATTGGCAGGGACAATTAAAAGGAGGGGTAACGGAAGAGGAGCGGCCAGTGGTGTGAGTGGCTCAGGGGAGGAGTGGAGCTTTGAGGCTTCGGATTGAGATGCTTCGGCGAGCAGAGGCTGCAGACAAGCTTGCTCCCGGTGTGGTAAGGCTGGGTAAGTTCCTTTAATTAATGTAATTAACTTAGGAGTAGCTAATGGAGGCAGCAGTTAGGGCAGTCAAGTGCTCCGTTTGCTGTATGTGGGAAGTCAGGGCGAGCACAGCTGTCCCTGATGACTACACCTGCAAAAGGTGCATCCAGCTGCAGCTCCTGACAAACCGCATTAGGGAACTGGAGCTGGAGCTGGATGAACTTTGGATCATTTGTGAGGCAGAGGCAGAACTAAACAGGAGTTACAGGGAGACAGTCACCCCTAGGAGACAGGAGACAGGTAGTTGGGTAACTGTCAGGAGAGGGAAGGGGAATAGACAGGAAAAGCAGAGCACCCCTGTGGCCGTTCCCATCAATAATAAGTATACCGTTTTGGATACTGTTGGTGGGGACAACCTACCAGGGACAAGTTGCAGTGGTTGCATCTCTGGCACCGAGACTGGACCCTCAGCTCAGAAGGGAAGGAGTGAAAAGAGGAGAGCAGTAGAGATAGGGGATTTGATAGTTAGGGGGACAGATAAGAGGTTCTGTGGGAGAGATCGAGAATCCTGGGTGGTCTGTTGCCTCCCTGGTGCCAGAGTAGATGATATCTCGGATCAAGTTCTCCGTACTCTCAGGAGGGAGGGTGAGCAGACAGATGGCGTGGTCCACGTAGGGACCAATGACGTGGATAGGAAGAAAGGAGGAGGTCCTGTAAAGAGAATTTAGGGAATTAGGTGCAAAGTTGAAGGACAGGATGTCCAGGGTTGCAATCTCAGGATTGCTCCCCGTGCCACATGCTGGTGAGGCTAGAAATAGGAAGATAATGCAGCTAAATATGTGGCTAAGGAGATGGTGCAGGAGGGAGGGCTTCATGTTTCTGGACAATTGGGCCTTGTTCTAGGGTAGATGGGACCTGTTCCAAAGGGATGGTTTGCAACTGAACTAGAAGGGGACTAACATCCTTCTGGGTAGGTTTGCTAGTGCTGCTCTGGGGGGGGGGGGGTTAAACTAGATTTGCAGGGGGAGGGGAACCAGAGTGTTAGAGCAGATGGTGAGGTGGAGGATGATAAAGGTCATGTGAGGACAACTTGTGTGGACAGAAATCAAAGGTTTGTATGTGATTCAAACGTTCTCAGGTGCCAAACTGGAGGCTCTCAAATAGAGAAAGACAGGAGACAGAGTGTGAGGGAGGACAGGAAGGTGATAGAGAAGGGATGCACTCAGACCGAAGGCTTGTGATGTACCTATTTTATCGCAAGGAGTGCCGAGAACAAAGCGGATGAGCTTAGAGCATGGATCAGTACTTGGAGATATGATGTGCTGGCCATTACAGAGACTTGGATGGCTCAGGGACAGGAATGGTTACTTCAAATGCCGGGTTTTAGATGTTTCAGAAAGGACAGGGAGGGAGGCAAAAGAGGTGGGGGTGTGGCACTGCTGATCAGAGATAGTGTCACAGCAGCAGAAAAGGTGGACGTCATGGAGGGATTGTCTATGGAGTCTCTGTGGGTGGGGGTTAGTAACAGGAAGGGGTCAATATCTTTACTGGGTGTTTTTTATAGGCCACCCAATAGTAACAGGGATGTTGAGGAGCAGATGTGGAAAAAGATTCTGGAAAGGTGTAATAATAACAGAGTTGTCGTAATGGGAGATATTAATTTCCCAAATATAGGTTGGCATCTCCCTAGAGCGAGGGGTTTAGATGGGGTGGAGTTTGTTAGGTGTGTTCAGGAAGGTTTCTTGACACAATATGTAGATAAGCCTACGAGAGGAGAAGCTGTATTTGATTTGGTATTGGGAAATGAATCTGGTCAGGTGTCAGATCTCTCAGTGGGAGAGCATTTTGGAGATAGTTATCACAATTCTATCTCCAAAATCTCTTTACCATAGCATTGGAGAGAGATAGGAACAGACATGTTAGAAAAATGTTTAATTGGAGTAAGGGGTATTATGATGCTACCAGGCAGGAAATTGGATGCTTAAATTGGAAACAGATGTTCTCAGGGAAAAGTACAGGAGAAATGTTCCAGATGTTCAGGGAATATTTGTGTGAAGTTTTGTATAGGTACGTTCCAATGAGACAGGGAAGTTATGGTAGGGTACAGGAATTGTAGTGTACTAAGGCTGTAATAAATCTAGTCAAGAAGAAAAGCTTACAAAAAGTTCAGAGTGCTAGGTAATGTTAGAGATCTAGAAGATTATAAGACTAACAGGAAGGAGCTTAAGAAGGAAATTAGGAGAGCCAGAAGGGGCCATGAGAAGGCCTTGGCAGGCAGGATTAAGGAAAACCCAAGGCATTCTACAAGTATGTGAAGAGCAAGAGGAGAAGATGTGAAAGAATAGGACCTATCAAGTGTGACAGTGGGAAAGTGTGTATGGAACCGGAGGAAATAGCAGAGGTACTTAATGAATACTTTAACTTCAGTATTCACTATGGAAAAGGCTCTTGGTGATAATTGTGACAACTTGCAGCAGTCTAAAAAGCTTGAGCATGTAGATATTAAGAAAGAGGATGTGCTGGAGCTTTTGGAAAGCATCAAGTTGGATAAGTCGCCGGGCCCGGATGAGATGTACCCCAAGCTACTGTGGGAGGCAAGGGAGGAGATTGCTGAGCCTCTGGCAATGATCTTTGCATCATCAATGGGGATGGGAGAGGTTCCAGAGGATTGGAGGGTTGCGAATGTTGTTCCTTTATTCAAGAAAGGGAGTAAAGATAGACCAGGAAATTATAGACCAGTGAGTCTTACCTCAGTGGTTGGTAAGTTGATGGAGAAGATCCTGAGAGGAAGGGTTTATGAACATTTGGAGAAGCATAATATGATTAGGAATAGTCAGCATGGCTTTGTAAAGGGCAGGTCGTGCCTTATGAGCCTGACTGAATTTTTTGAGGATGTGACTAAACACATTGATGAAGGAAGAGCAGTAGATGTAGTGTATATGGATTTCAGCAAGGCATTTGATAAGGTACCCCATGCAAGGCTTATTGAGAAAGTAAGGAGGAATGGGATCCAAGGGGACATTGCTTTGTGGATCCAGAACTGGCTTGCCCACAGGAGGCAAAGAGAGGTTGTAGACGGGTCATATTCTGCATGGAGGTCGGTGACCAGTGGTGTGCCTCAGGGATTTGTTCTGGGACCCTTACTCTTTGTGATTTTTATAAATGACCTGGATGAGGAAGTGGAGGGATGGGTTAGCAAGTTTGCTGATGACACAAAGATTGGAGGTGTTGTGGATCGTGTGGAGGGCTGTCAGAGGTTACAGTGGGACATTGATAGGATGCAAAACTGTGCTGAGAAGTGGCAGATGGAGTTCAACCCAGATAAATGTGAGGTGGTTCATTTTGGTTGGTCAAATATGATGGCAGAACATAGTATTAATGGTAAGACTCTTGGCAGTGTGGAGGATCAGAGGGAACTCGGGGTCCGAGTCCATAGGATGCTCAAAGCAGCTGCGCAGGTTGACTCTAGTTAAGAAGGCGTATGGTGTATTGGCCTTCATCAATCGTAGAATTGAATTTAGGAGCCGAGAGGTAATGTTGCAGCTATATAGGACCCTGGTCAGACCCCACTTGGAGTACTGTGCTCAATTCTGGTCGCCTCACTACAGGAAGGATGTGGAAACCATAGAAAGGGTGCAGAGGAGATTTACGAGGATGTTGCCTGGATTGGGGAGCATGTCTTATGAGGATAGGTTGAGTGAACTCGGCCTTTTCTCCTTGGAGCGACAGAGGATGAGAGGTGACCTGGTAGAGGTGTATAAGGTGATGAGAGGCATTGATCATGTGGATAGTCAGAGACTTTTTCCCAGGGCTGAAATGGCTGCCACAAGAAGACACAGGTTTAAGGTGCTGGGGAGTAGGTACAGAGATGTCAGGGTTAAGTTTTTTACTCAAGAGAGTGGCGAGTGCGTGGAATGGGCTGCCGGCAACGATGGTGGAGGCGGATATGATAGGGTCTTTTAAGAGACTTTTGGATAGGTACATGGAGCTCAGAAAAATAGGGGGCTAAGTGTAACCGTAGTAATTTCTAGGGTAGGGACATGTTTGGCACAACCTTGTGGGCCGAAGGGCCTGTATTGTGCTGTAGGTTTTCTATGTTTTGTCCTTAAGCCATTACATTTATAGTTGTATTTTTGTGCTGGGTCCAGCACAGGTCGTTTGAAATAGTAACACTGAGGAATTTGCTGCGCCTATCCACCTCTGATGAGGACTGGTTTATGGGCCTCCATGTTCCTCCTCCTGGAGTCAATAATCAGCTCCCTGGTCTTGCTGACACTGAGTGAGAGGTTGTTGTTATGGCTCCACTCATCCAGATTTTCAATCTTCCTCCTGTATGCTCAATCATCACCAATCTCCTTAAAATGTGGCATCTTGTAGTAGCCATTTCCCCATTGGGAAAATGTCTCTGACTATCCACTCAATCTATGCCTCTTATCATCTTGAACATCTCCTTCTTTGCTCCAGAGAGAAAAGTCCTAGCTCGCTCACCTTACCCTCATAAGACACGTTCTCTAATCCGGACAGCATCCTGGTGAATCTCCTCTGCACCCTCTCTAATCCAGACAGCATCCTGGTGAATCTCCTCTGCACCCTCTCTAATCCAGACTGCATCCTGGTAAATCTCCTCTGCACCCTCTCTAATCCAGACAGCATCCTGGTGAATCTCCCCTGCACGCTCTCTAATCCAGACAGTATCCTGGTGAATCTCCTCTGCACCCTCTCTAATCCAGACAGCATCCTGGTGAATCTCCCCTGCACCCTCTCTAATCCAGACAGCGTCCTGGTGAATCTCCTCTGCACCCTCTCTGATCCAGACAGCATCCTGCTGAATCTCCTCTGCACCCTCTCTAATCCAGGCAGCATCCTGGTAAATCTCCTCTGCACCCTCTCTAATCCAGACAGCATCCTGGTGAATCTCCTCTGCACCCTCTCTAATCCAGGCAGCATCCTGGTAAATCTCCTCTGCACCCTCTCTAATCCGGACAGCATCCTGGTGAATCTCCTCAGCACCGTCTCTAATCCAGGCAGCCTCCTGGTGCATCTCCCCTGCACCCTCTCTAATCCAGACAGCATCCTGGTGAATCTCCCCTGCACCCTCTCTAATCCAGGCAGCATCCTGGTGAATCTCCCCTGCACCCTCTCTAATCCAGACAGCATCCTGGTGAATCTCCCCTGCACCCTCTCTAATCCAGACAGCATCCTGGTGAATCTCCCCTGCATCCTCTCTAATCCAGGCAGCATCCTGGTAACTCTCCTCTGCACCCTCTCTAATCTAGGCGGCATCCTGGTAACTCTCCTCTGCACCCTCTCTAATCCAGACAGCATCCTGGTGAATCTCCCCTGCACCCTCTCTAATCCAGGCAGCAACCTGGTGAATCTCCTCTGCACCCTCTCTAATCCGGACAGCATCCTGGTGAATCTCCTCTACACCCTCTCTAATCCAGACAGCATCCTGGTGAATCTCCTCTGCACCCTCTCTAATCCAGGCAGCATCCTGGTGAATCTCCCCTGCTCCCTCTCTAATCCAGGCAGCATCCTGTTGAATCTCCTCTGCACCCTCTCTAATCCGGACAGCATCCTGGTAAATCTCCTCTGCACTCTCTCTAATCCAGACAGCATCCTGGTAAATCTCCTCTGCACCCTGTCTAATCCAGGCAGCATCCTGGTAAATCTCCTCTGCACCCTCTCTAATCCAGGCAGCATCCTGGTGAATCTCCCCTGCACCCTCTCTAATCCAGGCAGCATCCTGGTAAATCTCCTCTGCACCCTCTCTAATCCAGACAGCATCCTGGTGAATCTCCCCTGCATCCTCTCTAATCCAGGCAGCATCCTGGTAACTCTCCTCTGCACCCTCTCTAATCCAGGCGGCATCCTGGTAACTCTCCTCTGCACCCTCTCTAATCCAGACAGCATCCTGGTGAATCTCCCCTGCACCCTCTCTAATCCAGGCAGCAACCTGGTGAATCTCCTCTGCACCCTCTCTAATCCGGACAGCATCCTGGTGAATCTCCTCTACACCCTCTCTAATCTGGACAGCATCCTGGTAAATCTCCTCTGCACCCTCTCTAATCCAGACAGCATCCTGGTGAATCTCCTCTGCACCCTCTCTAATCCGGACAGCATCCTGGTGAATCTCCTCTGCACCCTCTCTAATCCAGGCAGCATCCTGGTGAATCTCCCCTGCACCCTCTCTAATCCAGGCAGCATCCTGTTGAATCTCCTCTGCACCCTCTCTAATCCGGACAGCATCCTGGTAAATCTCCTCTGCACTCTCTCTAATCCAGACAGCATCCTGGTAAATCTCCTCTGCACCCTGTCTAATCCAGGCAGCATCCTGGTAAATCTCCTCTGCACCCTCTCTAATCCAGACAGCATCCTGATGAATCTCCTTTGCACCCTCTCTAATCCAGACAGCATCCTGGTGAATCTCCCCTGCACCCTCTCTAATCCAGACAGCATCCTGGTGAATCTCCTCTGCACCATCTCTAATCCAGACAGCATCCTGGTAAATCTCCTCTGCACCATCTCTAATCCAGGCAGCATCCTGGTGAATCTCCTCTGCACCATCTCTAATCCAGACAGCATCCTGGTGAATCTCCTCTGCACCATCTCTAATCCAGACAGCATCCTGGTAAATCTCCCCTGCACCATCTCTAATCCAGACAGCATCCTGGTGAATCTCCCCTGCACCCTCTCTAATCCAGACAGCATCCTGGTGAATCTCCCCTGCACCCTCTCTAATCCAGACAGCATCCTGGTGAATCTCCTCTGCACCATCTCTAATCCAGACAGCATCCTGGTAAATCTCCTCTGCACCATCTCTAATCCAGGCAGCATCCTGGTGAATCTCCTCTGCACCATCTCTAATCCAGACAGCATCCTGGTGAATCTCCTCTGCACCATCTCTAATCCAGACAGCATCCTGGTGAATCTCCCCTGCACCATCTCTAATCCAGACAGCATCCTGGTAAATCTCCCCTGCACCATCTCTAATCCAGACAGCATCCTGATGAATCTCCTCTGCACCCTCTCTAATCCGGACAGCATCCTGGTGAATCTCCCCTGCACCCTCTCTAATCCACACAGCATCCTGGTGAATCTCCCCTGCACCCTCTCTAATCCACACAGCATCCTGGTGAATCTCCCCTGCACCCGCTCTGAGGTTTCACATCCTTCTAGTGAGGTGACCAGAACCGAACACAACAGTCCAAAGTTCAACCAGAGTTTTATAGAGCTGCAACATTACCTTGTAATTCTTGAAGTTAAAAACACTGTTAGACATCACAAAGTAGATGGCAATGTTGTAATCATTTGACCCAAGGCCCCTTCCATCCTTATCAAGTGGCCTGCTAACCATCTCTCCTTGCATACAATATGCTATCATGTAGTTATTCATTGTGCATCTGGTAAATGTTTGAACAGGAAGAGGCCACTCGGTCCTTCGAACTTCTCCTGTTCCAATAACCTGATTCTTAACTGAAACTATTCTGGGCAGACAGGGCTCATCTGTTGCGGTTGGCAGCTCATCTAGGAGAAGGAAAATTTTGATATCAAACTCTACTGCCTTGTGGCTATACCCACTCACGGGGAAGGCTTTGGGAGTGAATCTTGGCATCCCTGAGGTAGTCCTACGTTGAGTTCAACGCAGAGTGGCAACTCCTGCAATGCAGCTGGTGCAGAACTATATCAGTCTCTGCCATTCTTTTGGATTCATCAGCTGTACGGAGAGGGGAAGTCTGCTACATTGACAACAGCTTGCTCTCCATATTGTACTGCCCTGGCTTCAATGTTGACCAGTAGGACACAACAACTATGGTTGACCCAGGCCAACAGAGGGCCACCAACTCAAACTACCGGCCTTGATTTTATAACATGTAGCCCCCTTGCTAAACAAAAATTTTTAGATCTCCAAAGTGTGATCTTAAGTTGACTTCTCGCTTCAAAGAATTCCTTGGAAGGATTCCCAAATTCCACTTCCTTTTTCAAGTTCTCTGACTTTACTCCAAAATTTTCTGCACCCTTATGTCAGGCTCCTTCCCAATTGTGTCCCGCCTCACCAAACACCAGAGGATGTATGCTCAAACCAGAGCTCATAGAGAGGGATGAGAAATGGAAAGATTGAACAATTTCAAACACTTGAGTGTCAATATCTCTAAGGATTTAACCTGGACCCCACATATCAATGCACCTATAAAGAAGAAATGGCAGTGTCTATGTAACACTTACCCAACAGGCTGGTATATGTCTAGGGAAAAAGGAGATCCAGCCACTCACCAACCCCACCTCCCATACACGCAGGTGCTGTGAGAATCAAGTTTATGCCTCGCGCCTGCACACAGTATCAAATTCACACCAGATACCGTTATGAAATACACTTTAAAGAGTTTACTAAAACTAAAAGAGTACTAGGCAATACAATATATATGAAAGAAAAGAAAAAGCAAAAGGAGCCAACTATCAAAGTTCAGTCAGTTTAGTGCACATCGTTGGAGCTCAACCATCGAACCACTCGACCCCTCGTCGCTTGCCTCCAACCTCCACGTCTTCGCACCCAGGACCAACCCCGGTGGTCGACCGAGCAGTGCAGCACACGTCCCCCTTCCTCGGCGTCTTCCTCCCAACTCTCTCGAAAACCCGCGAAACCCCCGCCAAGTTCCCAGCCTCACAAGACAAAATAACATTCCCCATTGGTTAACAAATGAATACAATCCCGATATCAGTAAGTCTAAAGCTGAACAACTGCGAGAGAAACACTTATCAGACAAAGAAGCATTCCTACTCTTAACAAACCAAAGAAGCCATTTTGAGTCACATACACAAGGCATTGTACATTATCCCCCCACCAGCAAATGTCATGCCCTCATGGCATTACCAGAGTTCCCCAAAGCTTCTTGCAACACACAAAACCCAACCTAGGTGCAGAAAGCAGCAACGTAATTACCCAGAGCAGTAGAAATCACACTCGGTTCTCTTGGTACCACATATGTCAACCGCTCCGGGGGGGGGGGGGGGGGGGGCGCCTACTTCTCTGAGATCTCCGTACCCCTTCTGCCTCACTGGGCTCCCTCGTCACCTGCGAACCCACTGTCTCAGACACCCCAGGTCTACCTGACAGACCCTCACCCCTTCCCTCACGGGGTTCCCCCCTCACCTGAGAACCCACCGGCTCACGCTCGAGTTCCACCCTCTCTCCCCCCTCCAACGCTGGCTGTCTCTCCACCTGACCCTCACTACCTTCCCTCCTCTCACCCAACTCAGTATGGGAAGGGCCAGGAGCCTCCTCTCCTGGTACTGGAGCGCCAGCGAATGGGAACTGGGGCCACTCATCTGAGTTGTCATCTTCCGAGTCGGTAGCCATTCCCGAGTTGAGGACCCTTCCCCGCTCTTCAGCAGCGGGCTCTTCCCGTTCTCCGCGCCCTCGCAGTGTCCTTGTACTAGGCACAACCTCCCACTGGCTCCTTGTCCACCTGCACCGCTTGACCCAGGGGCAGCAGCTGATTCCGATGGAGTACTTTGACAGGCCCATTCCCATCCTCAGGTTTCACCCGGTAAACTGGTAGATTCGGCATCTGGCTCTCTATTACATAGGGGCTGGCCGCCCATCGATCTGCCAACTTGTGCTTACCAGGGAGTCCCAAATTCCGTAAAAGGACCCAGTCGCCCGGCAATAATTGGACAAACTTCATCTTTCCGTCATACCGCATCTTATTCCTCTGATTTTGTTTGGTAGCCGCTGCCTCGGCCAACTCGTACGCCCGCTGTAATTCCCTCTTCATGTCGGACACATATTTTAGATGGGGCTTCCCGGGTAATTCACCCACTTCAACCCCAAAACACACGTCAATGGGCAACCTCGCTTCCCGCCCGAACATCAGACAATAGGGCGAATACCCTGTAGCATCATTGCGAGTACAATTGTAACAGTGAACCAATTGTCCAATATGACGATTCCACCTGCTTTTCTGCCCAATCTCCAGCGTCCCGAGCATATCCAACAGGGTCCTGTTGAACCTCTCTGGCTGAGGGTCTCCCTGTGGGTGGTAAGGGGTAGTCCTGGATTTCTCAACCCCAAGCATAGTCAGTAATTCATGGATAAGGCGGCTCTCAAAATCCTGCCCCTGATCACTATGGATTCGCCTGGGAAGGCCGTAATGGACAAAGTACTTCTCCCATAGCACCTTCGCCACTGTCGTCGCCTTCTGATCCTTGGTGGGAAATGCCTGAGCATAGCGAGTGTAATGATCGGTGATGACTAATACATTCGCGGTGTTGCTGGTGTCAGGCTCAATCGACAGGAAATCCATACATACCAGGTCCAGAGGTCCCGCACTCTGCAAGTGCGACAGTGGAGCCGCCAACGCTGGCAGGGTCTTCCTCTGGATGCAACGACGGCATCCCCTACAGTATTCTTCGACGTCCCCCCTCATCCGGGGCCAGTAGAACCGGTCTTTGAGTAATCCATAGGTCTTTTCCACCCCCAAGTGTCCAGAATCATCATGTAAGGCCTGGAGTGCAGCCTGGTGATACTCCTCCGGCAGGACCAGTTGCCAACCGCGGGGTTGGTCCGGAGGCGCCGTTACCCGGTACAAGATTTGGTTCTTTAACTTTAACTGAGGCCACTCCTTCAATAACAGAGGTCGGGTGTTTCTCCTTCTCAACCAACGCCACATTGCCCGTCTCTGCTGCTCTCCACACGGTGCCGGCAACTGTTCAGTCCGCAGTGCGGTCAGGTCACAGTAAGCTAGGGGTATGGCGTCGTCAAAAACCCCCAAATGGTCCACGGCTCGTTCCAGCCTCCCTCTTCCCTCGGCCTTCACGGTGATAGCAAACTGACACATCGCCTTCACTCCAGGGGCAGGGACAATCTCCCACTCCTCGTCCCTCTCCTGTTCCCCTGGCTCCCGACTAGACAATGCACCCGCATCGACATTCTTGCTTCCGGGGCGGTACCTCAGGCTGAACTCATATACCGACAATGCCGCCAGCCACCGATGTCCTGTGGAATCCAGCTTCGCCGAAGTCAAAATATAAGTGAGAGAATTGTTATCCGTTCTCACTTCAAACTTGGCTCCGTACAGGTAATCGCCCAGCTTGTCCACCACCGCCCACTTCAGCGCCAGGAACTCCAACTTGTGAGTGGGATAGTTTCTCTCCGATGGCGACAAGCTTCGGCTGACAAAGGCTACCGGCCTCAATGCTTTGCCATGCTCCTGGTACAGAACAGCCCCGAGACCCTCTCGGCTGGCATCCGTGTGCAGCACATAGGGCTTCTGGGGATCGGCAAAAGCCAACACCGGGGCCTGGGTCAGTGCCCTTTTCAAAGATCGGAACGCCTCTTCACATCGATCATCCCATCTCGAGCCAAAAGGTTCCGCCGGGTTCCAGTATCCTCCAGCGTCCTGCCTCTGGTCCCCCGTCCTCTTCTTCCCCACCGGGGGATAGCCACACAACAGCTGAGTCAACGGGTGACACACTTTGGCGTATCCTTTCACAAATTGGTGGTAATACCCACAGAACCCCAAAAATGAGCGCAGAGCACCCACTTTCTGGGGTCTCGGCCAGGTGGTCACGGCCTCTATCTTGGTTGGATCAGTAGCCACTCCCTCTCGCGAAATGATATGGCCAATGTAGTTAACCGACGACTTGCAGAACTGGCATTTGTCCAGGGAAAGCTTCAACCCTTCTTCATTAAGCCGGCCCAACACCTTCAACAGCCTCTCCTCATGTTCCTCCAAAGTCGATCCAAACACTATCAAATCGTCCAGGTACACCAACACCTCTAACAGATTCATATCCCCCACAGTTCTCTCCATGAGCCTCTGGAAGGTGGCTGGGGCTCCGGATATGCCTTGGGGCATTCGTTCTAACTTAAAGAACCCCAGCGGGCAGATAAAAGCGGTCTTCTATTTATCGGCCGCACTCATCGGGATCTGGTAATACCCACTTCTTAAATCCAGCACACTGAACCACTTTGCACCGCTCAGGCAGGCCAACGCATCCTCGACTCTTGGGACAGTATATTGATCAGGGACAGTTCGCCGATTCAACGTCCTGTAGTCAACACACATGCGCACTCGCCCATTCTTCTTCCGTGCCACCACTATTGGGGACGCATAAGGACTTCGAGACTCAGCTATGATTCCGGCCTCCTTCAACTTGCACAAGTGCTGCCGCACGTCCTCAACATCTGCCGGAGCCAGCCGCCGGGATCTCTCTCGGAACGGGGTGTCCTCCGTCACCCGGGTGGTGTGGCGAGTGCTTTTGGCGCAGCCAACATCAAACTCGCCCCGAGAAAAAACAGCTTCCATCTTCAGCATCTTCTCCACTAGCCGGTGTCTCCACTCCGGCGACACAGGGGAATCCCCGAAGTTAAAGGCTTCAGCGGTCAGCTCCCTTCGATGGTCCGATCCCTCCCCGTTAGGGGTCCGCACTGGTGCGCTAGACATTACCGTCACCGGGAACAGATGTGCCAGCGGCATTCCCCTCTTGAAGGTGATTTCTCTTGCCGTGGTGTTCTTGACACTTATAGCTATACGCCTCGCATGTACCACCCCTGGTCTCTGCACTTCGGGCCTCACCAGCGCCCCCGCCGGAAATCGTGTCTCCCCTTCAAGATCGTCCGGGGCGTCTACTAACAGGGCTTCTCCCGTCGGCACTCCTGGGAATCTGGGGGTCCCCATCACTAGGGCTACCTCCCCGGGTCGGATCACCTTGGGCCTCGCCTGCGTACACCACACCGTCCCTCGTTTACACTCCGGGTCCAGCCCTTGGGAGGCAACCCCTTCTGCAAACACTGCTCGAAACACTGGATGCACCGAGAGGGTCTCCATAAAGTCTTCCCCCCCCCCCCTTTCTCCTTACAAGCTCCCAGGAGCCGTCGCACAACTGGGGAGTTAGTCCCCACCAGGAGGGCAGCACCACCGGGTCAGGACACACCAACACCAACGTCTCAATAGCTTCCGACACTCCCACATCGCCCTCCGAGAACTCCAGTCTCACCGATAGGTACCCATCGTACGGGTAGTCACCCTCGCTCACACCCCAAATCTGCAGGGCGTCAAATGGTGTTACGGGCAAATGCTTTAGATATTGATTGTAGAAAGACCGGTACAATAAGGTCACCTGCGATCCCGTATCAAAAACGGATTTGCGTAAACTCCCTCTATCCGTAGACCCACACTGGCACGGGGTCCTACCAGCCCATCCGGAATAGAGGCGTGGGCACCCGGTGGTCTTCCGGCTGATCTCTGGGAACATGTTCCTCCAGAGGCTCCAGTCCATTCCCTCACTGAGCCTCTCCTAAGTTTCCCGACACCTCTCCCTTTTTAGTCATAGGGGGGCTTGTCCTCCGCGGAACTCCTTGTCTCTCACAATCCCACCTAAAGTGTCCCTCCTCTCCACATCTATAGCGCACCCTCGGCCTACCACAGTCCCGTCTGAAATGCCCCTCTTTCCCACAGTTAAAGCACACGCTGCCGGCCGCCCCTCCTCTCCCAGGACGGCTCCTGCTCCCAATCCACTGCACTGATCGCCCCCGGGAGAGGGTACCTCCCCTGTCCCTCCCCTCCAGAGGGGGTTCCCTACTCCCCGGGGGATTGTCATTCCTCCACCCAGCCACCCTGTATCGCTGACGATCGCTCCCGTAGGCCCGCGCCCCTTTTCCGCCCCAACGCTCTCTCTTCCTCTCGCACCTCTCTAATCAGTTGCCCGAAGGATGGAGGGGGACCTTTCCTATAAGCCTGCGGGATAGTCCACGCCACCTTGTCCTCCTCCAGAGAGCCACTGAATAGCTGACTCATCCTCACGCTAGCCACTTCAGTCGCCTTCCCTACCCCCCGGCGCCGCAGCCCCGAGAGCATCCCCTCCATCCTAAATATGTACTCGGAGAGCTTTTCCCCTCTCCGTTGTTCCAGGCGTTGGAACTCTGCTAAAAGCAGCCAGGGTTCCCCTGACAACCCAAAAGCTCCCTCCAAAACTTCTAGGCAGTCCTCCACTGAGGCCCCAGGCTTCTCAGCTTTCAACTCCCGGACGGTTTTGGCTGCTAAACCCCTCAAACTTCCCAGCAATCGCTGCCTCTTCTCCTCCTCTGAGCCTGGCCACTCCTCTAACATCAAAGCTGTATGCTCGATCCAGGTCTCAGTCCACCTCCCCATCCGGAGTAGACTTGGCTCCGGAGAACACCCCCAGCTTCAGCCGTGGCCTCTCGGCCACCCCCACCAGGGAGTTAAGTGCGGCTGCCAGCTCCGAGACTTCCCCCCTACCTGGGGAGCAGGGCTTAGTCACGACTCCCTCCTCCCACCTCCCTTTACTAGTGCCGGGCACCTCTCTGGGGTCCACCTCTAGCTCCTCCTCCGGTATCTCCTCAGCCTCGGAGAGGGAGTGGAGCCCCCACGGCCCCTCCTCCCCCCGGTACACTGACCGTCGCCGGCAGTTCCACCGTCCTGACTTCAGCACTCGTACGAACCAACACCCAGCTAGACTCCACCTCTTTACCACACCGTCTAGCTACCAATTCTACCTGCCCAATACCCTTCACCGAACTTAAGCCCCGCACTAACGCGTCCCCCGAAACGCGAAAATCCACCCCGCTCACTACACAGGCATACTGCACCGGTACACCTTCAAACTGGCACCAGCTGACAATCTTATCTCTGTCCATCTCCGCGCCGCTGCCTGCGCGATTCCACAGCTCTGTAGTATCTCTGCTCTGTAGCCTCTGTAGTATCCAGGACATCTCAAGGAGCTATGCCTCAAAAAGGCAGCATCCATCATTAAGAACCCCCACCACCCAGGACATGTCCTGTTCTCACTGCTACCATCAGGAAGGAGTTACTGGAGCCTGAAGACACACACTCAGTGATTCCGGAACAGCTTCTTCCCGTCTGCTATCAGATTGAACCCGTGAACACTACCTCACTATTTTTATTGTTTTTCTTTTTCCACTACTTGTTTAACTTTTTAATGCATGTATAACAAGAGAAAATATGCAGAGGCTGGAAATCCTATCCCTCCCCCTGCAGTTTCATCCATCCCCTGTGTTTCTTCCTCCCCTCTTTTAAATCTACACAGCAGCTTTTTTCTTCCTCCAGTCCTGCCAAAGGGGATTGGCCGAAACATCAACTGTACTCTTCCTAGATGCTGCCTGGCCTGCTGAGTTCCTCCAGCATTTTATGTGTGTTACTCTGTCCATAGACACTGTCTGACCTGCTGAGTTCCTCCAGCATTTTGTGTTACTCTGTCCATAGACACTGTCTGACCTGCTGAGTTCCTCCAGCATTTTGTGTGTTACTCTGTCCATAGACACTGTCTGACCTGCTGAGTTCTTCCAGCATTTTGTGTGTGTTACTCTGTCCATAGACACTGTCTGACCTGCTGAGTTCCTCCAGCATTCTGTGTGTTACTCTGTCCATAGACACTGTCCGACCTGCTGAGTTCCTCCAGCATTTTGTGTGTGTTACTCTGTCCATAGACACTGTCTGACCTGCTGAGTTCCTCCAGCATTTTGTGTGTGTTACTCTGACCATAGACACTGTCTGACCTGCTGAGTTCCTCCAGCATTTTGTGTGTGTTACTCTGACCAGACACTGTCTGACCTGCTGAGTTCCTCCAGCATTTTGTCTGTGTTGATGATACACAGTGTAATTCAGTTCATCATGCATTGCATTGTACTGCTGCTGCATAACAAATTTCATGACGTGTCGATGACGCTAAACCTGATTCTCATTCCTAAAGGTCTGATAAAGAACAGCACTTGCTGCAACAGGTCGTGCCTGGTCTCCCACCTCCAGGAACATGGTCCCGAGGCCAGTCGCTGTTGCTGCCCATGTGGAGTCTGCGTGTTCTCCCCATGACCACGGGTGTTCTGTATAATGCTTCAGTTCCACCTCTAGTCATAGATCGAGTGGTCTCTCTGAGACTTCGCTCCAGGGCAAAAGGAGGGCATAATTTTAAGGTGATTGGAAGAAAGTATACGTTGGAGAGGGAGGGGGGAGTCAGAGCTCAGACGGACAAAGGGTCTCCTGTTGAGACCTACCAGAAAGAAAAGGAACCAGGAGGACTAAAAGGCGGCATGAGGTTTCTCCAGCAGACAAGGCGGAGGAGAATCCTCAGGGATTCTACAGAAAAGTTAAGAGCAAAAGGATTGCAAAGGACAAAATTTGTCCTCTGGAAGATCAGAACGGTAATCTATGCGTGGAGCCAGAAGAGATGTGGGAGATCTTAAATTCTTTTGCATCTCTATTTACTCAGGAGATTAACATGGAATCTATAGAAGTGAGACAAAACAGCATTAACTTCATGGACCCCGTACAGATTAGAGAAAGTGTTTGCTTTCTCGTCCCCTGACAAGGTGTTCTCTCAGAACCTGAGGGAGGCAAGTAGGGAGGGGTACCAGAGGATTGTGGAATAGCCAATGTTGTCCCACTGTTTAAGAAATGCTTTAAAAGTAAACCAGGAAATTATAGGCCAATCAGCTTGACATCAGTAGCGGGAAAGTTATTGGAAGGTATTCTATGGGACCAGATATATGAATTTTTGGGGTTTACTGTAAATTTGTGGAATGGCGTCATCCAAAGCTCCCAATAGATCTACCGCTCCATCCTGCCCTTGCCTTCTGTCTGCCTTCCCCGTGATGGCAAACTGACACATGGCTTTCACTCGCGGGACAGGAACGCTCTCCACTTTTCGTCCCTGTCCAGTCCTTCGTGTGAACGCTGGGACAAAGCATCAGCATCAATGGCTGAAATCAGGCAGACAAGGCTGCCAACCACCTGTGGAATCCAATTTCGCCGAGGTCAGGATATAAATTAGGGGATTGCTGTCCGTCCTCACCGCAAGCTTGGCACCGTAGAGGTAGTCGCTCCAACTTCTCCACCGCTGCCCATTTCAATGCCAGGAACTCCAACTTGAGCTTGGGATAGTTTTCCTCCGAGGGCGACAGACTCTGGCTGATAAATGCAACAGGGCTCAACCCGGTGCCCTGACCCTGATACAGGACCCTCTCAAGCTGAACCTTGGAAGTGTATAGACTATGGCAACAGAAGACCACAAACATACTCAGTGGCCATTTTATTAGATACAGGCGGCACCTAATGAAGTGGCCACTGAGACTGTGCGCGCACACACGCACTCACTCACTCTCTGTGCTCCGTGTCTTGTGGCGCGCCAGGCCGCAACTTTGCTATTTCTTTAGCATTCTGTTTGATATTTTTTTTTTTTTTTTTTTTTTTTTTACACACTAAAAAAGTGGAATATAAAACGAGTCAACTGTGTGAAAAATGGTTTTCAAATCTGTAATTATAAAATTTAAAACCTCATTAAATTCACCCTCTTGGCACAATGAAAAACACTTTTTAAAACAGTAAATCTTGTAAAGTAACTACTCAAGAAAATAAGTTGCAGCATTCTCTAGAAAATACTGTAGTGTTACAAAAAATTATAATATAAATATCCTTAAACAAACCCAGGCAAAGCCATTCAGTAGTCACTTCATCTCTCCATTGGGATGAAGCTGCATGCTGGTAACTGGCTCAAACACAACTTCAAGGACAAATTGGTGCAATGGGATGCTGGGATATTGGCATTCGAGACTACTTTCAGTACTTAGGCATGCATCAAGTCTTGAGAGTTTTTAAATGAACTTGCTCCACTTGTAGCTCATTTGACTGCACAGTGAAAAGTGGGAGGGAAAGATCAGTGGCTGGTCGTTTCCATGGTCACTGGTGAATTTTGTCAAGCAGTCACGGGAGTGGATCTTCCTGCACTGACCGATAAATCACGATGAGCAAATAAACTCTGTAGCCTCGTCACCCAACAATTCACACGAATCTTCCACATCAGGCTGCCGCTCACTTCATCAGTCAAGTTTCATGACAGATGCTGGTGATATTCAACCCGATTCTGATTTCTGAATCACATCGGTTAAATTAAAATGATTCCTTCCATGTTAATCTTAACACAAGAAGTGCTTGTAGGGGTGGCGGTGGGGGGGGGGGGGGGGGGAGAGAGATAGTTTAAAAATTATGATCTTTAAGGACATTTTTTTTTAAAAAAATGGAAAGTAAGTAACTTCGACGTCAAGATGTTGGCAACTGCTAAGGATTTTGCTGATTTACAGAGATTTTTGTTCCTTTCCCTGGATGTACAAACCTTTGGGTTTGACATCACACTCTGCGCTGACAATGGGACAATACACTAGTGCTGTCAGGAAATACTTTTCCTCAGTGAAGCCTTTTGACCTGTACACAATAAGTGCACTAGCAACTCTCAAGGTCATTCCGAATTGTACAAAGTTTTAAAGAAGAATGGAAGTGTGCCCACGTACCCCTCTGTTAATGGTAGGGGGTGTCCATGGCGTTAAAAGTAAGTTTGGGAACCTCAGGCCTAAACCAACAAGCAGAATGTGCACAGACAAGGGATCAAAACCCCAGTTACAGTGGTATTGGTCAGTGTGGGTCCCACCCATCTGCCCTCTTCCCTGGTGATTCCTACATTAACTGTGTGACAATGACTGGGAACTTTCCCTTTCAGGACAAGTGATCACACCACCAAGTAACTGAAAGCCATTTCTTGTGTATTTTTGTAACCCTTCTCCAACTCCTGGAATAAACAGCCAGATTTTATTAGTAGTTGCTGTGATTTTGATCGTTCCTTCGGCTTTCTCAACTCCTTAAATAGACTCAGTCTTCTGACTAAATTTACATTGCTGTGAAATTTAATTCACTGTTTGAGCCCTGACAAACATTTGCTCTCCCCTGCAGTTGCCTTCAAAACATTGCCACTAACAGACAAATGAAGTTGGAGTGACCAATGCTGTTGAACACAATTCATGTCACCAAGTTATTAGTCTTTGATTTGGTTTTGGGACAGTTATGATTCACCTCATAAAGTTCACAAGCAAACTTATAGCTAGCCTTAAGACTGCAGGACACCTTCATCAAAGACTCCCATGCACATCCTCACCAAGACTGGCTCTATAGTTATCGAGACTCTGCCCACACTTCTTGCAGTCCCAGTAAAGCCCCACCGACCCCAGACATTCTCTCTTCACAATTCCTCCCCTCCCAACCAACAGGTCAAACACAAGAGCCTGCAAGCACCTTCCACAGGCTGGACAGCCTCTATCTTGCTGTTATAAGACTCTTGAGTATCTACAATGCAGAGACCGGTAATTAACATGTGAAACAGATTGAATTTTAAACTAGTCTGCACAAACTAGCAAATATCACACATTTCTCTTGGTGGGAGTGGGGGAGGGGAAGCATGCACGAGGTCCGAAGTGATGCAAAAGGCAGTGAACACGAGCTTTGCCGTTCCTAGTCTGCCAATATCCCAGCATTCTTTGCAAAGGTCAGGAACCCCCTTCCCTGGATGCATGCTTCATACCTGTGCAGTCGTGACATCTAACAGTGTTTAGAAATCTAGATTTAGTAGTGAAATATACACACACGCTTCTCATATTTATATAAAATTCCAGTGTAGCTCCTTATTTGATGCTCTGTGTACAAACTACGTTAGTCGACTTTTAGAAGTCTTTTAGTCACATTTCACAAAGCGGAAGTAAAAGTCTTGGTGTTCAGTAGTAATCATATTTATCTTTTGTGGTTCTGCCCCCTTAGAAACAGCAGTGTCGAACTTCAGTCAGAAGATCCAGTTGAAAGAGGTGGTTGCCAAAGCAAGTCACCGTGGATGGAAGCTATCTCTCAGGCCCACGGGGTCAGACAGGAAACTACCCTGCTGTTGTAAATGCCAAATGCTTTATTTATGAGATATATGCTTCCTAGTTTTAAAATCACAGAATCTCTTCTCTCCCGGATGGGACTAAGCTCATTTTAGCAAGCTCATTTTATACGGTTGCCCCGCATCAGTAGTACGATGCAGGATGGGTGGCCCGCCTTGCTCAGGAAGGGGTGTTTCAGTAACTCCGAAGCCAATGCTCTCTGTGAGGGGTCCCGCACTAGCAGCCGGTCCAGGAACCCTTTAAGGAGGGGAGAAACCTACAAGAGAACAGATAGAACAGTGTCAGAAAAACAACACACAAAATGCTGGAGGAACTCAGTGGGCTAGGCGACATCTACGGAAAAGAGTAAATAGTCGACGTTTCAAGATGAGACCCTTCTTCAGGACTAAGAAGGTGGGGGCAGGGAGGAAAAAACTACAAGGTGGCAGGAGATTGGCAAAACTGGCACGGGGTGTGGGTGAAGTTAAGAGCTAGGAAGTTGATTGGTGAAAGAGATAAAGGGCTGGAGAAGGGAAGGATCTGATAGGAGAGGACAGAAGGCCATGGAAGAAAGGGAAGAGAGAGGAGCACCAGAGGGAGGTGATGGGTAGGTAAGGAGATAAAGTGAGAGGGAAATGAGAATGGGGAATGGTGGAAAGAGGGGCAAGGCATTACCAGAAGCTCAAGAGATTGATGTTTATGCTACCCGGATGGAATATATAGGGTTACACATAGCCCTCTATTTTTCTAAGCTCCATGTACCAAGACTCACAGGTGAGGTGACACCTCACCTGGAAGGACTGTTTGGGGCCCTGAATGGCCATGAGGGAGGAGGTCTAGGCAAAGGTGTGGCCTTGTTCCACTTGGTAAAGTACTGGTGACACCAGAGACAGTGGACACTGGAATCTGGAGGGACTCAGCAGGTCTGTGGAGGGCGAGGGAGATGCTGAGGTTCTGGGTTGAGATGGGAAATGGCCAGCAGAGAGGATAGAAAGGGCACTGCCAGGGTTTGAGGACCTGAGGTGCAGGGAAAGGTTGAACAGGTTAGGACTTTATTCTCTAAAGATCAGGGTCGACACAACATTATTGTGCAAAGAACCAATACAATTAAGCAAGGGGCCTGAGGAACCCAGGCTGGGAACCTCTGCCCTGTGGTGTAGAAGATTGAGAGATTCGATAAACAAAATTATGAGGGGTGTAGATAGAATAAATACAAGAGGTTGGGAGAATAGAACTAGAGGAATTGGGTTAAGGGTGAAAGGTTAAGTGGAGGATTTTGGCCAACTGGGTCAGGTATACCTTTGTGAGATTATAGAACGGTGTGCCTGCATTGGTTAATGACTAGCTCAGTAGAGAATCATGCTGCTGCCCTTTAGCCTCCTGCTGTAAACACAAGACCACGTGGTACTGCCCTTTGCACACCGCCAGGCTCTGTGACTCAGGTGTTTTACCCTCTAGCTGGCTTGGAACAATACCAAATATGCAAATGCTGAACAAACTCTACCGTTAGAATCAACTATGAAGAGCATGTGTGTACTGATGGTAAGTGGAGTCGTTGCTTCCAAAGGGACGGCTCTCCGCATCGTGTAAATAAAGAGTCTCCTGGGGCTGA
Source organism: Hypanus sabinus (assembly GCF_030144855.1). Taxonomy (NCBI): domain Eukaryota; kingdom Metazoa; phylum Chordata; class Chondrichthyes; order Myliobatiformes; family Dasyatidae; genus Hypanus; species Hypanus sabinus. Next base: position 106,643,044 of record NC_082716.1, read on the forward strand.
GTATTGAGTGGAAAAGGACATTTCCTACAGGTGAAATGTCTAAGGGGAACATGAGGGAGGATTTCTTCACTCAGAGTGAGGTGAGCTGTGTGGAATGTGTGAAAGGGCAAGTGGTGTGTGCAGGTTCAATTTCCACATTTAAATGAAATTTCGAAAGGTATATGGATGGGAGGGGTATAGAGGGCTACTGTCCAGGTGCAGATCGATGGGACTAGGCAGATAAATTGTTCAACATGGACTAGATAGGCTGAATGGCCTTTTTTAGTGCACTAGCATTCTATGCCCAAAGAGGTGGGGTAAGACAGGGGGTCATTGCATGTTTAGTGGACAGGCAAGGGGTGAAGGATGCTGGACAGGTGGTGATTGGTGAACTGAGGAGGGGTGAAGGATGCTGGACAGGTGGTGATTGGTGGACTGAGGAATGAAAGATGCTGGGCAGGTGGTGATTGGTGGACTGAGTAGGGGTAAAGAAGGCTAGGCAGGTGGTGATTGGTGGATTGAGGAGGGGTAAAGAATGCTGGACAGGTGGTGATTGGTGAACTGAGGAGGGGTAAAGAATGCTGGGCAGGTGGTGATTGGTGGACTGAGGAGGGGTGAAGGATGCTGGGCAGGTGGTGATTGGTGGACTGAGGAGGGGTGAAGGATGCTGGGCAGGTGGTGATTGGTGGACTGAGGAGGGGTGAAGGATGCTGGGCAGGTGGTGATTGGTGGACTGAGGAGGGGTAAAAAATACTGGGCAGGTGGTGATTGGTGGACGAGGGGTGAAGGATGCTGGGCAGGTGGTGATTGGTGGACTGAGGAGGGGTGAAGGATGCTGGGCAGGTGGTGATTGGTGGACTGAGGAGGGGTGAAGGATGCTGGGCAGGTGGTGATTGGTGGACTGAGGAGGGGTGAGGATGACAGGCAGTAGAATAAAGTTGAGAGTGGGGGAAGAGTGGAATTAGTAGATGGAAACAGACAAGGTAAAAATCAGTGGGAGTCCAGGAGGGGAGAGGCTGGAGGGTGATAAGAGGGAAGACAGGGGCTGAAATCTAATAAGGAAAGTGGCAATTTGAATCATTGGGGGGGAGGGGAGGGGCAAAGGGAGGGGGGTGAAAACAGTAGAGCAGCAGTTAGTACACCAGTAGCATGGGTTTACTTCAACTTCTGTCTGTAAGTAGTTTGTACGTTCTCCCCGTTCCTCCAGGTGCTCCGGTTTCCTCCCACACAAGGGGCATTATTTTAAGGTGATGGGAGGAAAATATAGGGGGATGTCAGAGGTAGTGTTTTTTTAAAAACTCAGAGTGGAATGGGTCTGGAACCCCCTGATGGGGTGGTAGTGGCAGATACATTAGGGATCTTACAGTAGGTTAAAAAGTTGGTACAACATCTGTACTGTGTTTTATGATTCATTGTGCATCTATCCAACTCCACTGATTTCAGAGGGTTCTACAGGGAAGCCTCTGCTGCGGCAACCCTGCTGTCAGGATAACCCTCTCCCATAATCAAATCACCTGGGAAAGGCCCCAGTACCACCCTGGGATTGCTAGAGCAGTGTCTGTCAGGTAATCTGTGACCAGGACACCTTCTCTCACCTACTGCAGGTGCCCACACCTGCATATTTTACATTTCAAATCAGGACCAGAATAAAAAAGAAAGAATGTAATGTTGAGGCTTTATAAAGCATTATTGAGGCCTGACATGGAGTATTGAGAGCAATTTTGGCCCCTTATCTTAGAAAGGATTTGCTGACACTGGGGAGGGTTCAAAGGAGGTTCATGAAAATGATTCTGGGATTGAAAGGTTCATCATGTGAGGAGTGTTTGATGGCTCTGGGTCTCTACTAATGGGATGACCTCATTGAAACCTATCGAATGTTGAAAGGTCTTGACAGAGTGGATGTGGAGAGGATGTTTCCTATGGTGGGGGAGTCTAGGACCAGAGGATGCAGCCTCGGAATAGAACGGCAATGAGGAAGAATTTCTTCAGCCAGAAAGTGGTGAATCAGTGGAATTCATTGCCACAGGCAGCTGTGGAGGCCAAATCATTGGGTGCATTTAAGGCAGAGGTTGATAGATTGTTGATTAGTCAGGGCATGAAGGGATACGGGGAGAAGGCAGGAGATTGGGGCTGAGAGAAAAATGGATGAGCCGTGATGAAATAAATGGCGGAGCAGACTGGATGGGACAAATGACCTAATTCTGCTCCTCTGTCTCATGATCTAACACTGTAATTGAGGTTCTCAGGTTCAGACAGTACAAATTTAATGACTAAGTGAGAGATGCCTAAATTAAACCTAATTCACAAGCAACAGTTACCCAGGCTGTTCACTCAGATCAAATACTTCGCCCACTGCTTCACCTTTAACCAGCTGCTGTTCATAACAGACACTTCTGCCAACATTAATTTTGGAAGTATTCATTCCACTCCCAAGTTTGAGAAATTTGCAGCCGAAAGCTTAAAGTGGCAAATGCACAATTTAAAAAAAAAATTTAGAGATACAGCATTCAGCAAAACCTTCAAGGCCCATCAAACTGCACCACCAAGCAAGCCAGCTATTTATTTAACCCTAGCCTAATCCTTGGACACGGGGGCAGGGTGGAGATACGTCTCTACTAAATGAGGTGTAAGGTGCTCCATCCCTCCCTAGCAAGGAGTAGCACCTGCTTAGCCCCCACACCCCCCCAGATCAAGGTCAAGTGAAGCCATGGGAGCAGGTGGTGGATGGTCGTACGAACAGCCAGTGCAGATCACAAGTCCTGGTTAAGCGACCACTGATGCCAGGCAGACAATCTCTGACGAGTACTTCTAATGGTTACAGTGGTTCACCTGTCTAGTAAAGACACTGCCCAGAAGAAGGCAATGGCTTCTGTAGAAGAACTTTCCAAGAACAATCACGGTCATGGAAAGACCATGATGGCATGTCATACGACACGGCACAATGATGATGGTGAACCGCAGGGCAATTTTTCAATGACCAATTAACCTACTAACTTTGAACTGTGGGAGGAAACCAGAGCGTGAGCTTCCCTGTATGCTCATGGGAAGAACATACAATACAAACTCTCTACAGGTGGCACTGGAATCGAACTCCGACACCCTTACCGCTGCACTGAACGAACTCCGACCATACCATCCACTTCGGATGATGGGAGACGGGAGGTCATCGACAGCCTATGCTCCAGCGGGAGCTGAGGGCCCTAGGAGAAAGGACCACCGTAGCAACTTGGCTCTGCACTGTTGCCGTGGGACACCAGGTCTCACAACATCTACGTCAGGGTAGTGAATCTGATTCTGGTTCACTGGTGTCAGCCTAGAACTTGGTGGCCAGGATCTCCTGAATGGTGCTTGAAGCTGCAAGCTAGGGAGAAAGTTCAACCCAGAGTTATGGGGGATGACCTAAGAACCTATGCATTCTTGTTACTGTTTCAATCACAAGGGATAAGGACTTAGAACCCATTTGTAGCGGTTACTTTAAAACAAGCCAAACCTGCTCAGGGTTGTCAAGTGCGGGGGGGGGGGGGGGGGGCGCGTTTGACACTTTATGACGTTCTCTCCATATAAAACGTACTTCTGAAATTGAAGTACATTCTATCCTTTATTGAGAAACCAGCAAAGATGAATCATCTTGTAATGATAAAACTAATGAAACTAAAACTAGCGATATAACAAAATAAACAGTCTTAGTGCATTCAAACGTACTTACGCGATTTTAGCATAACTAAGCCAAGCATTCTTCAACAGTCGTCAAAAACAAAATCATTCCCCCAACTTACTCCCCAGTCTAGTTAGTTACTCTCTGCAACTTGTGGCACATAGGGTGGCAACCTTGTCGTTTCTTTAACGTCTTTTGTCTGCTTTTTATTAAACAAGGCTAAGCTGCTAGCTTGACGTTCAACCCGGGACGGATGGAAAGCGTGCAAGGAGCCGGCCGGATTCAAACAGGGACCACTCGCCTCGGAGTCCAGTGCAGATGCCACTACACCACCAGCTGGCTACTCCCTCCTCTAACCAGACTAAAAACTGAACTGAAGACAGCAGGAATATGTAACCATACTCATCTGCTTCATAACCCACGCGATTAACTCACCACAATAAACACACAACACAAAATACAATACAAACAGAAAATAGATACATGGCTACACCATTTAAAAGAATGCACAGCTGTGTTAAACAGATCTTGACTTCCTAAACTGAAGACCGGAATCTGTGCGGATTTGCAATAACATCTCTGCCTTGCTGACAATCAACGCTGGCGCACCTCAGGGATACGTGTTAGCCAACTGCTGTACTCTCTCTACACCCGTCATGACATCTACGCAATCGTCTCAAACATCATCAATATATAAATATGCTGACATTACAAATATTCTTGGCAGAACTTCAGATGATGATGAGAGGGTGTACAGGAGTGAGATACATCAGCTTGTTGAGTGGTGTCACAGCAACAATCTTGCACTCAACGTCAGTAAGACAAAAGAACTGTACGTGGGTAAGCCGAGGGAACACCAGTCTTCACAGAGGGACTGGAAATGGAAAGGGCGAGCAATTTCATGTTCCTGGATGTCAGCACCTACCCTGGGCCCAACAAATCAAGGCAGCTACAAAGAAGACATGACAGTGGCTATATTTCATTAGGAGTGTGAGGAGATTTGGTATGTCACCAAAGATACTAATTTCTACCCAGCATTCTAAATGGCCGCATCACCGTCTGGTATTGGGTGGGGTGGGAAGAATCGAAGAAAGCTGCAGTGTTGTTAACTCAGTCAGCTCCATCATGGGCACTAGCCTCCATAGTATCCAGGGCATCTTCAAGGAGAGATGCCTCGAATAGGCAGCACACCCATTACTAAGGCCCCACCACTCACCCAGGATGTGCCTTGTTTGCACTGCTACCACCAGGGAGGCGGTACAAGCGTCTTCCCCTCTGGCATCCAATTTCTGAATGGACATTAAACCTATGAACACTACCTCACTGCTTTTTAATTTCCATTTTGCACTACTTACTTAATTGAACTGTTTAATATACATTCAGTGCTTGCATTGTACTGCTGCTGCAAAGACAACAAATTCCACTGCATATGCCGGTGACATTGAACCCGATTCTGATTCCTTGGGCCATTGTATGGTGAAATACTTTACCTTCTGACCATTCTTCAGTTTGGGGGGCAGATTATCCCGTATCATCTTCATGGCCTTCAGCGGAGGTTCGTTGAAGTACGGAGGCTCTCCATCAACCATTTCTATGACCATTATCCCCAGTGACCAGATATCCACCTGTGAAGAAAGACAGAGGTCACTGGGGATCAGCACAGGGGTGAGCAGCAGCAAAAGCAATCTTCATCCACTTCCCTTCCATGCACCTCACTAAACCGGCGGAGCACATTCAGTGACACACACACAAAACGACAGCACATCAGGCAGCATCAATAGAGAGGAAGCAACAGTTAATGTTTCTGGCCGAGACCCTTCCTCAGGGCTGGAAAGGAAGGGGAGAAGTCAGAGTACAAAGGTGGGGGAAGGGGAGGAAGGAGTACAAGGTGGGGGAAGGGGAGGAAGGAGGACAAGGTGGAGGAAGGAGGACAAGGTGGGGGAAGGAGTACAAGGTGGGGGAAGGAGTACAAGGTGGGGGAAGGAGTACAAGGTGGGGGAAGGAGTACAAGGTGGGGGAAGGGGAGGAAGGAGGACAAGGTGGGGGAAGGAGTACAAGGTGGGGGAAGGAGTACAAGGTGGGGGAAGGAGTACAAGGTGGGGGAAGGAGTACAAGGTGGGGGAAGGAGTACAAGGTGGGGGAAGGGGAGGAAGGAGGACAAGGTGGGGGAAGGAGTACAAGGTGGGGGAAGGAGTACAAGGTGGGGGAAGGAGTACAAGGTGGGGGAAGGAGTACAAGGTGGGGGAAGGAGTACAAGGTGGGGGAAGGAGGACAAGGTGGGGGAAGGGGAGGAAGGAGGACAAGGTGGGGGAAGGAGGACAAGGTGGGGGAAGGAGTACAAGGTGGGGGAAGGAGTACAAGGTGGGGGAAGGAGTACAAGGTGGGGGAAGGAGTACAAGGTGGGGGAAGGAGTACAAGGTGGGGGAAGGAGGACAAGGTGGGGGAAGGAGGACAAGGTGGGGGAAGGAGGACAAGGTGGGGGAAGGAGGACAAGGTGGGGGAAGGAGGACAAGGTGGGGGAAGGAGGACAAGGTGGGGGAAGGAGGACAAGGTGGGGGAAGGAGTACAAGGTGGGGGAAGGAGTACAAGGTGGGGGAAGGAGTACAAGGTGGGGGAAGGAGTACAAGGTGGGGGAAGGGGAGGAAGGAGGACAAGGTGGGGGAAGGGGAGGAAGGAGGACAAGGTGGGGGAAGGGGAGGAAGGAGGACAAGGTGGGGGAAGGAGTACAAGGTGGGGGAAGGGGAGGAAGGAGGACAAGGTGGGGGAAGGGGAGGAAGGAGGACAAGGTGGGGGAAGGGAAGGAGTACAAGGTGGGGGGAGGAGTACAAGGTGGGGGAAGGGGAGGAAGGAGTACAAGGTGGGGGAAGGGAAGGAGTACAAGGTGGGGGAAGGGAAGGAGTACAAGGTGGGGGAAGGAGTACAAGGTGGGGGAAGGGGAGGAAGGAGTACAAGGTGGAGGAAGGAGTACAAGGTGGGGGAAGGAGTACAAGGTGGGGGAAGGAGTACAAGGTGGGGGAAGGAGTACAAGGTGGGGGAAGGAGTACAAGGTGGGGGAAGGGGAGGAAGGAGTACAAGGTGGGGGAAGGAGTACAAGGTGGGGGAAGGGGAGGAAGGAGGACAAGGTGGGGGAAGGGGAGGAAGGAGGACAAGGTGGGGGAAGGGAAGGAGTACAAGGTGGGGGGAGGAGTACAAGGTGGGGGGAGGAGTACAAGGTGGGGGGAGGAGTACAAGGTGGGGGAAGGGGAGGAAGGAGGACAAGGTGGGGGAAGGGGAGGAAGGAGGACAAGGTGGGGGAAGGGGAGGAAGGAGTACAAGGTGGGGGAAGGAGTACAAGGTGGGGGAAGGGGAGGAAGGAGTACAAGGTGGGGGAAGGAGTACAAGGTGGGGGAAGGAGTACAAGGTGGGGGAAGGAGTACAAGGTGGGGGAAGGAGTACAAGGTGGGGGAAGGGGAGGAAGGAGTACAAGGTGGGGGAAGGGGAGGAAGGAGTACAAGGTGGGGGAAGGGCAGGAAGGAGTACAAGGTGGGGGAAGGAGTACAAGGTGGGGGAAGGGGAGGAAGGAGTACAAGGTGGGGGAAGGAGTACAAGGTGGGGGAAGGAGTACAAGGTGGGGGAAGGGGAGGAAGGAGTACAAGGTGGGGGAAGGGGAGGAAGGAGTACAAGGTGGGGGAAGGGGAGGAAGGAGTACAAGGTGGGGGAAGGAGTACAAGGTGGGGGAAGGAGTACAAGGTGGGGGAAGGAGTACAAGGTGGGGGAAGGAGTACAAGGTGGGGGAAGGGGAGGAAGGAGGACAAGGTGGGGGAAGGAGTACAAGGTGGGGGAAGGAGTACAAGGTGGGGGAAGGGGAGGAAGGAGGACAAGGTGGGGGAAGGGGAGGAAGGAGGACAAGGTGGGGGAAGGAGTACAAGGTGGGGGAAGGAGTACAAGGTGGGGGAAGGGGAGGAAGGAGGACAAGGTGGGGGAAGGGGAGGAAGGAGTACAAGGTGGGGGAAGGAGTACAAGGTGGGGGAAGGAGTACAAGGTGGGGGAAGGGGAGGAAGGAGGACAAGGTGGGGGAAGGGGAGGAAGGAGGACAAGGTGGGGGAAGGGAAGGAGTACAAGGTGGGGGGAGGAGTACAAGGTGGGGGAAGGAGGACAAGGTGGGGGAAGGGGAGGAAGGAGTACAAGGTGGGGGAAGGGGAGGAAGGAGTACAAGGTGGGGGAAGGGGAGGAAGGTGGGGGAAGGAGGACAAGGTGGGGGAAGGAGTACAAGGTGGGGGAAGGAGTACAAGGTGGGGGAAGGAGTACAAGGTGGGGGAAGGGGAGGAAGGAGTACAAGGTGGGGGAAGGAGGACAAGGTGGGGGGAGGAGTACAAGGTGGGGGAAGGAGTACAAGGTGGGGGAAGGAGTACAAGGTGGGGGAAGGAGTACAAGGTGGGGGAAGGAGTACAAGGTGGGGGAAGGAGTACAAGGTGGGGGAAGGAGTACAAGGTGGGGGAAGGAGTACAAGGTGGGGGAAGGAGGACAAGGTGGGGGAAGGAGGACAAGGTGGGGGAAGGAGTACAAGGTGGGGGAAGGAGTACAAGGTGGGGGGAGGAGTACAAGGTGGGGGAAGGGGAGGAAGGAGTACAAGGTGGGGGAAGGGGAGGAAGGAGTACAAGGTGGGGGAAGGAGGACAAGGTGGGGGAAGGAGGACAAGGTGGGGGAAGGAGTACAAGGTGGGGGAAGGAGTACAAGGTGGGGGAAGGAGTACAAGGTGGGGGAAGGAGTACAAGGTGGGGGAAGGAGTACAAGGTGGGGGGAGGAGTACAAGGTGGGGGAAGGGGAGGAAGGAGTACAAGGTGGGGGAAGGAGTACAAGGTGGGGGAAGGAGTACAAGGTGGGGGAAGGAGTACAAGGTGGGGGAAGGAGTACAAGGTGGGGGAAGGGGAGGAAGGAGTACAAGGTGGGGGAAGGAGTACAAGGTGGGGGAAGGAGTACAAGGTGGGGGAAGGAGGACAAGGTGGGGGAAGGAGTACAAGGTGGGGGAAGGGGAGGAAGGAGTACAAGGTGGGGGAAGGAGTACAAGGTGGGGGAAGGAGGACAAGGTGGGGGAAGGAGTACAAGGTGGGGGAAGGGGAGGAAGGAGTACAAGGTGGGGGAAGGAGTACAAGGTGGGGGAAGGAGTACAAGGTGGGGGAAGGAGTACAAGGTGGGGGAAGGAGTACAAGGTGGGGGAAGGAGTACAAGGTGGGGGAAGGAGTACAAGGTGGGGGAAGGAGTACAAGGTGGGGGAAGGAGTACAAGGTGGGGGAAGGAGTACAAGGTGGGGGAAGGAGTACAAGGTGGGGGAAGGGGAGGAAGGAGGACAAGGTGGGGGAAGGAGTACAAGGTGGGGGAAGGGGAGGAAGGAGGACAAGGTGGGGGAAGGGGAGGAAGGAGGACAAGGTGGGGGAAGGGAAGGAGTACAAGGTGGGGGGAGGAGTACAAGGTGGGGGAAGGAGGACAAGGTGGGGGAAGGGGAGGAAGGAGTACAAGGTGGGGGAAGGGGAGGAAGGAGTACAAGGTGGGGGAAGGAGTACAAGGTGGGGGAAGGAGGACAAGGTGGGGGAAGGAGGACAAGGTGGGGGAAGGAGGACAAGGTGGGGGAAGGAGTACAAGGTGGGGGAAGGAGTACAAGGTGGGGGAAGGAGTACAAGGTGGGGGAAGGGGAGGAAGGAGTACAAGGTGGGGGGAGGAGTACAAGGTGGGGGAAGGAGTACAAGGTGGGGGAAGGAGTACAAGGTGGGGGAAGGAGTACAAGGTGGGGGAAGGAGTACAAGGTGGGGGAAGGAGTACAAGGTGGGGGAAGGAGTACAAGGTGGGGGAAGGAGTACAAGGTGGGGGAAGGGGAGGAAGGAGTACAAGGTGGGGGAAGGGGAGGAAGGAGTACAAGGTGGGGGAAGGAGTACAAGGTGGGGGAAGGAGTACAAGGTGGGGGAAGGAGTACAAGGTGGGGGAAGGAGTACAAGGTGGGGGAAGGAGTACAAGGTGGGGGAAGGAGTACAAGGTGGGGGAAGGAGTACAAGGTGGGGGAAGGGGAGGAAGGAGTACAAGGTGGGGGAAGGAGTACAAGGTGGGGGAAGGGGAGGAAGGAGTACAAGGTGGGGGAAGGAGTACAAGGTGGGGGAAGGAGTACAAGGTGGGGGAAGGAGTACAAGGTGGGGGAAGGAGTACAAGGTGGGGGAAGGAGTACAAGGTGGGGGAAGGGGAGGAAGGAGGACAAGGTGGGGGAAGGAGTACAAGGTGGGGGAAGGAGTACAAGGTGGGGGAAGGGGAGGAAGGAGTACAAGGTGGGGGAAGGAGTACAAGGTGGGGGAAGGAGTACAAGGTGGGGGAAGGAGTACAAGGTGGGGGAAGGAGTACAAGGTGGGGGAAGGAGTACAAGGTGGGGGAAGGAGTACAAGGTGGGGGAAGGAGTACAAGGTGGGGGAAGGGGAGGAAGGAGTACAAGGTGGGGGAAGGAGTACAAGGTGGGGGAAGGGGAGGAAGGAGTACAAGGTGGGGGAAGGAGTACAAGGTGGGGGAAGGGGAGGAAGGAGTACAAGGTGGAGGAAGGAGTACAAGGTGGGGGAAGGGGAGGAAGGAGTACAAGGTGGGGGAAGGAGTACAAGGTGGGGGAAGGAGTACAAGGTGGGGGAAGGAGTACAAGGTGGGGGAAGGAGTACAAGGTGGGGGAAGGAGTACAAGGTGGGGGAAGGGGAGGAAGGAGTACAAGGTGGGGGAAGGAGTACAAGGTGGGGGAAGGAGTACAAGGTGGGGGAAGGAGGACAAGGTGGGGGAAGGAGTACAAGGTGGGGGAAGGGGAGGAAGGAGTACAAGGTGGGGGAAGGAGTACAAGGTGGGGGAAGGAGGACAAGGTGGGGGAAGGAGTACAAGGTGGGGGAAGGGGAGGAAGGAGTACAAGGTGGGGGAAGGAGTACAAGGTGGGGGAAGGAGTACAAGGTGGGGGAAGGAGTACAAGGTGGGGGAAGGAGTACAAGGTGGGGGAAGGAGTACAAGGTGGGGGAAGGAGTACAAGGTGGGGGAAGGAGTACAAGGTGGGGGAAGGGGAGGAAGGAGGACAAGGTGGGGGAAGGAGTACAAGGTGGGGGAAGGGGAGGAAGGAGGACAAGGTGGGGGAAGGGGAGGAAGGAGGACAAGGTGGGGGAAGGGAAGGAGTACAAGGTGGGGGGAGGAGTACAAGGTGGGGGAAGGAGGACAAGGTGGGGGAAGGGGAGGAAGGAGTACAAGGTGGGGGAAGGGGAGGAAGGAGTACAAGGTGGGGGAAGGAGTACAAGGTGGGGGAAGGAGGACAAGGTGGGGGAAGGAGGACAAGGTGGGGGAAGGAGTACAAGGTGGGGGAAGGAGTACAAGGTGGGGGAAGGAGTACAAGGTGGGGGAAGGGGAGGAAGGAGTACAAGGTGGGGGGAGGAGTACAAGGTGGGGGAAGGAGTACAAGGTGGGGGAAGGAGTACAAGGTGGGGGAAGGAGTACAAGGTGGGGGAAGGAGTACAAGGTGGGGGAAGGAGTACAAGGTGGGGGAAGGAGTACAAGGTGGGGGAAGGAGTACAAGGTGGGGGAAGGAGTACAAGGTGGGGGAAGGGGAGGAAGGAGTACAAGGTGGGGGAAGGGGAGGAAGGAGTACAAGGTGGGGGAAGGAGTACAAGGTGGGGGAAGGAGTACAAGGTGGGGGAAGGAGTACAAGGTGGGGGAAGGAGTACAAGGTGGGGGAAGGAGTACAAGGTGGGGGAAGGGGAGGAAGGAGTACAAGGTGGGGGAAGGAGTACAAGGTGGGGGAAGGAGTACAAGGTGGGGGAAGGGGAGGAAGGAGTACAAGGTGGGGGAAGGAGTACAAGGTGGGGGAAGGAGTACAAGGTGGGGGAAGGAGTACAAGGTGGGGGAAGGAGTACAAGGTGGGGGAAGGGGAGGAAGGAGGACAAGGTGGGGGAAGGAGGACAAGGTGGGGGAAGGAGTACAAGGTGGGGGGAGGAGTACAAGGTGGGGGAAGGAGTACAAGGTGGGGGAAGGAGTACAAGGTGGGGGAAGGAGTACAAGGTGGGGGAAGGAGTACAAGGTGGGGGAAGGGGAGGAAGGAGTACAAGGTGGGGGAAGGAGTACAAGGTGGGGGAAGGAGTACAAGGTGGGGGAAGGGGAGGAAGGAGTACAAGGTGGGGGAAGGGGAGGAAGGAGTACAAGGTGGGGGAAGGGGAGGAAGGAGTACAAGGTGGGGGAAGGAGTACAAGGTGGGGGAAGGAGTACAAGGTGGGGGAAGGAGTACAAGGTGGGGGAAGGAGTACAAGGTGGGGGAAGGGGAGGAAGGAGGACAAGGTGGGGGAAAGAGTACAAGGTGGGGGAAGGAGTACAAGGTGGGGGAAGGGGAGGAAGGAGGACAAGGTGGGGGAAGGGGAGGAAGGAGGACAAGGTGGGGGAAGGAGTACAAGGTGGGGGAAGGAGTACAAGGTGGGGGAAGGAGTACAAGGTGGGGGAAGGAGGACAAGGTGGGGGAAGGAGTACAAGGTGGGGGAAGGGGAGGAAGGAGTACAAGGTGGGGGAAGGAGTACAAGGTGGGGGAAGGAGGACAAGGTGGGGGAAGGAGTACAAGGTGGGGGAAGGGGAGGAAGGAGTACAAGGTGGGGGAAGGAGTACAAGGTGGGGGAAGGAGTACAAGGTGGGGGAAGGAGTACAAGGTGGGGGAAGGAGTACAAGGTGGGGGAAGGAGTACAAGGTGGGGGAAGGAGTACAAGGTGGGGGAAGGGGAGGAAGGAGGACAAGGTGGGGGAAGGAGTACAAGGTGGGGGAAGGAGTACAAGGTGGGGGAAGGGGAGGAAGGAGGACAAGGTGGGGGAAGGGGAGGAAGGAGGACAAGGTGGGGGAAGGAGTACAAGGTGGGGGAAGGAGTACAAGGTGGGGGAAGGAGTACAAGGTGGGGGAAGGAGGACAAGGTGGGGGAAGGAGTACAAGGTGGGGAAGGGGAGGAAGGAGTACAAGGTGGGGGAAGGAGTACAAGGTGGGGGAAGGAGGACAAGGTGGGGGAAGGAGTACAAGGTGGGGGAAGGGGAGGAAGGAGTACAAGGTGGGGGAAGGAGTACAAGGTGGGGGAAGGGGAGGAAGGAGTACAAGGTGGAGGAAGGAGTACAAGGTGGGGGAAGGAGTACAAGGTGGGGGAAGGAGTACAAGGTGGGGGAAGGAGTACAAGGTGGGGGAAGGAGTACAAGGTGGGGAAGGAGGACAAGGTGGGGGAAGGAGTACAAGGTGGGGGAAGGAGGACAAGGTGGGGGAAGGGGAGGAAGGAGTACAAGGTGGGGGAAGGAGTACAAGGTGGCAGGTGACAGGTGAAACTGGGAGAAGGGGAGGGGGTGAAGTAAAGGGCTGGGAAGTTGGTCAGTGAAAGAGACAAAGAGCCAGAGAAAGGAGAATCTGTTGAGGACAGAAGACCATGGTAGGAAAGGGAAGGGGGACAAACACCAAAGGGAGGTGACGGGCGTGTTTATGAAGACATTTAGTAGTTTTCAGAATGTAAGATCACCTCATGTAACACCAACTTCACAAGCTAAGCAGAACAGGGGAAATGTTTATAGAATAAGCTACTGCTTAAAGATTGATTCTCTTCCTGTGTTTTATAACACAACGAGGAGAAATTTCTTTAGCCAGAGGGTGGTGAATCTGTGGAGTTCAATGCCAGAGATGGCTGTGGAGGACAAAATCATTGGGCATGTTTAACACAGACTGATAAGTTATTGAGGGGTTAAAGGTTACAGGGACAATGGAGTTGTGAAAAACAAAACTAGAACAAAAATTTAGAAATGATAGCATGGCAGACTTGATAAATAAAACAGGCTAATTCTGTGCCAGTATCTTACAGTCTAACCTCTTGACAAGAGTTACAGAAGCAAATTCTTTACATTGAAACACATGTACTTCAACATGCTCAGTTTTAGGTATGCTATTTAGAGTCATAGAACACTACAGAACAGCAAGAGGCCCTTCAGCCCATGCCAAACTATTAATTGGCCTATTCCTATCGGTCTGCATCTTGACCATAGCCTCCCATACACTTAACCAAATTTCTCATAAGTATTGAAATCAAACCTTCATCCACCACCAGCGTTGGCAGCTCTTGCACATTCTAACCAACCTCTGAGTGAAGCTTCCACTAAAACTTTTCATCTTTCACCCTCAATCCATGATCTCTAGTTGTAGTTCCAGCCAACCTCAGTGGAAAAAGTCTGCTTGCATTTATGCTATCAATACCTCCCCTCATAATTTTGTATACCTCTATCAAATCTCCCATGTTCCAGAGAATAAAGTGCAAATCTACACAATCTTCCCTTAAAACTCTCCAGTCCCTACAACATCCTTGTAAATTTTCTCTGTACTCTTCTGTGTTCCATGGAATAAAGTCTTAACTGATTCAATCTTTTCTCTATAACTCAGGTCCTTATTTAGTTCTGGAGTTTTCAACATTAACCAGTGTGAACTTAATATGATGGACTTCTTCCCTGAAAGTCTTGGTGCTGTCAGTGACGAGCACGGTGAAAGGTTTCACCAGGACAGTGTGGTCATGGAGAAACGGTATCAGGGCAACTGGAATCCATCAATACTGGCTGTTTATTGTTGGACACTTAAGCAAAAAACCTCAGACACTGAGTACAAACGAAAATCATCAACAAAACATTTCTAATTTAGCTGAACTATTAGAGTCAACTCCATTTATGAAATTAAATGCATTACATTCAATTAAAGTTAATTTATTATTTCTCCGAATTCTGACGTGATACAGATAATCTGAAATTATATTTGTTTTCAGCTTCAAGCAGTCTATCACAAACAAAACAAAGTTTCTGGAGAAGCAACAGATTCGAAAAAAATTGCTGTGCAGTGATTGTGGTTTGTTGTTGAGAATGAAGCCGATAAGGAAAAGCACGAAGTTACCTCGGGACCATATGGCATCCGGGAGATGAGCTCTGGTGCCATCCAGTAAGGTGTGCCCACCAGTGACTTGCGCCTTGGCACATCCTTTGACACCTGGGCACAGAACCCGAAGTCCGATAGCTTCACCTGAAAGACGAATAGAGAGAGTGTAAACAACCTGTAACCCTTCACAGTACCTATCTTTAAATCCAGTTGAAATGTAGTGATGTAGTAATTCGGGTGCAGGAGGGGAATTAGTGTTGAGCTAATGAAAGTTCTTTCAAAAAGCTTTTTCTTCCTCAGTCAGCATAAGAAAGACTTTACTGAACATAGCACAGCACTGGTGAAAAAATATAGACAAGGGCCTTATAACCAATTTGTCAAGAGGTGTAGACTATACGGTACATTTATACTTCCTACTGAAGGCTGGAGTTCCACAACTAAACCAGGAGCAGAGAACAGTACAGGCCCTTCGGTCCACAATGTTGTGCTGACCATTTAACACAGTACTAGATCAGTCCAACCCTTGCCTCTTCCGAAGATTCTCTTTAATGCCCCAAAGCCACTTGCCTCTACCATCACCCCTGCAGCATGTTCCGAGCACCCACCACTCTCGGTTACATAACTTACCTCTGGGACACCCCCTATACGTTCCTCACAATACCTTAAAATTATGCCCTTTGTCTCACCATTTCCACCCTGGGAGAAAGCCTTGGCTGTCCACTTGATCAATGCCTCTTATCATCTTGTACACTTCATTCTTTAAATTTAGTTTTTGAGATTTCTTTTAATTCCTTTGACCTTTCGTTCTCCTGCTGGCCGCTGTTCTTAGGTCCATATGGTTCAATGCCTTTATCACGCTAGGCAGAGGGAACTCGGATCCCAGTACTGCACAGCTCATTTGCCCGCTGTTTCCTTTTTATTTGTAATTAATTCAAAACAAATGCATGTTCAAACATGTCCGAAGACTGTTGGTGATCACAGAAACCAGATGACCACTGGAAGAATGTGTTTTTGATTATGAAACAAGTTAAATGCCAATGAAAATAAAGAAACTCTGAAGCAACTCAGCAGGTCAGGCAGCATCTTTGGAAAAGAATAAACAATCGACGCTTTGGGGTGAGAACTCTTCCTTTCCAGCCCTGAATAAGGGTTTTGGCCCAAAATGTAGACTGTTCATTCATTTCTACAGGTGTTGTCTAGCCTGCTGAGTTCCTCCAAACATTTTGTGTGTGTTTCTTTGAATTTCCAGCACCTGCAGAATCCCTCGCGTTTTTGAAAGAAACTGACTCCATTTAATTCCAACCTTCCTGCAGAAGAGAAATCTCCCACGCAGTACCTCACTTGGCCACAAAGGGGCACACACATCCAACTAAAGCAAGCTGTGGCCAGAATTAAGTGCTCTATAATTTTATAGTTCAGTTATTAGAGTGCCCCAAAACAGAAACAACCTTTTAATAACTAAAATCAAAGGTAATGACTGCTACATCAGGGGGAATAATTCTTGTCCACGTGGCAAATGCAACACCCTCAGACCTACAGAAATCTTCAAAGGCAGCGTGGCAGAGTCACTGAACAATTAGCTGAACCCTGCTGTGTATTTTCCGTTCTGCTGTGCGCACGGCAACTAGAACAGTAAACGTGCTTACTGACAAATCGCAGCCCAGGATACATGAGGAGGGCTGTACGCTTTGATGTACAGGCAGTAAATTAATCTAAATCCGAGCAGGCGGGCGGAGAAGGACAGTGCTGGTGTGAGTGAGAGGAGGGGAGCTGAAACATGCAGAGTGCACAAACACGTGAGAGCCAGCGTAGAAACGAGAAGAGCAGGGTGTACGAGAGAAGAGGATACATTGAAGGAGGGGGTGACGCACAATGGTGAGGAGCAGAGGGGAGGAGAGGGCATACTGCCTCCCAAAAGCATCCACCCCTCCATCCACTCCGTCCACTTGGCGATGGAAACCAAGACATCGGGTGTATACAGTTAAAATGGAGGATGAAAGGCTCCTGATTAGGAAAGGAGTCAAAAGTCCCAGGGAGAAGCCAGGAAAATCAAGCAGCAAACTCAATGGGCTGAATGGCCTAATTCTTCTCCTATGTCTTATGGTCTTTCCAAAGTATCCAAAATAATTAAAGATTCTACCCAGTCTGACATCTTCTTACCACCTCCCTAAACACTTCAGAACACACACCCCCCGACCCAGGGACAGCGTTTATCCTGCTGCTGTAGGACCATTGACTACTCTCGTATGTTCAAAACAAACTCGCCGACCGGAGGCCTGTGACAGGCAGTGTGCCACAGGGTCTGGTGCAGAGTAAACTGAACCAGCAAGTCTGCAGATGACACCACGATCGGTGGCATAGAGGACACCAGTGGACTCCATGTCCTGTTTCTCTAAAACCTGTCCTGCCATGCAGCATCCATCCTGCCCAGACAGGCCCGACAAGATGGAAAACTTCCCAGCGGACATTGTGGGCAACGCTTTAACTGGCTTGAATTATGAACTGAAGTAACAAGCACAGGTGATTTTTAACAAAACGGTGTATGATATTCAGGATCCACAAACAGCTCATGGTAGTGGAGTGGTTAACACAACAATTTACAGCACCAGTGACCCGAGTTCAATTCCCGCTGCTGCCTGTACAGAGTTTATATGATCTCTCTGTGACCGCGTGGGTTTCCTCCGGGTGCTCTGGTTTCCTCCCACAGTTCAGAGACGTAGTGATTAGTAGGGTCATTGTGATTAGGCTGGGGTTAAATCAGGAATTGCTGGGCGGCATCACTGGAAAAGCCTATTCTGTGTTGTATCTAATAAATAAATAAATAGAAATCCATAAGATAAACCCAAAAGAATTCAGAAAGCAAAATCTTTGTTGTGTAGTTACGGCAGGACCAGCTGGAAAAATGGCAGATAGAAGTCAATGAAGACAAGGTGAGCTGTCGCACTTTGGGAGGACAAACCAGGGTAGGATTTACACAGTGAACAGTGGGGCACTGAGGAGTGTGGTAGAAGAGGGAGCTGGGAATATAGATCCGTAATTCCAAGAAAGAGGCATCACAGGTGAAGAGTTGTAAAGAAAGCTTCTGGCACACTGGCCTTCAGATATCAAAGTTTGGTTCAGGAGGTGGGATGTTATGTTGAAGCTGTATCAGATGTGGTGAGACATCATTTGAGACATAATTGTGTGCAGTTCTGCTCACCGATCTACAGGAAAGATGTAAATAAGCTTGAAAGGGAACAGAGGAAATTTACAAGGACATTGGCCAGGAGTTGAGTTATCAGGAAATGTTGAACAGGTTAGGATTTATTCCCTGGAGCGTGGGAGAACGAGGGGAGATTTGATACAAAATTTAGGGTGGCGAGGTGGAGATACACCTTTACCAAAGGAGTTTTAAGGCACTCCTTCCCTCTGCTAGCCTGCAGGTCACCCTTGGGCAAGGTATAGCACCCGCCTAGACCCTCACCCCTGATCAGGGTCACGTGGAGCCATGGGAGCAGGTTCCACGAGCAGCCGGTGCACATCACACATCCTGGTTATGTGACCACTGACGCCAGGCAGACAATCTCCAAAGAGTATTGCCCACGGCTGGGGTAACTCGTCTTGTAAAAACACTGCCCAGAAGAAGGCAATGGCAAACCCCATTTGCCAAGAACAATCACAGCTAAAGACTACTATCACCCATGACATGCGAAACAGCACATAATATGATGATGAATCATTAAATCACGTTATCTTGTGTAGGATAAAGATGATTTACAGAGACTGTTACTAACATTAACAAAAGTAGGAGGGGCATCATAATTTCAAAAACAACCCACACAAAATGCTGGAGGATCTCAGCAGGTCCAGCATTTTGTGTGTATGTTGCTTTGTATTTCCAGCATCTGCAGATTTCCTCCTATTTATAATTTCAAAAAGGCCACAATAGCACGCAGTTGTCTTGCAACATGCACCTACCCTTCCGTCGTGGGTTAAGAGAATGGAATCGCTCTTGATGTCTCGGTGAATCACCCCTTGTGCGTGGAGGACGGCCAAACCCTTCAGCACAGACAAGCAGACGGTCGCTATCTGTTCTTCATTCATCCTGTGACACAGAAATTAAGGCACTATCGTCAGGTAGCTGCCATCTTTAACCTCTTTATCATTTAAAACAGCGGGAGAGATTCCTCTGGCCAATTCCTTTCCTTCAAAGTAGATTTCATTTTAAACTCCACATTCAGCCCTGAGTTTCATTTTCCGGCAGGCATACTTAGTAAATCTACAGAATAGTGACTATAACAGGATCAATGAAAGATCAACCAGAGTGCAGAAGACAACAAACTGAGCAGATGCAAATATAAATAAATAGCAATAATAACGAAAACATGAAGTAATGAGACAAAGTCCACCGAGAGAGATCATTGGTTGTTGGAATATCTCAATGACGGGCAAGTGAGGGTAGTTATCCCCTTTTATTCAAGAGCCTGAATGTTGAGGGGTAATAACTGTCCTTGAACCCGGTGGTGTGGGTCCTGAGTGATGCACCATCAATAACTTTCTGAGACGGGAGGCAAAAGATAGGCTTTTATTAGCTGCAAACGTGACCACAACATCTTGGAGACTGAGGGAGGAGCAGTGCATCCAATCGCCTTTATACAGGGGTCTGTGGGAGGAGCCACAGGAGCAGTCAGCAGGGGGCATGTTCAGACAGGTATATGTAGTTCACCACACTGAGGCTCTTGTATCTTCTAGCTGAGGGCAGCAACAGGATGAGAGCATGGCCTGGGTGGTGAGGATCTCTGATGAGGGATGCTGCTTTCCTACAATAGTGTTTCATGTAGACATGCTCAATGGTTGTGAGGGCTTCACCCGTGATGTACCGGGCCAAATCCACTACCCTTTGTAGGATTTTCCATTCAAAGGCATTAGTGTTTCCATACCAGGCTGTGGTGCAGTCAGTCAATACACTCGGCACCACACATCTAAAGGAGCTTTTGATGGCATGCCAAATCTCCTCAGTTTGCTAAAGTAGGGGCGCTGATGTGCATTCTTCACAATTGCATTTACACGCTGGACCCAGAACAGATCCTCTGAAATAGTAACACCCAGGAATTTAAAGTTGCTGACCCTCTCCAGCTCTGATCCTCCGACGAGGACTGGCTCATGGACCCCTGGTTTCCCGGTCCTCACGTCTATAATCAGTTGCTTAGTCTTGCTGTCACTGAGTGAGAGGCTGTTTTTATGACACACACTCAGCCACATTTTCAGTCTCCCTCCTGTATGCTGATTCATCACCACCTTTGATACAGCCCACAACAACAGTGTCACTGGCAAACCTGAATATAGTGTTGGAGCTGATTGCAATTACTAAAATTTTAATCAGCCAAAGTTTATAGCTAAGCAAAAAAGATGAAAGATTTGCTTCAAAGAAAAGCTGCCTATTTATTCAGAACGACTGAATCCAGATCCATTATTATTCATGGTGTGTAGTGACCACTTCTGCATTGTGTATGTTTTTTTTATTTGAGAGTAAAAGCATTTTACTTTTCTCTCTTTTTCACTGGGTCATGCAACACGGGGCGCTGCCATTCAGTCTGCCGTGCCTCTTCCGTAACCTTGGAAACCATTTCTTTGAATCTCCTCTCAATTCCTTTTTGAAAGTTAGTGCCCGAGCTGAACTCTGGGCACAGGACCAGTCAGCTGCTGGGAGAGTGGATCAATGGTGACCGAGGCAGCCAAGGGAGGACTTTCATTGCTCCCCCTCGACACTCCTCCTCCTCTTTTGGAATACCTGACCTGAACATAGAGTAGATGTGGAAAGGATGTTCCCTATGGTGGGGGGTGGGTGGGTCTAAGACCAGAAGACACAGCCTCAGAAAAGAGGGATGTCCATTTACAACAGAGTTGAGGAGGAATTTCTTCAGCCTGACGGTGGTGAATCTGTGGAATTTGTTGCCACAGGCAGCTGTGGAGGCCAAGTCATTGGATGTATTTAAGGCAAAGGTCAGTATCAGAATCAGGTCAAATATCATGGGCACTTGTGAAATGTTTGACTTAGTGACAGCAGTACAATGGTAGAGAGAGAAAAAACGGAATTGCAGTAGAAATATATATATATAATTATCTATCTGTATATCTATAATTAGTTAAATTAAATAAGAAGTGCAAAAGTGGAAATAAAGAAGTGGTGATGTAGTGTTCATGGCTTCAATGTCCGTTCAGAAACTGGATGGCAGAGGGGAAGAAGCTGTTCCTGAATTGCCGAGTGTGTGTCTTCAGGCTCCTGTACCTTCTTCCTGACAGTAGCAATGAGAAGAGGGCATGTCCTGGGTGATGGGGATCTTTACCAGTGGATGCCGACTTTTTGAGGCATCGCTCCTTGAAGATGTCCTGGAAACGGTGGAGGCCAGAGCCCATGATGGAGCTGACTGAGTTTACAACTCTCTGCAGCTTACTTTGATCCTGTGCAGTAGCCTCCCCCTCCCCACACCAGACGATGATGCAGCCAGTTAAAATGCCTTGATTAGTCAGGGCATGAAGGGATACGAGGCGACGGCACGAGTTTGGGGCTGAGAGGGAAAGTGGACCAAATGGTCCTGTACATTACGGTCTCCTTGAACTCGGCTGCATCAAGTGCTGTACGAGTGTAACACCACTGGATCCTGCTTTGAACCATCTGTTTGTGCTCAGATAGATTTGTGTTTCTATAGCAACCTCCACATCCCTTTCAGAGCAGTCCAAAGTACTTTATAGTCAGTGAAGTACTTTTTAAATATAGACACCGCTGTCATGTAGGAGGCACAGAAGCTGCTTTGTGCTCAGCAAGCTCTTACAAACAGTGGTACAATAATGAGCACAGTCTATTCTGTAGGAATTTTAACCAACTAAAGATGGGAGTATTTCAGACCATAAGATATAGGACATTAGGGCATTTGGCCCATCAAGTTTTCTCCACAATTTCAGTATGGCTAATCCATTTTTCCTCTCAGCCTCAATCTCCAGCCTTCTCCCTGTATGCCTTCATGCCCTGTCCGATCAAGAATCTATCAATCTCTGCCTTAAATATTAGTAAAAACTTGGCCTCCACAGCTGCCTGTAGCAACAAATTCCACAGATTCAGCCTCACTGGCTAAATAAAGACCTCATCTCCCTTCTAAAAGAATGCCCCTCCATTGAGATTATTCCCACTGGCTCTAGACCCTCCCACTGTAGGAAACATCCTCTCCACATTCACTCTATTGAGGCCTTTCAACATTTTGATAGGTGTCGAAGATATCACCTCTTATTCTTCTGAATTCCAGTGAGTACAGGCCCAGAGCCATCAAATGCTCCTCATATGACAAGCTGTTCAATCCTGGAATCATTTTCGTGAACCTCCTTTAAACTTTCTCCAGTGTCAGCACATCCTTACAAAGATTTTCTCTGAAAATCTTTTAAAAGAGCATAACAGGACCTTTACTGTCCATCTGGGAGCTTAGTAAGTGTTTCCAACTAATACTCAATTAAAGTCATTGGGTACATTTAACTGGAAGTTGATAAGTAGTCAGGGTGTCAAAGATTACCAGGGAGAATGCAGGAGAATGGGGTTGAGAGGAATAATAAGTCAGCTTAAGATGGCATGTTGGAGCATACCTAATGGGCTGAATGGCCTAATTCTGATCGTATGTGCTCCCAAGTGGAAAATTAGCACCCTCTCTACGCCAGTGAAGCATCACTCTAGATTTTGTGTTACAAGATCTTGGACAGGGGTTCCCAACTTTTTGTATATCATGGACCAATAGCATTCAGTCTGAGAACCCCAGGTTGGGAATCTCTGACCTAGGAAGAGTTTTTGACTCTCTGAATATGTCATCGCAGTCTGAACCATACCTGGTGTGCGTTACGATGTCAGTCAGTGCCCCTCCTTCCAGGAATTCCATCACTACCCACAGCTCGTCATCCACCAGATAGCTATTGTACATCTCCACCACGTTTTCATGATGGTAGTCTCGCATTATCACAACCTGCAGAGGGGAAGAAAAGAGGGAATGCTATAATGTGATGTGCTGAGGGACTCAGCAGGTTAGGCAGCACCTGTGGAAAAGAATAAACAGTCGACATTCTGAATAAACCCCTTCATCTGGTTCCTCCCTTTCCCTTTCTCCCCTGGTTCACTCTCCTCTCCTATCAGATTCTTTCTTCTTCAGCCCTTTACCTTTTTTCACCTATCACCTCCCAGCTTCTTATTTCATTCCATCCTGCCCCACCCAACCACCTTCTCCCACATCTGGTCTCCCTGTAAACTTTGACGCCCTTAGTTCTACCTCTCACCAAGACTCCGGACAGTTTACAGTGGCCAACTAACTCATCACCCTGCATGCCTTTGGAATGAGAGAGGAAACCCACACGGTCCCAGGGAGAACATGCAAATTCTACAGGGACAGCGTCAGAGCTCAGGGATCCAACCTGGGCCACACGAAGCTGAGGGGCAGGAGGCCTATACACTCTCAGGAAATGGTGATGCAGTGAAGAGGGCTTCACAAGCAGGAAATCTCTTCTCCTCACCTTCCTATCACCTCCCTCTGCTGCTCTTCCTCCTTCCCTTTCTTCCACGGTCCACTCTACTCTCCTGTCAGACTCCTTCCTCTTCAACTCTTTACCTTTTCAACCTATCACCTCCCAACTTCTAACTTCAATCCCCTCCCCCAGCCACCTGGCTTCACCTCTCACCTTCCAGCTTATACCCTCCCTCCACCTTCTTATTCTGGCTTTCTTCCCCCTTCCTTTCCAGGGTATTGTCCCAAAACAGTTTAATCCTCCCTGTAGATGCTGCTGAAATGCTCCAGCACTTTGTGTGTGTTGCTTTCTCACAGCCTCCTGAAGGAAAGTGGCCAAATTGGACAGGGGGCAGGGGGCAGGGGGCAGCAGGGGGGGGGGGGGGGAGGAGGAAAGAGGGCTGCCTGTGCATTTGTCCTCCAGCAACTGTGCCAGAAACCAGAGGAACTTTTGTGTGCTCAGAGGGACGGCCATCAGCTGCTGCTCTTGAGATCTGGTCACAGACAGCTGGTGTGAAGCTGGTTTCAGGATTATTTTCACCAAGTAAACACCAGAAGCATTCTCTCAGTCAAGAAAGGCCTCCACACAAAATGCAGAAGCCAGATCCACAATACTCCATGCACATTTTTTGTCTTGAACTGTTCACATTCCCACAGATCCTGCCAGTTCAAGGAGCAGCCTCCATGACGATTTTGTCTTACCAGGGGTCCACAGACTCCATGGTGAATGGCAGGGTTCCATGGCATAAAAATGGTTGGGAACCCCTGATTTACAGTCATCATTATGTACCGTGTCTATGACTTGGTCACCATGATTGTTCTTGACAGATTTTTCTGCAGAAGTGGTTTGCCACTGCCCTTTTTCGGGGCAGCGTCTTTACAAGACGGGTGTCCCCAGCCATTATCAACACTCTTCAGAGGCTGTCTGCCTGGTGTCAGTGGTCACATAACCAGGACACCACCTGCTCCCATGGCTTCACGTGACCCTGCTCCCAGGGGAGGGGCTAAGCAGGTGCTACACCTTGCCCAAGGGGAACCTACAGGCTAATGGAGAGAAGGAGTGTATTACCCCTCCTTTGGCAGGCCCTTCAGGCCAAGCCACCCAGCAACCCCCGACAACACCGATTTATCCCAAAGCCAATCAATCACGGACAACTTATCAACCCGATACACCTTCGGAAGGTGTGAGGAAACCGGAACACTCGAGGGAAACCCAAGCGTTCTGGGGCGGGGGTGCAGGGACACCAGGGGGAGGATGCCAGGATTGAACTCTGAATGTCAGTGCCCTGAGCTGTAATAGCATTGTTAGTGTAGCACCCTTTACTAAGGAACAACCACTGTGCTCCCATTACCTTCATTAAATATCAGGTTAAGCTCACTAGCCAAAGCCAATTAAGGCAAAACCATCCCTCAGTTTCTGTATGAGCAGTGCTTCCTCCAAATGTAAGGAAACTACTTCACAAGTAATTTAGTTTACTTTGGGATTTAATTTGTCTCAACCTTCACTGCCGTCTAGGAGAATTGGGTGCTGTGAACCAGGCCACGGCAAAATTCTCCAGGTTTGGCTGGTGATATGTTGTTAGTCTTGCTCAGGAGTGAGCACCCTGGTTATGATTCTTTCCCTTCACTGTGTGTCAGGATGAGTCTGGGAACTGGGCAGGGCAGGGCTGGGAATTGCCTGCATGTCAAAGAGCCAGCCGCAGCTCATCTGCATTACACTGACATGACTGGACAGAAAGTCCCTGAACAGAAGCAGGTGGGGGGGGGGGGGGGGGGAGAAAGGGAGGGAGATGGGAGAGGGTAGGATGGGCCAGGAGAGGGGAAGGGGTTGGACGGAGGGAGAAAGAGAAGGAGAGGGAAATGGAGGAATGGGAGGGATGGGGTGGAGGCAGGAAGGGTGGGGTGCTGGCCGTGTGGGGAGGGAGGGATGGAGTGGGGAGGTGGAGTGAGGGGGGTACAGAATAGGTGAATGTCGGGGGGAAACGAAGCTAATGAGAGTGAGGCAGGTGTACTGTACAATACATGCACACGTGACACGCACAAGCTGGGAAGTACCTTGGAAGCAGCTGTCTACCGGCCACACTTTGCTGAGCTTGCCAGCAAATACCTGCTCTCTCTTACCTGACACTGGAACATTAAAGCACAGTACAGAACCTTCAGCCCATGATGTTGTGTCCACCTTACACCCTACTCCAAGATCAATCTAACTCTTCCCTCCCTCATAGCCCTCCATATTTCCATCATCCATGTGGCTAGCTAACAGGCTCTTAAATATATCTGCTTCTACAAACATCCTGGCAGGGTGTTTCCCACACACCCACCGCTCTCTGGGGGTAAAAAGCTCTAACACCCCTAAACTCTCCCCCAGTCATAGTAAAGTTAAGCCCCCTCATACTAGTCATTTCTGCCCTGGCTGTCCACTCGATTTATGCCTCTTGTCATGTTGTACACCTCTTCAGGTCATCTCTCATCCCCCTTTACTCTGAAGAGAAAAGCCCCAGCTCAGTCATCCGTCTAAGCTAATTGTCCCCAATCTATCTGCCCCTGTCACCACCCCTGGTGGAGTGTTCCATGCACCCAGTACACCTCTCCTCTTGTGCGGTGAAGACCTCCATGACCCAGCTTACCTCATTGAAGAGCAGCTCCCGCCTCTGCTGTTTCCTCAGGTCCATCTTCTTCACTGCCACCAGCTTGCCTGTAGACTTCACGGTGGCGATGCAGACGATCCCGGTCGAGCCTTCGCCGATCTTAATGAAATTGTCCAGGTACGTCTGGGGGTCACCCGGATCCACCACCATCTGCAGGGCTGCTCGGAACTGCTCGTGGGACACCCGCTGCGGCTCTCTCTGGGGCGACCTGGACTCAGAGGCCGGGGGCTGGGAGCTGGGCTGAGGACTGCGTGCCAAGTGCGTGTCGGAGGCGTGAGGGGACAGGCCCGCGTGCCCTGCCTCCATGTGGGCCGGCTTGAAGTGACCCTGCTCTGGCTTATTTGCACTGTTCTTGGTAGCAGTGGGGCCATTGTGCCGGACTTCGTGAGGTACTCCTACCCGGACATCAACCTTCGCACAAAGGGAGAACACGTTAGAGAAACTAGATCACATATTAGTTATGCGCACTGCAGTACCCACCCGCCCAGCTGACCACAGGTCAGCGTGGCTGAGGAATCAGCCAACTTAATATCAGAGAATGTACACAACCTGAAACTCTTACTCTTTGTAGACATCCACGAAACAGTAAAAACTGCACAGAATGAGTGACAGAATAATGCTAGAATCCTAAAGACCTCCTGCACAAGCAACATCAAAAGCATCACCCCCCCCCCCCCACCAACCACCTTGCAAGCAATAGCAAAGTCCCAGACACCATGATCTAGAGTCCATCAGAAACTACAGTCATCTCAGACAGGCTCTCCCTCTCACTAGTGAGGGAGAGAGAGATATCGCTCCTGCAACAGTGAGGGGAGAGACCAGCAACTCACTGTTTCGATGGTACAGTCTGCCGTGTTGTTTGTCTGCAGTCTCTGACTCGAGGACCACAAGACAGAGAGAGACAGGGACACACACACACAGAGATAAGCACATTATTTGAGTGCAGCGGTCTTCTTTAAACAGCAATGTACACCACCTTATCTTCAAGGGGAAACTGAAAACATACTAATCTTGGCCTTAATGTACTCTGCCCTGCTCCCGCCATTCAATCCGCCCTGAGTAACACTTGCCTCATCTACCCTTCTGTTCTCTTCACTTGATGCCCAATAATCTATTAGTCAATTTAAATATACTCCATGACTAAACATCCAACCCCTTCAGAGACAGAAAGTACCAAAAATTCTCCAGTACTTGAGAATTTCTGTCCATAAGAGCCAAGCCCCTCTGCAGAGATGCCATCTCTCAGCCAACAGCCCATCAAATCCAGGTAAAACAAGACCACCGTTCATTTTTCCAATGTTCAGAGAGAATAGTTCAACATGTTTGCCATCTCTCCCAACAGGGCACATCTCAACCAAGGAATTAATCGGATAGGAAAGAGGTAGAAAATGTGAAACTCTAGTTAGAGGGAAGGGTGGGAGGGTTGCCTGAGGGAAGGGGAGTGAGCGGGGGGGGGGGGGGGTGTGGAAGGAAAAGTGCACGGATGGGGGAAGGCACCAGGGCGGGGGGGGGGGGGTGCCAAAGGGTGCGGTTGAAGAGGGGTTGAGGGAAGGGAGGGAAAAGCAGGCATGGAATGCATTGGGGGACTGGTGCTGGGAACAAGGATAGGGAAAGGAGGAAAAAAAGCCTGAAAGAACGAAAAACAAAAATCCAAACTATGATGGATGTAGCTGCAGCTCCCTCAATCCCGGCAGGACTCCATCAATCAATCGTCTTTACTGTACTTTTCCACCAATGCACAACGCACACATTCTATGACAGACAATTCCCAGCATTCTTAAAGATCAAACCGTAAAAAGCAGCAGATATGAACCATGTTTGTTAATACTGAAATCTAACATCCACCGGGAGCAACGTACAACCTAGGTCAGTTTAATGCTGAGGTCACAGCAGATATTGCATCACAAAGCAGGTTAGCTGCCTCAGTACGTCCAACACAAGGGAAGGTAAACACTCCCCTCATCACTGGACCTGGGTGATGAGGCTCTCTTGTGCCTTGCTGTGACAGGGAGCACTAGCCAAAAGCTAGGACCTACACACAGGTTATGGAGAGCTGGAGGCAGGAACTTGCATTCAACCTCCTTTCATTTTGGGAGAGGAATACTTGCATCTCCAAGGTGTTTTCACAGCCTAAGGACACCCGACGTGCTTTAGGGCCAGTGAGGTGTTGATGAATATAGTCCAGTCCATCACTGAGCACATCTACAAGGAGTGCTGTTGCAGAGAAAGCAGCATCCATCATCAGGGACACCCACCATCCAGTCCATTCTCTCTCCTCACTGCCGCCATCAGGACGGAGGGTACAGGAGCTTCAGGATTCTCAACAAAAGGTTCAGGAAGAACTCCTGAACCAGCGTGAATAATTTCACTCTCTGCAGCCCTGAAACCCTGTAGTCCTGTGTAGGTCTGTAGTCTAGTGTAGCTTTCTCTGTGTTGTTTTTTTTAAACGTAGTTCAGTCTAGTTTTTGTACTGCGTCATGTAACACCATGGTCCTGAAAAACATCTCATTTTTACTATGTACTGTATCAGCAGTTATGGTCGAAATGACAATAAAAGTTGACTTGACTTGAACTGATTCCACAACTTACAGACCCTGTTCTAAGGACCCTACAGCTCATGTTCTCAATATTAATTTATTACTTTCTACCTGCATAATTTGTTGCATTTTGCACATTGGTCATTTGTCTTTGTTGTGTGTGATCTTTTATTGATTCTTTTTTTCTATTTATTGTCAATATGTGCAAGAAAATGAATCTCAGGGGTGTACATGGTGACACAGACCTACTTAATGATAATGAATTTATTTTGAACTTGGGTGCCCCAGTTGAGGCGTTCTGGAGTTCAGGCACCGTTCTGAAAGGAATGCCTGTGGAACATGTTGCTTTTCGCTGGGTGCTCTGCTTTCCTCCCATAATTCAAAGACACGGGTACCCAGGCAGGTTAATTGGTCATTGTAAATTAGCCCCTAATTCGGTCAGGGTTAAATCAGTCTTTCGGGGTTGCTGGGGATGGAAGGGTCTACTGCGCATTGTATCGCTAATAAATTAAAAAAAAACACAATTAAAAACCTTGATGAAGGGATAGCAACCTGTGCTGTTAAGTATTCCTTTCCCCACAGCCTACTGGGAGGTTCTAGAATTTATTCGGAAAATCCAGCATCAGCTCCAGTTCTGCTTTGAGACACTGTTGTAATGTGATTTCCACTGTAATATAGGCAGATTGGAGCCAATCTTTGCACAGTGAGCAAATGCAAAGGAAATGTGCAGTCCTGCCAATCGTTGATTGCAAAGGGGTGACAAAGAAGAAAGAGGAAGTTGGGGGCAGACAGAGTAGGGGGCTGGGGGGTAGAGTGGGGACTAGGACAGGGGCTGGGGGGAGGGTATCTGGGGGGCCGGGGGCAGGGCGTGTGTGGGACAGAGGGGGGTGAGGGTGTGTGGGGGTCAGGGTGGGTGTGCGTGTGTGGGGGTAGCGGGGGACGTGTGTGGGGGTAGAGTGGGGTGTGTGTGGGGGTAAAGTGGGGTGTGTGTGCGGGTAGAGTGGGGTGTGTGTGCGGGTAGAGTGGGGTGTGTGTGCGGGTAGAGTGGGGTGTGTGTGCGGGTAGAGTGGGGTGTGTGTGCGGGTAGAGTGGGGTGTGTGTGCGGGTAGAGTGGGCTGTGTGTGCGGGTAGAGTGGGGTGTGTGTGCGGGTAGAGTGGGGTGTGTGTGCGGGTAGAGTGGGGTGTGTGTGCGGGTAGAGTGGGGTGTGTGTGCGGGTAGAGTGGGGTGTGTGTGCGGGTAGAGTGGGGTGTGTGTGCGGGTAGAGTGGGGTGTGTGTGCGGGTAGAGTGGGGTGTGTGTGCGGGTAGAGTGGTAGAGGGGTGATCATAGATTCTTTGGAAAGGGATGCTTACTGGCTTAACGATCCAGAATGTGGGAAATCGCGGTTTGAAGATAAAATTATTGGTCTTGGAGCAGTTATGAAATGTCATTTATATGACAGGAGGCCTTTGAGAATTGAACTCAGCTATGTAATTAGTTAATCACAAGTAAGACTTGATGTATTTATTCTTAGTGCTCCCACTCCAGCTTAGCCACTGAGACAGGGAAACTGCAGCAGATGTGCACAGTGTATGGTGAATCCGCACATCACCAGTCCGTCTTGTGCTATTAAACTTAGAAGATTACAAAGGGCATTGCTTACAGCTTTCATGAAATATTAATAAAATTGTGCGAGCTTCCTATGGTAAAGCTCCCTCTCGGCCAGATGTCAATGTTAAAATCCCTCTACAATCACAGATGGCGTGACATCTAAAGCTTTGATAAACTTCTATTGATATGTGGAGAGTGTACTGACTGGCTGCATCACAGCCTGGTACGGAAACACCAAAGCCCTTGAATGGAAAATCCTACAAAACTGTGGTGAATATGGCCCAGTCGATCACGGGTAAAGCCCTCCCCACCACTGAGTACATCTACATGAAACACTGACTCAGGGTCCGAGGCCTCAGTACGCCAGGCCGAAGTCCGGAATTGTACCGATTACTCTAATCCAAGGCTTCCCAACCTGGGCTCCATGGGCCCTTTGCTTAATGGTATTGGTCCATGAGAACCCCTGCTCTAACAGATCATTACAACATCGCGAACATAACTTCCTTCTTTACTGCCACTTTCATTTGCAAAGTTCACTCTGATGATGCACCTGGCCAGGTACTGAAAACATGCTGGCATCTTCATCCTCTCACTGTTGCAGTCTGAGGTTCCCACCTGCTTCAGCAGGGTTTCCAGTGCCCAAGAAGAGCAGGGTGAGGGGCTAGATTACTTCTGTTTGTATAGTGAAATATCAAGACATCCAGGGAAATGTACTGTTCGTTTCAATGACCACAGTGTTCTGGGGAAGATGCCTACAAGCGTTGTCATGCTTCTACTGCCAATATAACATGCCCACAACTCACTAACCCTAACCCGTACATCTTTAGAGTGTGGGAGGAAACTGGAGCAGCTGGAGGAAGCCCACACGGTTATGGAAAGAACATACAAACTCCTTATAGACAGCTGTGGGAATAGAAGCCAGATCCTCTGATAAATCACTGGTGTTATAAAGAAGCAGGTTAAACTTATGCTGCCGATTCACCCAGCAGCATTCACAGCAACCACAACAAAGTGCTTTAAAAGGTTTGTCGTAGCTGATCAATTCCTGTCTGACCAAGGACATGGACCTGCTGCAATTCACCTACTGCCACAACGGGTCTACAGCGGACACAACCTCATTGCTCTTCACAACCACAAGGCAGACATCAGACTACAGTTATAGGTAACAGCTCAGCATTCTGCACCATCACATCTCTCCCTCAGTACCAATAACCGAACTGGAACTAGATTCTGGTATCAGTTAACAGCTCAGTATTTGAGACCATCACATCATTCCCTTAGAAGTAATGACTGTGTGGCACCGTAGCGTAGCAGTTAGCATAACACTTTACAGTACAGGTGACCCAGGTTCAATTCCTGCCACTGCCTGTGAGGAGTTTGTACGAGATTATGTGGGTTTCCTCAGGGCGCTCTACAGTCCAAAAACGTACCAGTTGGTAGGTCAGCTGGACACTAAGTTGCCATGTGATTAGGCCAGGGTTAAATCGAGGGATTATCTGTAAATAAATAAAACTGAGCTGAAACTGGATCCTCAGCTTCCTTTTAGAGAGACTAGTATGGACCGGTAATAACATTTCTTTCTTGCTGAAATTTAACACAGGCGCACCTCAACAATCTGTGCCTGGCCCATTGCTCGACTCCCTACACTCACGGCTGTGTGGCTATACACAGAACAGACGACATATAAGTTCGCCAGTGACACCAGTGCTGCTGGCTGAATCACGTAGCAACCAAGATGTGAACAGGAGCAAGACAGACCGGCTCGTCAAGTGGTGTCGCAACAACCTCACAGCAGGACAAAGGTCTTCAGGAAGGGCAAGTCAGGAGAGCACACACCATTCTCTGTGGATCGAAATAACATCTCCACCTTGCTAACAATCAACACTGGGATGCGCGCTTAACTCACTGCTCTACTCTCATTACACCCATGGTTAGACACAGCTCAAAAGCCATCTGTAAATTTGCTGACAACACAACTATTGTTGGCAGTATTTCAAACGGTGATGAGAAGCATACAGGAATAAGATATATCAGCTAGTTGGATGGTGAACACAGGAAGAACTTCAGTAAGACCAAAGAACGGACTATGGACTTCAGAAAGGGTAAGATGAGGGAACACAGTCTTCACAGAGGGGTCAGAAGCGGAAAGAGTGAGCAATCTCAGGTTTCCAGGTGTCAGCATCTCTGAGGATGTATCCTAGGCCCAACATATCACTGCAGCTACAAAGAGGGCAAGACAGCGACTGTACTTCATTAGGAGATTGAGGAGAGCATCACCAAAGGCAACTCGCAAATTTCCACAGATGTATCATGGAGAACATTCTAACTGGCTACATTGCTGTCTGGTATGGGGGGTGGCATGGGCGGGGGGGAAGGTTTGCTACTGCATAAGATCGAAATAAATTGCAGAGTTTTAAACTTAGTCAGCTCCAACACAGGCACTAGTCTCTGTAGTATCCAGGGCATCTTCAAGGAGTGATGCCTCAAAAAGGTGGCATCCATCATTAAGGACCCCATCACCCAGGACGTGCCCTCTTCTCATTGCTACCGTCAGGGAGGAGGTACAGGAGCATGAAGACACTCACTCAATGGTTCAGGAACAGCTTCTTCCCCTCTGCCATCAGATTTCTGAATGGACAATGACTGCTCACTACTTTATTTATGCACTGCTTATTTAACTATTAAATGCATAATAGTTAGTGTAAATCACTTTTTTCTATTATGTATTACACTGTACTGCTGCAGCAAAGTTAACACGTTTTCACAAAATACGACAGCGATATTGAGCCTGATTCTGATTCTGCTTTGGGGGATCAGCAGAGGAAAGAGTGAGCCGCTTTAAGCTCCCGGGCTCAGCACCTCACAGGCTCTACCCTGGGCCCAACACAACCATGAAGACACACCAGTAGCCTGCTTTGTTAGGAGTTTCAACAGATTTAATACGTCACCAAATTCTTGCACATTTCTATAGAACCTCGTATTCAACCCCCAATGCACAGGATCGCAGGAAGCTGGGTTATAGACAAATGCGGCTAACGAGAGAAGGTTAAAATAAAAGCAAAAGAGACAGCGTACAAGGAAGCAAAAATTAGTGGGAAAACTGAGGACAGGACGAATTTAAAAAATTTACAGAAGGAAACTAAGAAAGTCATTAGGAAAGAAAAGATGAATTATCAAAGGAAATTGGCAATTAACATAAAAAAGGACACTAAAAGTTGTTTTTAAATATATGGAGAGTAAAAGAGTGACACAGGTAGATAATAGGACCTATTGAAAAGGATGCTGGAGAAATTATAATGGGTAACAAAGAGATGGCAGAGGAACTAAATGAGTATTTGCATCAGTCTTCACAGTGGAAGACAATAGCAACATACTTGATAGCCAGAGGCCTCAGGGAATAGAATTAGGTACAGTCAAGATTACCAGAGGGAAAGTGCTTGAGAAGCTAAATGGACTAAGGATAGATAAGTCTCCCGGACTGGATGTAGTGCATCCACGGGTTCTGAAGGTGGCGGCTTTGGAGATTGTGGAGGTATTGGAAATAATCTTCCAGGAAACAGTAGACTCCGGCACGGTTCCGGAGGACTGGAAGGTCACAAATATAGTTCCGTTGTTCAAGAAAGGGGGGAGGCAGCAAAAAGAAAATTACAGACTTATTAGTCTGACATCGGTAGCTGGAAAATTATTGGGAGTCGATCCTTAGGGATGAGATTATGAATTACCTTGAGGTGCATGACAAAATAGGCCCAAGCCAACATGGTTTCATGATGGGAAGATCCTGCCTCACCAATCTATTGGAATTTTTTGAGGTAATCTCGAATAAGATTGACAAGGGAGAGGCTGTGGATGTTGAGTATCTGGATTTTCAAAAGGCCTTTGATAAGGTGCCGCATAAGAGGCTGCTTAATAAGATGAGAGCCCATGGAATTACAGGAAAGATATTGGAATGGGTGGAGCATTGGCTGATAGGTAGAAAGCAAAGGGTGGGAATAAAGGGATCCTATTCTGGTTGGTTGCTGGTTACTAGTGGTGTTCCACAGGGGTCGGTGGTGGGGCCTCTTCTTTTTACACTGTATATCGATGACTTAGATTATGGATTAAATGGTTTTTTGGCTAAGTTTGCAGATAACACCGAGATAGGTGGAGGAGCAGGAAGTGTTGAAGAAACGGAGAGGTTACAGAGAGACTTGGTCAGTTTAGGAGAGTGGGCAAAGAAATGGCAGATGAGATACAATGTTGAGAAATGTACGGTTGTACATTTTGGAAGAAGAAACAATCAGGCAGATTATTATTTAGATAGGGAGAAAATTCAAAAATTGGAAGTGCAAAGGGACTTGGGGATCCTAGAGCAGGATACCCTAAAGGTTAACCACCAGGTTGGATCGGCAATAAGAAAAGCGAATGCTATGTTGGCATTCATTTCAAGAGGAATAGTGTGTAAGAGTAAGGAGGTGTTGATGAGGCTCTATGGAGCACTGGTGAGACCCCATTTGGGCCCCCTATCTTAGGGAGGATGTGCTGATGTTGGAGAGAGTTCAGAGAAGATTCACGAGGATGATTCCTGGAATGCAGGGACTAACATATGAGGAGCATTTATCGGCTCTTGGATTGTATTCATTGGCATATAGAAGAATGAGAGGGGATCTCATAGAAACATTTCGAATGCTGAAAGGGTTGGACTTAGTGTGTTGCCTTAAGGCATTTGTTTAGCTTTATTACATTTTCGCTTTAGTAATTTGTTTGTAATTATTTTCTAGTTAAAGTTAAGGTTGTTGAAAGTAAATTCGTTGTCTGTGATGTAACGCGGCATGCGATGACGTCACACTTGGTTTTGCCGCATCTTGTGGGAAATACCGGTTTGGAGAAATGGGAAGGAGGGGTCTTGTGTGTGCAGGATCAATGTGAGAAAAGTTTAATTCTACGCACTAGAAACATCATAGAAGCAATGCCGTAAGTTCATAAGTTAACGCTGATTCTGTTAAAAGTAATAACGGTTGATAAAGTTTATTTTCTTGTGCTATTGAAAGCGTTACTGGATAGTTTGTGTTGAAGTGTATTTAAAGCCAGTCGATGGCGTAGGTAGATTCTGACTGTATGTTGTACTTTAATGTAATATAGGTTGTTGTAGTTTTACTTTTACAAGTATTTCTGATGTAAATGTGATGCCAAAAAGGAAACAAATACTGTATATACTTTGTATTGTTTTATCAACAGTTTTCACCATATGTTAATGTGGAAGAGTGAACAGTAAACGGTTAATCTTACTGCGATCATGCCTCATTGACTACGGTTTACCTCGGTGTTTAGTTCAGAGTTCTTACACCTGTACGAGAACACTACCGAGTAGGTGTGGAAAGGCTGTTACCCTTGGTGGGTGAGTCCAGGACAAGGACTTAGAATGAGAGGGTTCCCATTTAAAACAGAAATGAGGAGAAATTTTTTTAGCCAGAGGGTCGTGGATTTATGGAATTCATTGCCACATACAGCTGTGGAGGCCCAATCATTGAGGGTTTTTAAGGAGGAGATTGACAGGTATCTAATTAGTCAGGGTATCAAGGGATATGGAAAAAAGCTGGATAGACGGAAGAATAGTTTAGCTCATGGTGGAGTGGCGGAGCAGACTCGATGGGCCGAATGCCCTACTTCTGTTCCTTTGTCTTGTGATTACTGAGGACCTGCAAAATATGGTGCCTCAAGAAGGCATCATCTATTGCTAAGGACCCTCACTATACAAGACATGCCCTCTTCTCGTTACTACCACATACAGGAGCGTCAAGGTCTTATTCAGTGATTCAGAAACAGCTTTATCCCCTCCACCATCAGATTTCTCAACAGTAATGAACTCGCAAATACTATCTCGTTATTCCTTTGCTTTTGCACTATTTATAACACTTTTTACATCTTCATGTGGTAGCGCTGCCGCAAGACAACAAATTCCATAAACAACAAAACCTGCAAATGCTGGAAATCCAGAGCAACACACACAAAATACTAGAGGAACTCAGAAGGACAGGCAGCGTCTTTGGAAAGGAATAAACAGTGGATGTTTTGGCTGAAACCTTCGTCAGAACTGGAAAGGGGCAGAGGCCAGAAATAAGGTGTTGGGAAAGGGTGGAGTACCAGCTGGGAGGTAATAAGTGAGACTTCTTCAACTACCACCT
Organism: Hypanus sabinus; assembly: GCF_030144855.1. Classification (NCBI taxonomy): domain Eukaryota; kingdom Metazoa; phylum Chordata; class Chondrichthyes; order Myliobatiformes; family Dasyatidae; genus Hypanus; species Hypanus sabinus. The sequence continues at coordinate 106,679,020 of NC_082716.1, forward strand.
TCCAGCTTATTTCATTTCCCCCATCCCCACCCTCCTCACTTATCACCTGACAACTTGTACTCCAGCCCCACACCCTCCCCCCCTTTCTTCTTCTATCCCTTCCTTTTCAGTCCTGACCCAAAACATTATCTGTTTACTCCTCTCCATGGATGCTGCCTTACCTGCAAAGTTCTTCCAGCATTTTGTGTGTGTTGCTCTGGATTTCAAGCATCTACAGAATCTCTTGTGTTCAAACCTTCTTGACACAACTCCACGTGCTTACTTCAGCAATTAAAAGATCAATGACCAACTTGAGAGAAAAGGCGAGATGCAGCATGCCACACAAACCTGGCTGTTGGTGCCTCTGTTTGTTCCAGCATCGGCCATTGGGTAAGTATTGAAGGGTCTCCCAGACGGATGCAGGCCCTTTCGCGTTCCGTCAGCATCTGGAATGTTTGGAGACCGGATGTTTGGACCAGAGAGAGGTCGTTTGTCCTTGGGGGACTGTGGGCTGATTTCGCCAGTGTACGTGGACGTCGGCCTCTTGTCTGCAGCTTCAACCCTCTCTCGCCGTGCTGAGCGGTCCTGTGAATTGGTGGCCTCATTGAAACCAACGTGGTTTCCTTCCCGGTCCCCCGGGTGGTGCTCTCTCCTGCTGTCCGCTTTCTCGTGTGATTTGCCCCTGTTGTCAGGGTGCCGGTGGTGATCGGCACGGGGCTCCTTGTCGCGGTGGTTGGGCCTGCTCGGCTCCTGACCCCTGGGCTGCTGCGGGTGAGCACGACTACTCTCCCGCTCCGCATTTCGGTTCCTGTGCCTGTCATCCCTCCCCTGGTCCCACTCATCCCGGGACCCTGGTTTGCTCCCCTCAGTCCTTGCCTTATTATCGTGGTATCTATCCAGCTCAGATGAGTAGACACCCTTAGTGTGGCTATTGTGCATGCCGTTCTTGTGCACCCCATCCTGTGGCTGGTCCCGATGGGGCAGTGAAGGTGGGCTCCCTCTCCGCAGGGAGTTAGAACGAGTAACAGAAACGTTCTCAAATTCATCCAGAAGCCAGTTCAGTGAGCCGTCAATTCCAACTTTGCTTCCCCTTACAATGGCCTGAAGTGAAGAAAAGGAAGAAAGCATATATTTTAATTCACAGAAATACTTTTTGAGGAATTAATTGCCAAACAAAGCTGGAAAAAAGTTCTTTTCCCCAAGCAGGAAGGCTGATCAACACCTCCATCCACTAACACACCCCTCCACACCCCCAATCACCAGTATTTATAATATCCTGTCAGTCACGTTATGTACAGACACTCCTGTGTCTAGCATCACTTTATGCACTTACAATGTATATTTTTATCATCATTCTGTGCCGTGTCGTATGATGTGAGCGATCATGGCCTTTCCACGACCATGATTGTTTTTGACAAGCTTTTCAACAGAAGTGGTTTGCCAGTGCCTTCACTGCCATTGGGCAGTGTCTTTACAAGATGGGTGACCCCAGCCATTATCAATACTCTTCAGAGAGGCATCACATAACCAGGAGTAAGCAAATGCAGCACTTTACCCAAGGGTGACTGCAGGCTAGAGGAGAGAAGGAGTGCCTTGCACCTCCTTTGGTAGAGACATTTTCTACCCCACCACCCTTTATGTATCGTTTATGTATAGCTTTTCATAAATTACATTGTATTTACTTTACTGTAAATGCCTGCAAGATGAGCCTCCAGATAGCATACAATAATAGATTCAGTAGCCACTTTATTAGGTACACCTGTGCACCTGCTCGTTAATGCAAATATCTAACCAATCATGCGGCAGCAACTCAATGCGTAAAAGCATGTCGACATGGTCAGGAGGTTCCGTTGTTGTTCAGACCAAACATCAGACTGGGGAAGAAATGTGATCTAAATGACTTTGAATGTGGAATGACTGTTGGTGCCAGATAGGGAGGTTTGAGTATCTCAGAAGCTACAGATGCACAACCTCTATGCACCTGTTGTGAGAGGTGGAAACAGATAAGGCCAGCCAGCAGGAATCTGGTGAAGCTGTCTAGACAGCCCCCCGCACAGTGGATGCAATGGATTACAGAAGTATTGAACTCTAACCATACTTGAGCCTATGAGAACCAAGAACCCAAGTAAGCAAGGCTTACAGAGTTTGGTGTGTAAAAAAAGGGAAAAAATCCAGTGAACAGCCGTTCTATTGGTGAAAATGCCTTGTTACTGAGAGAGGTCAGATTAGAAAGGCCAGGCTGGTCCAAGCTGACAGCAAGGCAGCAGTAGTTCAAATAATGTGTTACAATAGTGGAATATAGAAGAACATGTCTGAAAGTACAACACTTCAAATCTTGAAGTGGATGGGCTGCAGCAGAAGAACACATCGAGTTCCACCCCTGGATCTAATAAAGTGGCCAGCGAGCGAACACTATAGTTTCTGATGTTTTGGCCTTCACAGATCCCTGATATCAACATCATCGAGGCTGTCTGGGCTTACCTGGAGAGACAGAAGCAAGCAAGACAGTGGAAGTCTGTAGAACTGTGGCAAGTTCTCCAAGCTTGGAACAACCTACCATCTGATTTTCTTATAAACTGCCCAACAGTGTACCAAAGAGAACTAATGCAATCGTAAAGGCAAAGGGTGGTCACACCAAATATTGATTTAGATTTTTTACTGTTTACTGCTATTTATAGTTTTTTTTATATATTTAAAAACTTTTCAGTTCAATACACTAGACAACAGACTTTCCTTTCTGAATACCTTTGAGTGTATCTTATAGACCTTGGGCTGCTGATGATGAAAATCACCATGAAATCACCTAATCACACACTGTTTTTCTGAAATTGCCTGTATTTGTTATATGAATTGATAATTCAAGTCAGAATAACTGATGCCAAGATTAAGGCAGGCTTTTTTGTTGGGCCACAATCAAACAGGTCATCAATGACAGGCAATTCGAAGAACTTCTAGTGGGACCAGAGAAAATCGCATGGAAGGCATCCAAGGCTGTTGGTGAAAAATTTCTTGGCAACTACAGAGCATCAAACTATGTGCAGCTGGTTGACAACATGCTTCAAGCAAACAAAAACAATGAAGTGCAACATGTCACTAAAGATTCATTTTCTGCATTCCCATTTAGACTTCTTCCCTGCAAATCTTGGCACTGTCAGTGACAATCACGGTGAAGGGTTTCACCAGGACATTGCAGTCACGGAGAAATGGTATCAGGGCAACTGGAATCCATCAATACTGGCTGATTATTGCTGGACAGTTAAGTGAGAAGCCTCAGACACTGAGTACAAATGAAAATCATCAACAAAACATATTTAGCTGAGCTGAAACATTGCAAAGTATCAGCTCCGTTATGCAATGAGTACTGGCCCTTCAGCCCACAATGTTCTGCTGACCCTTAAACCCTGCCTCCCATATATCCCCCCACCCTAAAAGAACATAGAATAGTACAATAGTATATTCAATAAAAGTTAATTTCTTACTTCTCCAAATTCTTGCGTGATAGTAGTCTGATATATGTGTTCAGCTTCAAGCAGTCTATTAGAAACAGAAAATTCTGAAGAAGCAATACTTCTGAAGAAATTTGTCGACCAGTGCTATTTTTGAAAGCACCTTTACAGAATATTTTTACATGCATCTCAGACTTCTTGCCCAGTGCTGTAGATACATATTTTGATAATAAATTTTACTCTGAACTTCTTCATGGTCAACATAGACTTGCTGAACCAAGGGGACTGTTTGTGCCATACAAATTAAATACCAACAGCACTGACGCTTTCCTTAAGATTTAAAATTTTAAAGGACGACTGTTCTATACAGTTTAAACGGCATGGACTAAAGGGGCTGAATGGCCCATTTCTGTGCTGTACTTTCCTATGACTCTAAAGTGAAAACAGCTGTGACACAGCCTGTCTGCAGAATATCACCAAGCACCGCCGCCAGATCACGGTCCCACTGCTCCTCAAGGGATCTCTGCTCAATGCTAACTGAAATCAAACTTCCTTCAAAGTTTTATCTCTCCCCCAAATCTTAGGTCTCCAGTCTGCAAAGGAATGTGATTGGAGTGCTCGCTGGAGAGAAGATAAATAGCATGCTCTGTTCAAACACTGATACCCCTGGGTCTATTCAAACCAGTCAGGCTAAAATGTTGACATAGTTCACGGTAATAAATTCTGTGGGGTGGATGGGGTGAATTGGGTGAGACACAGTCCCACTAGAGATCTATGTAACCCTGATTGTAACTATGTTTTTTTTTCCTGGTCAGAATACTAGGACACTTGAGTTCCATTCATTGTACAATGTTATGACAAGCATTCTTAGTGCCAGTGCAGTGACATTTATTCAACTTGAGAACTAGGAGTCTAGACTGATCACCTTCATATGTAAATCTGCAGGAGGGAATTTAAATTCAGCTAATTAAATAAATTCCGAAAAGAAAAAGCTTAGCAGGTGATTCAATTTTTGCAGGGCCCAATTACCAATGCCTTTTGGGGCAGGCTTGTACTATTATCTGGTTTGGGCCTACTTGCAAATTGCGACACATTACAGAAGGAACATCACCTCTGATCACTTGCAAGGTCCAGGAGAGAAACAGAATCAGGTTTATTATCACTGACATGTTGTAAAATCTGCTGCTTTGCAGCAGAACAGTATCATACATAGATCTTTTGGATTTCAGAGGCTTTCAGATGAGGTCAGAGGTAGGTTTTTACATGGAGGGTGCGAGCATGCACAGCTGGTAGAAGCAGATACATCAGGGACATTTAAGAGAATCTTAGAGAGCTACATGGATGACAGAAAAATGGAGGGCTAGTTAAGAGCGATTTTGGAGTCAGCACAATATTGCAGACTGAAGGGCACACTTCTGCTCCATGTTTCAAGGAAAGCTTAGGACATACAGCAGTCTGGCACACTACATGCCCTTCAGTCCAATATTGTGCTCACCCAACAATTTGACATACCAAAGGTTCTCTATCGCACACTAACAAGAAACAAAAAGTGTTGGCCAAAGCAAGTGGGGAGACCAACAAAACAGTTAAAATCTGCTGCATCACTTTTATTTTCAGTCAGAGAAATCCGGATTAAAAGTGAGGTGACAGACTGCAACATTGGAACAGCGACTGTTTTTTTGGTCTCCTCTCTCACTGTGGTGAACACCACTGTGTGGGGGGTGGGGGGGGAGGTGGGGAGCGGCATGTTGAATTGTTGCGTAAACAATAGCGTTTGTTGGGCTGCAGATCTTCCTTTGGGGGTTTTGCTATTGCTTGCTTGGTTGGTGGTGTGGGGGGGGGGGGGGTAGGAGAAGGGGGCTTTGGAGTTCTAATACTTTTCTGTCATTCATTCTTTGGAAGAGTGAGAGGGTTCTTTGGGGTTGCAACACTTGGCTGTCTTTTGTGCTTTGGGATCCTCCCTCTTCTGTTCCGTGGATATTGGCAGAGAGTAAGAATTTCAGATTCTATACATTCTCTGATATTAAATGGGACCACTAAAACATTGCTCGCTGCGGAACTCTAGCCCCCAGTAGGAAGAATAAACATACTGGGTACAAGCTTTTGATAGGGCACATTCACCAAGAGAACACAGACAACTTTGAATTCTATTAAATGGAGTTTGTCAAAGCTTTAGATGTCATGCTAAATTTACGCAAACTCCTTTAAAAAAAAAGAGAGAGGTGATGTTGTGCTTTCATCATAATTGCACCTATGTGTAGAGCCCAGGACAGGTCCTCTGAAATCGACCGAGGAATTTAAAGTTCCTGGCTCTGGTCTTCTGATGAGAACAGGCTCATGGACCTCTGGTTTCCCCCTCCTGAAGTCAACAATCCGCTCTTTTGTCTTGCTGACATTGAGTAACACGTTGTTATGGCACCAATCAGCCAGATTTTCAATCTCCCTCCTCTATGCTGGTTCATCAGCAGAAGAGTTTCAAGGACTCTTCAGCTCAGGTTCCCAATATTTTTTTTGTATTTGTAGTTTGTTGTCTTTTGCGCACTGGTTGAATGGCCAAGTTGGTGCGGCCTTTCATTGATTCTGTTATGGCTATTATTCTATCAAGTATAGGCCTGTGCAGAAGTCTTCTGCATATATATGTAGGGTACTGTTAAAAATCACTATTTTTTAATAATACTTTTTATAAGATTAAGGGGGAGGGTCGATGCTTTGGGGTACCCTTCTGTGGATGTCTGCAAAGAGCAAGAATTGCAAGCTGTATATTGATACATTCTCTGATATTAAATGGAACCATTGAAGAGTTGCATTTTTAAACAAACTCATGTAAAACAGAGGCATAGCAGTTACATTAATGTTTAACTTTTCTCATTTTTCATTAACTACATGATATAACTGTTTTAATTATGTAGTCTAATAATTCATCACTATCCAAGGAATTTTTTCTATAAAAGTGATAGATTTTTCAGGAGGGCCATTTTTAATTAATTCTTTATTCCTTTCTCAGGCAGTTATTTAGTTTGCTGAGTATTTGTATGCTTGTGTGTACACTAAAATAAACTGAGATCTTGGAATTAACACTGCTTGCCATTCTGGACTCCTGGAAGAACCCAAAGAAATTCAGAAATTAAACAGCGATCCAACAATTTGGCGCCTGTGCATGGAACAATTAATTTAGGGGGAAAAAACAAAGGAAGGCAAAAGTTTTAAGCATGCAGCTGGGAGGCAAGACATTCCTCTGTTCCTTAATTGTCGGAGAATAAATATCTTCAAGTACACTGTTTAAAGGGAGTTTAAGAGTGAGCAGAGTCTGTATTTTAGTTGCGGCAGAGATTTTCGTCGTAGTACAACCTGTGTGGGGCAACAAGAGGTTGAAAAAATTTTAAGATATTGGATGGATGTACAGTATGGTTTAGCCTGATATTATAGTCACAATGGCGTCATGAGCTTTGTGTGATTTCTGGTCTAAAAGTGAAGAGTATTCGTTAAGATTGAAATTAATACAATAGCCAAAGCTGCAATAAGAAAAAATGAAAGAGATGCAAATAAAATTGATGCTGTTGTAAAGAAACATGGAAGGAATGTGCCATCGATGCCAAGTCTAGCGAGGACTGGCTTAGAGTGATGTTGAAGTGATAAGTTAAAGATGTGATCAAGACCTAAAAAGACAGCTTGTACGCTGGCCACTGACTCGAACTATAAGAACAGATAGATATTCTGAAGCATGAGCGTGCTGATTTAGACAAAACTTATAATATACTAAAAGAGCAGCATGAAAAAGATAATAAATCAGCAGAAAACAAACAGATTTCTGTATTGATGTAACGGGTTAAAAGGCAGCATGCAGATCTGCATGGCACTGGGGTGGACCCTCCGCGGGTGGTATTGACGGTGATGTCAATCATGTTGAAAGGCAGCCGACACAACCGTGGCACTTTTGGCTCTCCACGGGACTGCAAAGTGATGATGACAGCAATGAGGTAATTGGTCTGGCAGCCATGGCAAGACATGCACCAAATTGAATTAAATTCACTTTATTTCTTACATCCTTCACATACACGATGAGTAAAAATCTGTACATTACGTATCCGTCTGAATGTGCAAATTATAGTAATTTGTAACAAGTAGCATGTACAGTAAGATATACAACAGAACAGTCAATACAGCTTAGAAATACAATCGTGTCAGCATGAATTAATCAGTCTGATGGCCTGGTGGAAGAAGCTGTCCCGGAGCCTGTTGGTCCTGGTTTTTATGCTGCAGTACCGTCTCTCAGATGGAAGCAGCTGAAACAGTTTGTGGTTGGGGTGACTCTTCGGCCCTTTTTACCCACTTGTCGCTGTAAATGTCCTGAATCATGGCAAGTTCACATCCACAGATACACTGGGCTGTCCGAACCACTCTCTGCAGAGTCCCGTGACTGAGGGAGGTACAGTTCCCATACCAGGCAGTGATGCAGCCAGACAGGATGCTCTTAATTGTGCCCCTATAGAAAGTTCTTAGGATTTGGGGACTCATGCCAAACTTCTTCAACCGTCTCATGTGAAAAAGGTACTGTTGTGCTTTTTTCACCACAAAGCCAGGATGTACAAAGCAGGTGAGGTCCTCAGTGATGTGTATACTGAGGAACTTAAAGCTGTTCAGCGTCTCAACCCCAGATCCATTGATGTCAATGGGGGTTAGCCTATCTCCATTCCTCCTGTAGTCCACAACCAGCTCCTTTGTTTTTGCAACATCGAGGGAGAGGTGGTTTTCTTGACACCACTGTGTCAGGGTAATGACTTCTTCTCTGTAGGCTGCCTCATTATTATTTGAGATAAGGCCATCAATGTAGTATCATTGGCAGATTTGAGTGTGGGTGTTGACACAGTCATGATAATACAGACAGTAAAGGAAAGGGCTGAGTACACATCCCTGGGGGGCTCCTGTGTTGAGGGTTCAAAAAGTACATTTATTATCAAAGTATGTATAAATTATACAACATTGAGATTTGTTTGCTTATAGGCAGCCACAAAGCAAACAACACAAAAGAGCCCAATTTAAAAAAGACAGACCAACACCCAAAGCGCAGAGAAAGACAAAAAACAGAAATCAGGCGAATGGAAGAAAGGAACAGTGTTCTGAACCAAACTGAGTCACTGGATCCAAATTCCCAGAGTAGCCAGAGTAGGCCCAAAACCTCAGTCTCAGTTAATTATAGCAGGAAAAAAAATTACTGTGAAGCTCTCAGACACAAAGCACAGCAGCCAGGGCAGTCTCAAAGCCTCAATGCCATGGAGAAAGTTAAGAATGTTGCAGGACAGTGAGCGAAATCAGCCCAAACCTTGCTTCCAGTCCTGCCACCCTGCCTTTCTTGCTTTCTGTGCTGGCGCTTAAACTGCCCAAACACCAGACCCAATAAAAACTAAGAGTGAAAACCTGCCAGACTGGTGATGTGGGAAGTAGGAAAGGAAAGAGGAGGTTTGTAATCAACCACCATATCCAGAAAAATAATTGACAAGTGGTCACGTCCTAAAAAAGGAAGCATAAAGACTTGGGCTGAACGCCAACAAATTAAGAATATATACAAATTACTATAATATGATGGCATTCAAATTTTAGCTACTACGAAAACTTACTGTACATCCCAAAGTCAAACTATGTAGAAGAACCAGGAAGTTCATTGCCTGCTGAGCGCTAGCTCTGTGGCATTTAAGTCTGGCGACCTAGGTCTGTACCAGAAAACCAGGTATGACTTGTGGAGGGCCATTTCAAGGAACAACTCCGAGCAGGGTTGGAGGCAGCATCGGATGTACGTCAGCTCTGTCAGGGTTTGCAGGCCATTACTTCCTACAAAGCAAAACCCAACATCCTGAATGGGCTACCAGATGGGCTCGACGCCTTTTATGCCCACTGTGAAAGGAAGAATAGAACTAAAGCTCTGAGGATCCCTGCAGCACCCAGTGACGCTCGTCTCAGAGGCCGAGGTCAGGCTGTCTTGGTGGAAGGTGGAAGACACCAATGGAGTTCTTGGTAAGGCTCTGAAAATCTGTGCCAACTAACCGGCAGGGGTATTCACTGACATTTTTAATCTCTCACTGTGACGGTCGGAAGTTCCCACCTGCTTCAAAAGGGCAACAATTATACCAGTGCCCAAGAAGAGCAGCGTGACTGCCTTAATGACTATCATTAGCGAGGAGAGGGATTTATTAGAAAGGACCAATAAAAATAACTCGCATGCAAGCAGAACCATGGAACGGAAAGGACTGCTGCTAGAGTTAAGGCAGCTGCCACAAGTGTTTGCTTCAACGTGTTACAGAAACAGAAGGACGCTTCTGTAAAACGTGAAGAACTGAACATTGCTGCTGGAGTTAAGGCTGATTCCACAAGTAAGTGTCTGCACGATCCATTACAGAAACTAAAGGATGCAGACGAAAACCAAGTTGCAAAACAATTTAATTGGAAAACAAAACCGCAGAGCTGAACTGGAGACTGAATATCAGCAACAGCTGCTGGAACAAGAACAGCGACACCAGGAGAAGATCGTCTATCTGCTTAGGCAATTGCCTCAAAACTCCAATGCTAGAATGAGTTCCTTTCATGATCAAGAAGCCCAACTTCTGGACAGCTTAAGTTCCAAAAACCGAATCTCCTTCAGTATACAACTGGTAACGTGGTTGATAGTAGCCTAACATTGTCATTCAACCATACAAAAACGAGCATGAATACAGCCAAATGAAAGTGTTACTATGGGGTCACATGCAGCACATAAGACAGCAAGCACAAATAGTTTCACAATAACGTAAGAGTCAAAAACCCATACCGTCAATGTACAGTGGACCACAATCGAGCCTCTCCTCCAGCCTGAACCCCTCTTCCTCAAAGGCAACGCCACAGCTTGAGGCCCATACCTGAGCACAAGCCCACGTAAAATCACCGTTACGATCCCCCGCTGGCTTCAGTCCAGGTGTGTCGGGGAAGCAACACAAAAAGGACAAGGTTGTATATTTACAGCATCCACACGTGTTTACAGAGGTGATCCAAATCCAAAATCCACTACATGGAAACACATGTCAGAGCACGAAGGCTGCAAGTTTGTTAGTAGTCAGACTCCCAAGTCTGTCCAAAACTACAGTGGACTACAATGTACCCCCAACACCCCCCAATGGAGCACACCAGCCCCAAAGCCTTCCCCATCCCCAGGCGATACCATGGCTCGAGGTCCAGTCCTCACATATAAAAGATAACAAGCCATATAGTACATCAGTAAAAATACTACCACACAAATATACATGTACATAGTCCAGACCCTGAGTAAACAGGTGACCACACAGCCTGAGGCAGAATCCTTTGAGTGCCGCCAAAATCTGCAGTCGGCCACAAAAGAGCTCGTCCCCACCCGAACACAAACAGTGGGGGGTAGCCCTGACTCCATGCCGTCACCTCAGTGGAACGCACTGGCTTAGACGTTTCTCCCTCGTTGGCTGTAAAACAGGTGACCCCGCGGCTTGAGGCCTAGTTCTTGCTAGGGCCAGAGTCCACACGGCTCCCCGCCATCCGCCCCTGCTCTCAGCCAATAAATTAGCACATCGAACTTGTGGCATACCAGATTTAAAATGTCCACAAGGGTCTTGCAACTACAAGAAAAACAACCATGATGACCATTCACAATTAAACTCCATCGACTGAGGCAGCAGCACGTTGTGCAGCTTCTTCAATTTCTCTGCCAGTGAGTAACTCACTGATGTTGTAGTCCCACACTACTTTAAGTTCTTAATGTAGAGCAGGATCTTGCAATCATTAAAATCAGGTTTAAATAAGACAGTAGCTGCTCTTTTTCTTTACCTCTTTCTCCACATGACTATGCTCCTCACAAGCCAAAAAACAGGAGGAAGACATCCAGAAATAAGAAAGCAAGTTCAGGGTGTTCCAGCAACGGTCAGTGTGCCAACAAGCAATGTAAATGAAGAATGAACTGGATTATGGACAGCACTGCAAGCACATCGCCAAGCGGTGTCACAATTGTCGTAATAGGACTCAACAGGAAGGAGACGGATCTTTTAAACTGGATGATCCCACTGTAACAGAATCTCACGTCTTTGAGCCGCCCAGTGTCAGTTCAGCTGATGGGGCTGACTGACTGACATCACTGATCTTGGGCAAACGAAGCTGAAGATCTGGTTTACCATCCAAAACACTTGAAAACTTCTACAGATGTATCATGGAGAACATTCTGACTAGCTGCATCACTGTCTGGTATGGGGGAAGCGGGTGGGGTGGGGGAGCTACTGCACAGGGTCAAAGAAAACTGCAGAGCGTGTTAAAATTAATCAGCTCCATCATGGGTACCAGCCAGTGTAGTATCCAAGACATCTTCAAGGAGCAATGCCTCAGAAAGACAGCGTCCATCATTAACGACCCTCCTCATCACCCAGGACATACCCTCTTCTCACTGTTCCCATCAGGAAGGAGGTACATATGCCTGAAGGCACACATATAACAATTACAGCACGGAAGCTGGCCATCTCGGCCCTTCTAGTCCGTGCCGAACACTTACTCTCACTTAGTCCCATTGACCTGCATTCAGCCCATAACCCTCCATTCCTTTCCTGTCCATATACCTATCCAAATGATTCAGGAACAGCTTCTTCCCTCCTGCCATCCAACCTCTAAATGGACATTGAACCTATGAATACAACCTTACTATTTTTTTGCTCTACTATTTAATACACAAATGTACTTTTCTTCATTTATCATGTATTGCTTTGCTGCTACAAAGTTAACAAATTTCACAACATATGCTGGAGATACTAAACCAGATTCAGATTCTGAAGCAAATTAGTAAAACACTGAGGGGAATTCAAGGAAGATGAGCTAATATCTACACATATTCTCAATATGCTTTTGGAGTCGTTCATTATTTTGGAAATTTCTGGAGAAAGAAAAAAGGATTTCTTACAGTTGTGGGAACAATAATCAAGAATGGCGAACTAGTACACGAACTTGCAACTACCATCAGAAGTTGCAGTATTAAAATGTAAAGGTCACTCTAAGATTACCACAATGGAAAGCCAAGGAAATGCATTTGCAGACAAAACTGCAAAAAGGATACCAAGAGAAGGAGTATAAAGAAAATTGAAAAAATGGAAGCAAGCACAATAACTGAAACCGTGTCAAAGATTAACATGCAAGATATTCAAGAAATGCAAGATCAGTGCTCAAATGAAGGAAAGTGGCACTGGATAGACAGTAGGTGCAGGAGTAGGCCATTCGGCCCTTCTAGCCGGCACCACCATTCACTGTGATCATGGCTGATCATATACAATCAGTAACCCGTTCATGCCCTCTCCCCATATCCCTTGACCCCGCTATCTATAAGAGCTCTATCTAACTCTCTGTTGAATGCATCCAGAGACCTGGCCTCCACTGCCTTCTGGGGCAGAGCATTCCACATATCCACCACTCTCTGGGTGAAAAAGTTTTTCCGTATCTCTGTTCTAAATGGCCTACCCCTTATTTTTAAACTGTGGCCTCTAGTTCTGGACTCACCATCAGCGGGAACATGCTTCCTGCCTCCAGCGTGTCCAATCCCTTAATAATCTTATATGTCTCAATCAGATCCCCTCTCATCCTTCTAAATTCCAGTGTAAAGCCCAGTCGCTCCGATCTTTCAACATATGACAGTCCCGCCATTCCAGGAATTAACCTTGTGAACCTACGCTGCACTCCCTCAATAGCAAGAATGTCCTTCCTCAAATTTGGAGACCAAAACTACACACAATACTCCAGGTGGGATCTCACCAGGGCCCTGTACAGCTGCAGAAGGACCTCTTTACTCCTATACTCAATTCCTCTTGTTATAAAGGCCAGCATGCCATTAGCTTTCTTCACTGCCTGCTGTACTTGCATGCTTGCTTTCATTGACTGATGTACAAGAACACCTAGATCTCGTTGTACTCCCCCTTTTCCTAAATTGACTCCATTTATACAGTAATCTGCCTTCCTGTTCTTGCCACCAAACTGAATAACCTCATATTTATCCACATTAAACTGCATCTGCCATACATTTGCCCACTCACCCAACCTGTCCAAGTCACCCTGCATCCTCATAACATCCTCCTGACATTTCACACTGCCACCCAGCTTTGTGTCATCAGCAAAGTTACTAATGTTACTTTTAATCCCTTCATCTAAATCATTAATGTATTTTGTAAACAGCTGCGGTCCCAGCACCGAACCTTGCGGTACCCCACTGGTCACAGCCTGCCATTTCGAAAGGGACCCGTTAATCGCTACTCTTTGTTCCCTGTCAGCCAGCCAATTTTCAATCCATGTCAGTACTCTGCCCCCAATACCATGTGCCCTAATTTTGCTCACTAATCTCCTATGTGGGACTTTATCAAAAGCTTTCTGAAAGTCCAGGTACACTACATCCACTGGCTCTTCCTTGTCCATTTTCATAGTTACATCCTCAAAAAACTCAAGATTAGTCAAGCATAATTTTCCCTTCATAAATCCATGATGACTCGGACTGATCCTTCTACTGCTATCCAAATGTGTCGTAATTTCATCTTTTATAATTGACTCCATCATCTTTCCCACCACTGACGTCAAACTAACCGGTCTATAATTCCCTGTTTTCTCTCTCCCTCCTTTCTTGAAAAGTGAGACAACATTAGCCACCCTCCAGTCAGCAGGAACTGTTCCTGAAACTATAGAACATTGGAAAATGATTACCAATGTGTCCACGATTTCTAGAGCAAAGATAGAAAATGGGGGGGGGGGGGGGGGGAGGTTATTAAACAACGATGGAGTATGGAGAACTGGCACTAGTCAGACTGGCAGCCCCAACTGAGCTGCTTTCTCACCTGGCACAGTAGGTACACTCCTTAGGACACACTCGAGTGAAAAGGTGGTTAACAGATTCCCTCAATGTTGGTGGAATCCAAAGTTCAGAAAGCAAGCTCGACAAGCAGTTATGAGATGTATGACAAGCCAGAAAACAAATCTACCTCAATGGAGAAGCTACCTCAACTAAGTACTCCTGCCCCATCTGGTCCATTTTTACATCTTCAAGTGGACTGCATTACTTTACTGAAGTGTCGAGGATATTCAGATGGATTACTATCAGTGGACACATTATCAAGATGGGTGTAAGCCAACCTAGCAAGGAAAGCTACTGCCACAGACAGCCAAAATTAAGGACAATATTCCTGGATGGCGATTGCCAAGACACAGTGACTCCAACCAAGCCTTTGTCAAGAACTATGTCGACCGATGAACATTGAATGGTATTTTTTGATGCCCACATCATCCAGAGTCATCAGGACATGTTAAAAGAAGTATCACAAGGAAGGCATACCATAGACTAGAGCTCTTCCTTTGGTTCTATACAGCATCAAGGCAATCCAAAGCAAGAAGACAAAACTGAGTCCATCTGTGGTGATGGGGCAACCTACATCACTACTGTGAGCTTCAATCTGAGAGAGGCTGATATACACATTATGAAAGATAGTTCAGTCGATTATTGTGTAGAAGTAACACAAGCTGTTCAGTCTGCTTCTCAACAGGTTTATGCTGCCTGGAGTGGTCCATTAGGAAGACACACCTGGCTTCCTGGCGAGGGGGTTCTGGTTAAGAAACTGCATAAGGAACTCCTGGGAGCTCAGTGGGAAGTTCTTTAGCATTAATTAACAATTCAGCAGGTAAGGTAGAAGGTAAATGTTTCAGCTACAAACTAGCTGAAGTGATTCCAGATCAAGACATGCACTGTGGGAAGATTTCAAGCATGAATATCATTATTGGACATTATTAGCATAATCTACATTTTTTGTGGTGATTTTAAAGTGATTTTTCCTAACACTTAGATATGATTCTACCAAAGTCTCTTATAGAATTAAAATAATTAATAGTAGTGTTAAACTGCACTGTTTTTAATAGTACTTTTTATAAGATTTGTAGTTTTTAAACAAACGCAACTGAAACAGTATAGCAGCTAAACGAAGTTTTATCACCTGTCACATTTGTCATTTGCTAAATATTAGCAAAACCCATGTGATGTAATTGTTTAAACTAGTTTATTCTCTGAGGAATTTCCCTTATCTATGAATGACAGATTTGTAAGCGCCATCTTTTATTTCTTCTTTATTCCTTTTGTCTTAAACCCGAGCACGAATTCCCCTCTTAGCACTGTTTCTCGGCTCTTCATTTAGTTTGCTTAGTACTTGGACTCTTAAAGTAAACTGAAATCTGGGAATTAAGACAGCTCGCCATTCTTGACTCTTGAAAGAATCAGGAATTAATGGATCAGAAATTAAACGGTGCCTAGCACTTTTGCACAGTACCGTATTTGTCAATGTGGAGCAGAGAGCGAGTTTATAAATTTGGCAGAGGCAAAGGAAGTTAGGAATGGTGAGGGTGGAGTGCCATGGGAGGAATGTGGGACAGGTGGCAGAGAAAGAGTGCCAGGAGCTGGGGAGGAGGGGGGTAGCCCAGGTGCAGACACACCCAGCCCTGAATCAGCAGGCAAGGTCATCTGATTCCAAACAATTGGGTTATTGATCATTATAGAATGTCTTGCTGGTGTTTCCCGCCCCATCCCCTCTCCCTGCCCCTTTCCCACTCTCAGTACGCAACATAATCAGGATCAGGTGTCATGAAATTTGTTGGTTTTTTTGTGGCAGTACACTGCAACACTTTTGCACAGCGCTGTATGTCCACAAGACAATGAATCTCAGAGTTGTATATGGTGACATATGTACTTTGAACAGTTAACAATTCTGGTCTTTGTGTTACAAAAAGCTTAAAGTCACAAAAAGGAGATGCAGAAAGGTTTATTTGTATGGTGCTGGGGGTGGTGCTTACATTTGAACAGAGACTTGGAAAGGTTGCAAAATTATGACACGACACCAATGAGAATATCATTAAAATTTTTAAGTGATCCTAGATTCCTGCTGGCCTCTGTGGCTAGGGAATGGAGAGGCTACACTATATGCACTGACAATTCCCCACTGAAATTTCTTCAGAAATACCATGGAGTGCATTCTAACTGGCTGCATCACTTTCTGGTATGGGGGTTGGGGGGGGGGGGGGATGTTGGCTACAGCACAGGATTGAAATCAGCTGCAGAGAACTGTAAACTTAGCAGCCCCAGCCTGGGCATAAGCCTCCATAGATTCCAAGACATTCTCAAGGAACGATGCCTCAAAAAAGTGGCATCCATCATTAAGGACCCCCCCCCCCCCATCAGAACCTGCCCTCTTCTCATTGCTACCATCAGGGAGGAGGTACAGGAGCCTGAAGAGACACACTCAACGATTCAGAAACAGCTTTTTCCCTTCCACCGTCAGATTTCTGAATGGACATTGAGCCCATGAACACTATCGCACTACTTTTATTATTTTTATTTTTGCACTACTAATTTAACTATTTAATATATATAAAACAAGAGAAAATCTGAAGGTGCTGGAAATCCAAGCAACACACACACACACACACACACACACACAAAATGCTGGAGGAATTCAGAAGGCCAGGCAGCACCAATGGAAAAGAGTAAAGTCGACGTTTCAGGCTGAGACCCTTCGGCAGGACTGGAGAAAAAAAACTGAGCAGTAGATTTAAAAGGTGGGAGGAAGGGTATATACACACACACACACACACACTCACAATTATACATATACTGGGCTTTCAGCATCTCCTCTGCTATTGTGTTTCAGAATCAGATTTAATATCACCAGCACTTACCATGAAATTTGTTGTCTTTGAGGCACCAGTAAAATGCAATTAATAACAGAAACAAAATGTGAATTACGTGTGTGTGTGCGTGTATGTGAGTATATATATACACACACACACACACACATATAAATATATATGTGTGTGCAACGGAGAGGCTGAAAGCCTGAATTTGAATCATATAATAAAAATGGAACTTTCTGGAACAACTCAGTCAATATTAATCCTGCTGCCTCAATTATAAATGCTTAGCAGTCCCTTTCTGTATTACGGGAAGCCTTTCTACTTACATAGAAAAAACATGACATTCACAATGCAATCATCAGATTGGAAGGAGGACAGCATCATCCCATGGGGCTCACTCATTCACTGTGAACCAACGGCCATGGACAGCAGCACAATATTTCATTCAGTGTGTAACCTGGGCAGTGAGCCAGCTTGTAGTTAGACTGCAGGCAGACTTACACAAGCAGCAAAACAAACATTTGGGTAAAGATGGGTTTATGCATGAATGGCCCATCAATATTTTTTAAAAATTAGCCTCTTGAAAGGTATATGGGGGACTGCAAATAGCCACCGTCCTGAAGTGAGCCAATAATAATTGTAGCAGTGGATCTGGGCATGGTTTGACCATAGAGCACATCTACGAGGAGGAGCTCAGCCACAAGAAAGCAGCATCCATCATCAAGCAATAACTATCGAGAACATAAGATCAAGAGTCCTTGGAAATGAGTCCATAAGCTGTGGGAGCACTGCAGTGATGGGGCAAGTGAAGTTGAGTGGAGTTAACTCCCACGAGAGTCTGATGGTCCCAGATCTTAGAGTGAGAGCTTCATCTTTGTTAAAATTCTTCTCCAGTTTTATTACATTGGCTTCCTTCACCAGGCAATCCCAAAAGCCACTGGCGCGATTGTACAAAGCCCATTTCCAGAAAAGTTGGGATATTTTGCAAAATGCAATAAAAACAAAAATCTGTGATATGTTAATTCACAAGAACCTTTATTTAACTGACAAAAGTACAAAGAAAAGATTTTCAGTAATTTTACTGACCAACTTAATTGTATTTTGTAAATATACACAAATTTAGAATTTGATGGCTGCAACACATTCAACAAAAGTTGGGACAGAGTTAAAATAAGATTGAAAAGTGCACAGAATATTCAGGTAACACCGGTTTGGAAGACTCCACATTAAGCAGGCTAATTGGTAGCAGGTGAGGTATCATGACTGGGTATAAAAGTAGCGTCCATCAAAGGCTCAGTCTTTGCAAGCAAGGATGGGTCGTGGCTCACCCCTTTGTGCCAAAATTCATGAGAGAATTGAGGTCTTTCAACATCTACAGTACATAATATTGTGAAAAGATTCAGAGAATTCAGAGACATCTCAGTGCGTAAAGGGCAAGGTCGGAAACCACTGTTGAATGCACGTGACCTTCGAGCCCTCAGGCGGCACTGCCTAAGAAACCGTCATGCTACTGTGACAATTATAGCCACCTGGGCTCGGGAGTACTTCGGAAAACCATTGTCACTTAACACAGTCCATCGCTGCATCCAGAAATACAACTTGAAACTGTATTATGCAAGGAGGAAGCCATACATTAACTCTATGCAGAAATGCCGGCGAGTTCTCTGGGCCCGAGCTCATCTCAGATGGACCGAAAGACTGTGGAACTGTGTGCTGCGGTCAGATGAGCCCAAATTTCAGCTAATTTTCAGAAAAAACGGGCACTGAGTTCTCCGTGCCAAAGATGAAAACAACCATCCTGGATTGTTATCAGCGAAAGGTGCAAAAGCCAGCATCTGTGATGATATGGGGTGCATCAGTGCCCACGGCATGGGTGAGTTGCATGTATGTGAAGGTACCATTGACTCTGAGGCGTATATTAGGATTTTAGAGAGACATAGGTTGCCATCAAGGTGACGTCCCTTCCCGGGACGTCCATGCTTATTTCAGCAGGACAATGCAAGACCACATCCTGCATGGGCTACAACAGCGTAGCTTTGTAGACACAGAGTGCATGTGCTTGACTGGCCTGCTGCCAGTCCAGATCTATCTCCTATTGAAAATGTATGGCGCATCATGAAGAGGAGAATCAGACAACGGAGACCATGGACTGTTGAGCAGCTGAAGTCTTATATCAAGCAAGAATGGACAAGATTTCCAATTGCAAATCTACTACAATTAGTATCCTAAGTTCCAAAATGATTAAAAAGTGTTATTAAAAGGAAAGGTGATGTAACACAATGGTAAGCATGCCTCTGTCCCAACTTTTGTTGAGTGTGTTGCAGCCATCAAATTCTAAATTTGTGTATATTTACAAAATACAATTAAGTTGGTCAGTAAAACTATTGAAAATCTTTTCTTTGTACTTTTGTCAGTTAAATAAAGGTTCACGTGGATTAAAATATCACAGATTTTGTTTTTATTGCATTTTGTAAAATATCCCAACTTTTCTGGAAATGGGGTTTGTAAATAAGGTGAGACAGCAGAAACCTGATAGGTTGAGGACAAATCAATCAGGAGAGACAGATGATAGGGTATATATGCCACTGGACTAGACATGCCCAGTCATCAACCTTGATGAAGATAGTAGTTTGTCATCAAAATATCAGTTAAGATCAATATCTGTTCCCAGCTGGAAGACCGAGAAGAGTTTACTTGTCATATATGCTGGGAAAACAATAGATCCTTTTTCAGAGGTTCTGTAGATACTGGAAATGCAGAGCAACACACCCAAAATGCTGGAACAAGTTAGTGGGCCAGGCAGCATCTACGAAGAGGACTATATTATGGCTCTCACCCTAGCGGAAGGAAGGATTGCCTTTACAAGACGTGACCACTGCCCCTAGCCAATATCAATACTCTTCAGATTGTCTGGCACAGTTACATAACTAGACTCGTGATGTGCATGGCCATTCATCAGGTCGGTGGGGGGTGGGGGAGCAAGGCAGAAATGAACATATTATGGCTTTTCCCTCCTGACAAATTTTCTACAGAAGTGCTGTGCCATTGTCTTTTTCTGGGCAGCGCCTTTACAAACAGGTGACCCCAGCCATTATCAATACTCTTCAGAAATTGTCTGCCTGGCGTCAGTGGTCGCATAACCAGGACCTGTGTTCTGCACCGGCTGCTCGAACGACCACCCACCACCTGCACCCGTGGCTTCACGTGACCCTGATGGGGGGGTGAGGGTCAAGGCAGGGGATACACCTTGCTCAAGGGTGACCTACGGGCTAGTGGAGAGAAGGAGCAACTTACACCTCCTTTGGTAGAGATACATCTCCACCCTGCTACCCAAATAATCTATTTTGTTTAATACAACCAAGCAGATGAAAAAGCCAATGTCTGATATGGGTGAATTCAGCACTCCTGATTATACAGCGTCCTCACATACTAAGTCTTCAGCAGAGGACGATCCATCAAATGACCCTGACCCTGTATATGGACTCCCAAACAAAAGAAAGAACTTGGTCTACGAATTACAACAGGAGATAGAAAATGCATGCCAAAAGGGCAATGTTGCAATAGTCACAAAGGATTTCAATATGCAGGTAAATTAAGAAAATTAGGCTGGTGCTCGATTTTAGAGAGGAAATTTCTAGAATACCTACAAGATGGCTTTTTAGAGCAGCTCCTGGATCAAGGGATCAGCTATTCTGGATTGGGTGTTGTGCAATGAACTGGATTAGATTAGAGAGTTTAAGGAAAAAGAACCCTTGGTAGTGATCATATGATCGAATTCACTCTGAAATTTGAGGAGGAAAGGATAAAGTCAGATGTATCAGAAGGCACAGAATATATCCCAAGAGGAAGAAGTATTCTAAAGGCAAGATGACATAAGAAAAGTCAACATAAAATCCAAAGATAAGACATATAATAGAATTTATGGTCTTATAAACTGAAATAATTCTAATGAGGCACTGAATGAGACATTGTCATTGAGTTTGGACGCCGTGTGCCTTAATGACCTGGACAGCTATGTTGGCTGGAGTCAGGGCTTTATGCTTTGGCTTTTGGTAGGGTCACCCATGCCAAACAGGTCAGACTAAAAGTGGTCCAGTGGTCCAGGTTCAGGGCGGGAGGGGTTTGGGTGGTTTAGCTCAGGGCTAACAACACTGACGGGTCAAACAAAATTGTTATGCAAACAACAATGAAGAAACCCTCTACATCTGACTGACATTATTCCTGAGTCTCCACCTGGAATCTGTGTCACTGATAGTAGTGAAAACCGAAAGGAAGCTACTGACGTGATGAAGGAAACTGTTGGTTACAATCCGAATTGAGGTGTGAGATCCAGGTCCCCAGACCGTATTGAAGTGATTGAACCAGATGCTTGGCTGTCAGGCCAGATTGAAAAGGTCAGGGTGTCAGGGCCTGAGACAAGGGACAGGCCCGTTCTGATTGCTCCTCCAGAAGGTTTACTCAGCTCTGCACTGAACCGCAAACTTTAGCTCAGAATGCTATTTGCTTGTGGGTTTTTTTCTCCTCTGCACATTGGGTGTTTGATGGTCTTCCTTTTTTATATACATATGTATGTTTTTTTCAAAGGTTTCATTGCTTCACGGCTGCCTGCAAGGAGACAAATCTTGAGGTTCTATAATATATAGAAACTTTAATAATAAATGTACTTTGAACAGCACCAGAGATGGAGGACCTTCACTGCTACCCTGAATGCCAGAGGCGTAACAGGCGGTAGGTAGCACTGAAGCAAAATAAATAACCTTGATTGATTTAAATCCCAATATACATCTTCCAATTTAGAAAAGAAAATGTTGTTATCTGAAATGAGCAAGCTGCAATTCACATAACCCACTGGACGAAATGTCTCTGCTGCCCGGTACCAGTCAGTTCCAGGCACTGGCTAACACCAGATGCAGTGAGGCCTACTTAAAAGCACATTTTTTTTTAAATTCTGTATGCCTTATAATTCAGTGGTGTCCTTTCATGAGTGCTATTTCCTCCCCATGGGCTACAGAAATCTGTTTTTACTCAATATTCAGGCAGGAAACACAGCATCTTCCAAGTGGAAAAAAGATCAGAAAAATTACATCAAACTCTGATTCACTCTCTAACACCCAGTAATTATCACCTAACATGTAACAAATAAAGGAACAGATGATTAAGGGAATGCATCTTAAAGTACCAAAAATCATAAAGGAAGGCTAGAGGAAAAAAATGACAAATACTTATTCAAAGAATACAGACGATGTGACATTTGTATGCCACATTCGACAGATGTGGTTTCATTGACACAACCAAGCTCGTTTCAATTTTTAAAATTCTTTCTTGAGATCCAAGTGCTGCTGACATGCAACAGTCATGAAGCATTTATTGAGCACTTTATCATTGTCTGGAATAGACATAGGGAGGCCCACACATAGACAAATCTACAGAAAGCAGTGGATACAGCCCAGTCCATCGCAGGAAAATCCCTCTGTGCCACTCAGCATATTTACGAGTGCTGCCACAAGACAGCAGCATCCATCATCATGAACCCCAACATCCAGACCATGCTCTCTCCTCACTACCACCATCAGACAGGAGGTACAGCAGCCTCAGGTCCTGAACCAGTGTGGATAACTTCACTCACCACAATGAGCCTCAGGTCCCACACCACCAGGTTCAGGAACTGTTATTACCCCACAACCATCAGGCTCCTGAACCGGTGTGGATAACTTCACTCACCTCAACAAACACTGAACTGATTTGACAGCATTCAACTCACTTTCAAGGACTCCACAACTCATGTTCTCAGTATTATTTTTTAAATTTGCACAATTTATATTCTTTTGCACAACGGTTATTTGAAAACCTTTATGTATTTGTTCGTTCCTTAAGTGCCATGTCACATGATGTGAGTATGACTTGTGAAACGCACCAGCAACTCATATGACCATCCACCACCTGCTCCCATGGCTTCACATGACCCTGATCAGGGTGGAGTGCGGGGGGCTAAACAGGTGCTACCCCTTGCCCAAGGGTGACCTGCAGGCGAGCAGAGGGAAGGAGCACCTTACACCTCCTTTAGCAGAGAGGTACCTCCACCCCACCACCCATTCCCTAAACAAAACTTCTAATATCTCTGAAGTGAAATTCAGAATCAGAAGATTCCTCAAAGCCTCAGCATATTTTCAATAAAATTTCTTATTTTGGCAGAATGGTAGATACGAAAAGCTGGAGAGTTCAGTTTAAGATGGTGCTGCTGAATCTCAGCCTCTTCTGGCTAGTGACCGATGGAACAAAGAAAATTGAATACTCTGTTAATCACATTTTCTGGCAAATGATCATTGCAAACAATAGCCTGTAACTTCCCTTTGGACTTGAGGCAATTAGATGCGGCAGAAGCGAGGAGATGGCACGGCAATGGGCCAGTTGCCAGGAGTTTGATTTAAGTGCCAGGCCCCATTGGAATGGTTAGGCACAGGCTGAGTAGGGGCGGTGGGGTCCAGGCATCGAAGCGATAGAACCCGATGTTTGGACGTGATATAGGCACTGAGTTGATTGAAAATGTCAGGCCGATTCAGCTCTCTGCTCCATGATGTTTACCTAGCTCTGTGCTGAACTACGAGCCTTGCACTCTCTTTGTGGACATTCAGTTCAGAACACTATTTGACTATCTTGCATGATTTTATTTTCCTTTCTTTTCCCTGCACATTGGGGTGTTTGTTGAGTTTTTTTTAAAAAAGAGTTTCTTTTGGGTTTCTTTGCTTTGTGGCTACACGTTAGGAGACGAATCTCAAAGTTGTATAACGTATACATAATTTGATAATAAATATACTTTGAACTTGGAACACTAAGGAATAATTTTGAATTATATGTTATCGAAGGCTTGGTTTCAGCATAGACATTTTAAATCTACAGGTCAATAAAACATTCATGAATAACTTCGGAAAATCATGACTTTAGCTTCTACAGTATACTTGGACTTCACTAATCCCAAGTATCAGATGGCACAATTAAAAGAAGGCAAGATAGTTTGGGGTGAGTGACAACTAAGTTTTATCTGCTTCCTCTAGACTTTTCAATGGATTTCAGAGTTAACTTATGAAGTAAATGACTTCACTGTGGATGAAACTTCATGTCAAATTAAGTTTATTGTCATTTAACTGTATACATGTATACTGTCAAATTTTCTCCGGACCAGGATGTAAAGCACAGTAGTACACATAACACAAAATAACTTAGGAAAGAAATGAATTGGAAAACCAGGTTCACAAGCACATAGTTGAACAGATAATTAATAAAATATGTGTTCTATTTTCCTGCTGAGCAAGAAGCAGAGCTAACAAAAGATCACCAATCTGTTTTGCTCACCACTGCTGCTGTCTGACCCAATCAGCATTTTCATTCCACAATTCGCTTTTCCAGCACCGTGGCCAGTTTTTGCTTTGATAGCCTATCCCTGAAAGCCGGGCAGTTGAACTACTTTTAAGATTCTTGGCTCTGCCAAAACAGAAGCTAAACACACTTGAGGACTATACAGAGAGTGTATGCCCGCCCACAAACTGTAAGAATGCCAACAGAAACACCAACAAATCAGTTCTCAGCAGTAAAGAACCCGTAGCAACAATGACTATGTTTAAAACATGCCAAATCAGGCTCCTTATTAAATGGCAAACAAGATGTTCAAGGAACAAGGTTTATTTATTATCAAAGTATATATGCGGCATACAACTCTGAGATTTGTCTAAACCATGGAGGCCGTTCAAAATATCAACCCCCCCCCCCCCCAACACACAAAAAAACAGTGCAAACAGCAACAAGAAGATCAACACAATCCCCTCACCCTACCTTGTGCAAATCACAGAAAAAGCAACAAGAACATCAAACCCCACCCCATGCGCAAAAATCTAAACAAATCGCTTAAGCAGCAACAAGGGGAAAACATAGGCAAAACCATAGACTATAAAAACATAAAGAGTCCAGTGGACTACACTCCAATCCATAAATTATAGACCAGAATGTCGGTACCACCCTCCGTCAGCATTGAAGGACAGAGAGGCCATTCAGACACAGAGACCTTCCCTTGCGAGCAAAGCGAGAGGGAGAGCGAGAAACAGTCACACGCAGACACCTTCCTCTAGCAGCAGCGAGAGGTGCTGATAGCACTGAACGTGGTCAGCATTCCCTACTCGCTTCGATGTCTCAATCTTCCTGGAATTGATCATGGGCACACCCTGTCTCTGAGCTTCTTGGCCTTGAGGCCACTCACCTACTGGAATCCCCTCAGACACAGCAAAGTGCCGGGTTGCTCATTTGATCTACCATTCAACTGTGGATCACAGGCTCCAATAGTACCAGAAACACATTTAAAATAAAAAGGACACAAAAGAAGTAAAAGAAACAGTTTCATGGAATATCTGGGAGGTATCGCCCAAGGTGACATTGTTCACTGGCGTCATCTTGACTGGATATGTATCAATAAATGTATCTGCTAGATCCTTCAGTGTCCTAGAGAATTGCAGTAACACTGAGTTCACCTGAACCACAAAAAAGTGCAGAGGGGATGCCAACGCATGAGCCCTGGGAATTTGGACAATACACTATTGACAATATCCGATCTGTATGTACTTGAAGGTGGTAGTGTAGTGGTTAGCACAATTCCTTATAGTACAGGCAACAAAGGTTCAATTCTAGCTGCTTCTGTAAGGAGTTCTCCCCCACGACCGTTGGTTGTCCTCCAGGTGTTCCAATTTCTTCCCACAGACCAAAGACCTACCAGTTGGTAGGTTTATGAATCACTGCAAATTGTCCTGTGATTAGGCTAGGATTAAATCAAGGGATTGCTGGGCAGGAGCTTGAAGGGTCTATTCCACGCGACATCTCAAATAAACAAACAGACAGAAAGATAAATAAATACTTTAACAGATAATAAAATTTTAAAAATAAATAAATAATTTAGAAACATTCAGGCTTTGAGGAAACAATAGTTTTACCAGAAGATGATGCAACTAAACTGTTAGATCTTAACCATGAGAGAGAATTAGGGTAAAGGAAAAAGACATTATCAAAAGTATGAAGTGGTGAATTTTGAGATCCCTGTATTAAAAATAATCTACAGTATATTGAATTGCCAAATTCATGCAGTATCGCAATAAATTAAGTAGTACAATAAATTTTCCTTCTATTTTAATATTGTGAACCCAGAAACTTTGTTGGGGATTACTGCGGATTGGAAATATCCAGATCTATTAGTATAGTCAGTGAAGCAGAATCAGGTTTACCATCCCTAACATACGTTGTGAAACTTGTTGTTTTGTGGCAGCAGTACAGTGCAATATATACATACAGTGCTTCAACACCTCCCTGGACCACAGGCGGCTTCAGAAATCTCCATATAATCTGAGAATGCAATAATTACATTTGGTCTTCAGTTGTTTTTCAAAACACTCACAAATTTCTACAGATGTACTGTGGAGAGCATTCTAATTGACTGAGTGCATCACCGTCTGGTATGGGGGTGGGATGTGGGCTACTCTACAAGATCAAAATAAGCCAGAGAGAGTTGTAAACTTAATCAGCTCCATCATGGGCATCATTAAGGAGTGATGCCTCAAAAAGGTGGCATAAATCATTAAGGACACCCATCAACAAGTCGTGTCTTGTTCTCATTGTTCCCATCAGGGAGGAGGTACAGAAGCTTCATGCTCACACTCAGTGATTCAGGAACAGCTTTGTCTCCTCTGCCATCTGATTTCTGAATGGACAGTGAACCCACAAAACCTCATTACTTTATTTCTATTTTTGCACAACATAATAATTTAACGTACATAAACACACACTTTAATTCATTTTTTTCTTTTATTATGTATTGCATTATACTGCTGCTGCAAAGTCAACAAATTTCACAACATATGCTGGTGAAATTAAACCTGATTCTGATTAATAATTGCTCTCAAGGTCAAGAATTTCTCTCATCTCATTGGGCGGATGTGATTCACCATGTTTCAATGTGCCTGCTGATCAGAGGCAGAGGCAGCCACTGTAATACTCAACCCAATCTGGCAGGAGGAATGAGGTCGTGGGAGGAACAGGACTTGTTCTGCTGCAGTTGTTTTATTGCTTGTTGTATTCTGTGTTGTTGTTCTGCCAAGCATTGTGGACACACTACATTGGCACCAGAATGTGGGGTGACACTTGCACACCCTTGGGTATTAAAAGTTAGTCTGTCCCAGGCCTTATAGGCTCAGCAGGCCAGTGCTTATGGTGTGAAGCGACTGACAGTGCAAGACTAACCCCCCCCACCCCTCCCTCGCCCCTCCCCGGATAGGACGCCAGCCTATTGCAAGGTTACCTCCCTACATTTTGCTGGTACCCATTTTCAGCTGGGTGGACTGCAGCAGTGTGTGCTTAAATGCCTTGCTCAAGGACACAACACACTGCCTCGGCAGCAGGATCTTCAGATCGCTAGTCCAACGCCTTAACCGCTTGACCACATGCCACACGAATCCCTGGGTATAATAGTTGTGAACACAAATGGTGGTTTTCTCTGTAAGTTTTGATTTCGTTGTTCCTTTCCACGCCTTGTGGCGCTTCAGGTGGCAACCTTGCCTTTTCTTTCACAAACGATAATATCTGCAGATACTGGAGACTAAAGCAATGCACACAAAAGGCTGGAGGAACTCAGCAGGCCAGGGAACATATATGGAAAAGAGAAAATAGTTAAAAAGGTCTCAGCCCAAAATGCCAACTGTTTACTCTTTTCCATAGATGCTGCCTGGTCTGCTGAGGTCCTCCAGCATTTTATGCTTATTGCCATTTTTTTTTAGCATTTTTAGTCTGTTTTTTTTTACAAGGCAAAGTTGCTAGTATGACACTCAACCCAGCATGGATGGAAAGGAGCTGGCCAGATTCAAACCCAGGACCACTCATCTCAAAGTCCAGTACTGATGCTACTACACCACTGGCCAGTTAAGTTTTGATATACTAATGATAAATAAATTTGAATCTTGAAAGCCAATGCCTGGATGAGAACTGCCAGTTCAATAGAGACCTGAGACCCATGAACGTCTGCACCTCAACGCAGCACCATGCAGAGTACTTCTAATGACTTGCTTTCATAAACTTCAATTAAGAATGGATGAATTTTATTTTATGTTATAATGCTTTGCAGGTTAATAAAGAGAGGGGCCATTCAGCCTATTGTGTCAATTCCAGCTTCTTTGGTTCAGACTTCTGGAAAGTCATTACAAAGCTTTATATCCACATTTCGAGTTGTGGATGCTGGTAGGGACTCAGCAGGTCAGGCAGCATATAAGGAGAGGAATAAACAGTCGATGTTTTGGGCCGAGACCTGAAAGGTCCCATTGATGTCAATCTGAAACAGCCCAACCTCTCTTCGTAGCCAGTCCCAGTAACACAAGCAGTTTCCCCACAATCTCAATCATAGAAACCTACCTTACGCGGAGCAAGCTGAATGGGTGTGATGTACGATGGGTCTACCAGGGGCTTGGGCCGTTTGGCCGTGTCCTCAAGGAGGCTCTGCCATTGCCTTGGAAGCCCAGTAAACTTCTGTTCCTGCTGATCAAAGCCAGTGTGGACACGGTGCTCGAAATTCACAGGTGCTGAGATCTCTACCCGCTTCTTCTTCTTGCTGAACATGTTTGAGATGAATGTCAAGTCCTGGCTGAATGAAGGAAAACATTGTGAGCTTTTGCTTTTGAAGAGGAGGTGCAGAAAGAAAACACTCTGAAGCCTTCTGAAATTTCAAAGAGCCCAGAGAAACTATAATACAAATACAAAAGTCAATTAATAAAAATCTCCAGTAGAAGGCGATTATAAATGTCTACATGAGATAATTCGGCAGGCCCAGGGGTCAAGGAGCTGGTGATCCTTGATTTGGGGAGCAGAGGTGGTGGGGATGAATGATGAGAAGGGGGTTTGTTTGTGTTGTTCTATTGAACATCGTGCACGTGCAATGTTAGCACTGGATGTGCAAAAGATATAGGAACAAGTCTGCTCCACCATTCCATCATGACTGATCTCATATCTTTCTCAAACCTATTCTTCTGCATTCACCCTGTAACCTTTGATGCCCTTATTAATCAAGAACCTATCAACCTCCACTTTAAATACATCCAATGACTTGGCCTCCACAGCTGTCTGTGGCAATGAATTCCAGAGATTCATCACCCTCTGGCTAAAGGAATTCCTCCTCATCTCTATCTTAAAGGGACTTCCTTGTATTGAGGCTTAGACTTGTATAGAGGTGTTAGACTCCCCCTACTATAGGAAACATCCATTCAATGTCAGCTCCATCTACAAAAGAGATCACCCCTCATCCTGAACTCAAGTACAGGCCTAGAGACAGCAAATGCTTCTCATACATTAATCCTTTCAAAGTACCCTTATTATCAAAGTGTATACATTATACAATCTTGATACTCGACTTCTTACGTGGAGCCACAAAACTAATCTTTCCTAGAATAATTTTTGGGAGCCTCCTCTGGATCCTTTCTAATGCTAGCACATATTTTCTTAGATAAGGAGCCCAAAACTTTCCACAATGCTCTGAGTGGTCTGACCTGTGCCTTATAAAGCCTCAGCACTACATCCTTTCTTTTATATTCAAGTTCAGTAGTTTTCCAACCTGGGATATGCACCCCCCTCCCCAGGGGACCAGGCCAGATTTCACAGGGGTAACAAGTAAAAAAACAAGAAACCGGGAGCCACAGGAGTTTCTCGATGGGCCATGATACGTGCACTGTTTCATTAAACAGTAAACTGTATATAAATAAAGAAATGATTGTGAAATTTAGTTGAAACCCTGAATGAAAGGAGTGTGAAAATAAACTAAATGATGCAAATGAGGCTACAAAATAGGTGTGTGTGTCTGTGGGAGAGGGTGGGGAGGTTGTCTTCATTATGCATAGATCACTCATTCACACCATGGTGTTTGCCTTTTGGGATAGTATTGTAGCATGCCTAAGCAGCTTGCAGAACAAATTGTTACTGCTAAATTTGACATTTTACCTGTCAGGTATATTTGAAAAGCTGAATTTATTAAATAAACACTTCCAAGGGAAAAAGAAACTGCGATCTCATATCATGCAAAGAGGATACAACCACTTTCCTTGGAAAACTCAAACTTTTTGGGCAGTAATATTAGACATTGTGAGCTTATCCAATGTCTTTCAGAAGTTCGAAGTACATTTATTATAAAAATAGGTATACATTATACAACATTGAGATTCGTCCCCTTTTCAGGCAGCCACAAAACAACGAAGCCCTAAAGAATCCATTAAAAAAGACATCAAAGAGCCAACGTGCACAGAGAAAGGAACAAATCATGCAAATAATAAACAGAAGCAAATCGTGTTCTGAACTGAAGTCCACAGAGAGAGTCTGACACCCATAGTTCAGTGCAGAGTCGAGTAGCGGTCATGGAGCAGAGAGTTGAACTGGCCTATCCCTCGCCTCGGGCTCCAACACCCTGACCATTCCAATTTGGACTGGCGCCTAAATCAACATTCAAACATTGGGTTCAATCACTTCGATAAGCCCTGGGGCCTGGACACCACCACCTCAATTCAAATTGTACCCGACCATCCTGATCTGGCATGGCACTTAAACCAATCACTGGTTTATAAATGGAATTGCAAGACAATGATCTTGAACGTTTGAAACAACTGCACACCGATAAGGAATTTCAGTTCAGAGAACTGCTGGAGATGCATAATCCAGATTGGGAAATGGATTCATTTGGGGTGAACGCGAAGGAAGTTGATACCACATTCCAAGAATGTCTTAATGAGCCACAGAGCGATTTAATGGCTCAAGCAAAACTCAAACACAGCAAGCAAAATTTCTGAATGACTAGTGATATTCAAAATAAGTTTCCACAGCTCTGGGAGAAAGCAAAGTTGTTTTTAATTGGATTTCCTAACTCTTATCCAGTTGAATGTGGTTTTAGTCAAGCTCTTCATCTGCTATCAAAAGCCCTTAACTGTCCTGATGAAGAGGTAATCTTTGATTATCTTTAACCAAGTTGCAATCAGATGTTCAAAAACTCACTAGTTTGTATCAGTTGCAAGGATCTCACTAAATACCCAAAGTAACAGTACTAGTGTGCTTTTGTTGCTGGTTAGAATATTATATATGTATTCTAAATCAATCATCATCAATACATGCCATGTTGTATGACCAGGGCAATCATAGTCTTCCATCTGTCTTTAATCTGATTGCTTTCTCAATCCATGGCTATCATTGTTCTTAGCAAATTTTTCTACAGAAGTGGTTTGCCATTGCCTTCTGGGCAGTGTCTTTACAAGATGGGTGACCCCGCCATTATCAATACTCTGCAGAGATTGTCTGCTTGGCGTCAGTGGTCGCAGAACCCAGACTTGTGATATGCACTGGCTCCTCTTACAACCATCCACCACCTGCTCCTATGGCTTTACGTGACCCTGTCTGGGGGGCAGGGGGTGCTAACCAGGTGCTACACGTCATGTCACTTTTTATTGTCATTTCGACCATAACTGCTGGTACATAGTAACAGCGAGTCGTTTTTGGTGTTACATGACACAGTACAAAAACTAGACTGAACTATGCAAAAGACAACACAGAAAAAAGAAAAAAACTTCACTAGACTACGGACCTACCCAGGACTGCAAACTCTGGTCGTGAACCCCTGATATAGAAGACAGTGCAGAACAGGACCTTCTGGTCCAACAACCCATCTATTCAACCCTAACCCGATAACAGGACAACTTACAATGTCCAATTAACCTACTAACCAGTGCAGCTTTGCGCAGTGGGAGGAAACCCACTTGGTTCATGGGGTGAATGTATAAACTCCTCACAGGTGGTGCCAGAATTCTGGTTATAGTGTCACGGTTAGCGTGACACTACCACGGTGTTGCCATCCTGACAGAGAACTTAGCATGCGTTCTTCAAAGTCAAGTGACCCTTCCAAATGTGTGCGTACACACACACATACAAACTAGATTAGGCGATAGGAACTTCGACCAATCTTTCTTCTCCCTCACCAGCTGGGTATTGAGCTGATTCACTAGAGAAACAAAAGTACTTTGTAAAGTTTATGCTGTCCGGAAGGATTAATAGATATGGGAGAAAAGCAGAGGTTTTGTACTTCTGATAAAGGTTCTCAGCCTACAGCATTGACTGTTTCTCCCCTCCATACACAATGCCGAACCTGCTGAGCTCCTCCAGCATTTAGTGTGTTTCTCAACATAATTAGAGTCATAGCACAGTACATAAACAGGCCCTTCAGTCCCTCTAGTCTGTGCCAAACCACTTAAAATGCCTAGTCCCATAAACAACACACAAGTTGCTGGAGGAAACTCCGCACATCAGGCAGCGTCTGTGGAAAAGAATAAACAGTCCACGCTTTGGGCCAAGACCATTCTTTAGGGCTGGAAAGGGGAAGATGCCAGAATAAAAAGGGTGGAGGGAGGGGAAGGAGGCTAGCTAGAAGGCGATAGGTGAGGCCAGGTGGGTAGAAAAGGTAAAGGGTTGGAGAGGAAGGAATTTGATAGGAGAGATGAACCATTGTAGAAAAGGAAGGAAGATGGTGTGCATGGGGAGCTGACAGGCAGGTGAGAATAGGAAAGAGGCTGGGGGGGGGGGGTGAAGAAGAGGGAATTTTTTTTTAATATAGGAAGGTGAAATCGATATTCATGCCATCAGGTTGGAGACAACCCAGATGGAATATACCATGTTGCTTCTCCACCCTGAGGGTGGCCTCATCTTAGCACAAGAGGCGGCCATGGTCAGAATGGAATGGAATCCCATTAAACCTCAACTCTATTTCATCCAGTTATTTTGAAAGATTTTAAAAATCAGAATCTAAAGAAACGTAAAATGGTACTGTAACTTTAAAACAATCCTAAATGATTCCTTTGGAATAGTTAGACTATAAAATATAAATCAAAGCTTTAATTATTCTGTGTTATTAATGAAGACACTGATTTTAAGTTTGACTCAGTTGTAAAGTGGGAGGGCAGGTAGGAGTATCAATGAGTGAAAATGACAGAGTTAAAACAGAGTTAAAAAATGGGTACGTTAACTATTTAAAAAGTAAACAGTGAAACACCAAACTGGGCGTCTAGCTAAACAAGCGTTTATCTAAACTACCCAAAAGTACTATGCATTCAGTTACTCTTTAATTGAATGGATACTCTGATAAATCTCCCTGAATTACAAAACTGAAAAACTATACATGCTATGAACTGATATTTAACTAAACAAACATTGGCGGGGGGGGGGGGGGGGGATCTAAATCTGCAACGCTCTTTCTCAATGGTCCTTCAGCGTTGGTCATGACTTTAGCCTGAAGCGGGTCATGTGGATGCCAAGAAAGAAAGAGAGTGAACTTCTTGCGCATGCCACTCTTATAATAACCCCAAAGGCACCTGGAACTAGAAATGGGTGCCGGGCAGGCAAGCTATCTCATGGGAAAAGAGTGTTGCAAGTTTTAAACGAACCAACTACTGCCCGAGGTGAGGAAGCAGTTTTCAACTGGCAAATAAACCACGCCCCCACATGAGAATTGCATCAACTGTTAAGTAACACACAGGAATGAGGCCATGCTTTATATTGCTAATATTTATACTTGCACATAGCAATTGTAAACCTCAGAATCAGTTAAAGCATTAGGAAAAGCTCAGGACAACTGCATTCATACACACAAAAGATTCCGCATTAGAAGCCAATAAAGGAAATTGCGTACGATCGTGAAATTTACTTAACATGCCAACCAGGTAGAAGGTGACAACTTTTTGTGCGCAGTTAAAATTCCTTTGTGTGCTAGTAGTAAAAGATGTGTGCATGCACACACATGCACACCTTGGAGGGAACATTGCCTCAGATGCTGGAAATGACGGACAAATATATGGAGGTGTATAAATGGATGACACTTTAGGCCATCGGTATTGTGCCTAAACTCATAGCATTAGTTTACAGCCTGCAGCTCCGATGCAGCAGGATATAGGTGCTGGCTGACAAAAGCAGTGGTAAATAGAAAACAGCTTTGGAGTAGATTGGGAGACCGCTTTGTCGGGTACCTTCGCTCTGTCTGCTACAAAAAGTGGGATTTCCCAGTGGTTACCCAATTCAATTCGACATCCCATTCCCATAAGTAAATCGATGGCCTCCTCTACTGTCAAGATGAAGCCACACTCAGGCTGGAGGAACAACACCTTATATTTTGTCTGGGTAGCCTCCAACCCCATGGCATGAACGTTGATTTCTTAAACTCCGGTAATTGCTGCACCACCACCCCCCCACCTCCTTTCAGTATTTCCCATTCCCCATCACCTCTGTCTTGTGCTCCTCCCCTTCCCTTTCTCCTCTCCAATCAGATTCCCCCTTCTCCAGCCCTTTATCTGCTCCACCAATCAACTTCCCAGCTCTTTACTTCACCCCTCCCCATTTTACCCATCACCTGCCACTTCTTCCTCCCTCTCCCCACCTTCTTACTCTGACTTCTCCCCTTCTTTTCCATCCTGAAAAGGGTCTCAGCCAGAAATGTCGACTGTTTACTCTTTTCCATAGATGCTGCCTGGTCTGCTGAGCTCCTCCAGCATTTTGTGTGTGTTGCTTTAGCACTTGCTTTATAAGAATTAGCACACACCAATATGTACACCTAAAATTTTCTGCTGTTGGGTTTAGAATAAGTTACCTGATAATGGCCCTGAAACACAGAGGCCAGACATTATAAGTTACCCTGGGAGAAGTTCTGACATCTTCATCACCTCAGAATATTGCCCTTGCACAAATGATCAAATATAACTAAACCTACAGTGTTTATCTCCATCACCACGACAATGCTGTAGGCTGTGGCATTCTGTGGCACGCCCACGATGCAGTTAGCGTAATCACTTTGCAACACCAACAATTACCTCTTGGGGCTTGCTTGAGGAACGACCCGAGGTTTGGGTGACTTAAGCGCTGGGCCAGATTGAAATGTTTGGGGTCAGGGTTGTAAGGCAAGAGACAGGCTGATTCAGCTCACCGCTCTGTGCGATTTGCTCAAATCTGTGCTGGACTGAGGCCGTGGCCTACAACTAGTGGAAGTCTAGATAGGCTGTAGTGATGTGAGCTTCAGTTTTGAATGTTGTTTCCATGACATGCTTCTTTTTCTCTCTCTGCACAATCGGCATTTGACAGTCAACTTTTGTTTTTAATAGGTTCTATAGGGGTTATTTGTTTCACTGTAAGGGGACGAATCTCAAGATGGTATAAGGTATACATTAATAAAAAACTGTACTTTGTAACCTGTCACTGTTCATAAAGAGTTTGTACGTTCCCCCCGTGACCATATGAGTTTGCTCTGGGTGTTCCGGTTTCCTCCCAAGTACCAAAGATTTAAATTTAAGCTTAGTTGTTTAAGCTAAGTTGTGGGCCTGCTATGCTGGTGGTGAAAGACCACAGCAGCAGAATTAGGCCATTCATCCCGTCGAGTCTGCTCCGCCATTTCATTATGGCTGATCCCTTTTCCCTCTCAACCCCATTCTTCCAACTTCTATCTGTAACCTTTTATGCCTTGACTATTCAGACCCTATCAATCTCTGTCATAAATACACCCCAATGACCTGGTCTCCACAGCTGCCTGTGACAATGAATTCCAGATTCACCAGCTTCTGGTTAAAGAATTTCTTCCTCATTTCTACTCTAAATGGTCATCCCTCTGTTCTGAGAGAAACATCCTCTCCACATCCACCCTATCTAGGCCTATCAACGTTCGATAGGTTTCAATGAGATTCCCCCCCACCCCCATTCTTCTAAATTCCAAGTAGTACAGGCCCAGAGCCATCAAACATTCCACATATGATATCCCTTTCATTCCCAGAATCATTCTTGTGAACCTCCTCTGAACCTTCTCCAACACAAGCATGTCTTTTCTTAAATAAGGGACACAATTCTGCTCATAATACTCCAAGTGTGGCCTCACATGAGCTTTATAAAGCCTTAACATTACATCCTTGCTTTTATATTTTAGTCCTCTCAAAATGTTGTTGTAAGAGAGATTTCTCTCCCTTGCTGGTGAGAGCGTGCCTATCTGAGATACTGAAGTATTGGGATGTACCGTAGATTTTGATGCATTCTAAATCAATGTCTCTTTGAGGGCTTTACTATTGTTTGCATGGTGGGAGGAGGGTGGTGCCACTTTTGCTGGTGGAAGTGGAGGGACGGTTGATACCATTTCATGGGAGGGGTTGGCTTTAGGGGTCTGATGTCGCTATCATACATTTTTTGTTTTTTAGTTTTTTTAATGTTTTCTGGATATCTGTGAAAAGTAAGGATTTCAGGTTGTACACGTATTTCTCTAATATTAAATGGAACCACTGAATACAAGAAAATAAATATAGTAGGCCACTTGGCCCCTCATGTCTGCCCATCTTTCAATCTGATCATGGCTGACCTGCACTGGACTCCATCTCCTTTCTGTGTCAGTTCTCCACAGCCCTCAATTACAGATTTTTCAAAGAATACTCTGCCTCTGCATTATTTCAAGTACCTCTTTCTCATTCATCACCCCCTTCAATGATCCAGACTCCACAACCTTCTTTGGCAGAGAATTGAAAGGCACACAGAACTTGCAATGGAGCGAGTAAGGTTAGATAAAGCGGAGTGCAAACACTGTACATGCACATGACCTACTTACTAAAGAGCCTCAAAACAAGACCTTTGAGCCTGAATGAATCCATCAATAGTTCATCACAAACCAAACATTCCTGCCTCTTGTCCCCAATTCCCAACTGTTATTTTAACATCTGCAGCTGGGACCCCAGGGAGAGGATCTTATTCATCTATATTAGGTCAGTCCTAAAGCAAATAAATACAATTTACTTCATTCAGAGGTAGGGACACAATACCCAGGCTGCTTCCAAGATCAAAAGATAATTGTGCAAACAGACAAGTAAAATTAAAACCATTACTTACAGGGGTCAGAACTGGGCATCAGAATCAGAGAGGGATAGTGCATAGATACAGCCTGATATAAAACACAGAATTGTTTATTTACATTAATATCCTGTGCAGAATAGACCCTTCCAGCCCTTTGAGCCACACTGCCCAACAATCCTCCGATTTACCCTAGCCTAATCATGAGACAATTTACAATGACCAATTAATCTACTGACTGGTACACCTTTGGACTTTGGGAGGAAACTGGAGCACCTGGAGGAAACTCACATATCACGGAGAGAACATAGAGAACAACTCCTTACAGGCAATGGTGGGAATTGAACCCGGGTCGCTGGTACTGTAAAGCATTGTGCTAACTACTATGTGACTGTGCCGCTTCTATAATATAGCCAAGTACAGGTCCACGATGTTGTGCCATTCCTTTCACCTACTCCAAGATCAGTCGAACACTTTCCTCTCACTTAGCCCTCCATTTTCCTTGTATGTGCCTACACAAAAGTCTTAAATGTTCTTAATATACCTTGCTCTACCACCACTCCTGGCAGCACATCCCAAGCACCTACCGCTCTCCATGTAAAAAAAGACATCTCTATAACACCCCCCTTATACTTTCCTCAGAACACATAACAATTATAAACATGAGAAAGTCTACAGATGGTGGAAATCCAAAGCAAAACACACATAAAATGCTGAAGGAACTCAGCAGGACTGAAGGGTCTTGGCCCAAAACGTTGACTGTTCATTCATTTCCATAGATCCTGCCTGACCTGCTGAGTTTCTTCAGCATTTTGAGAGTTAACTTTAAATTATGCTACTTTGCATTAGGATCTACACAGGGTTCCCAACTTATTTTTAATGCCACAGAGCCTTATCATTAACCAAGTGGTCCATGGACTCCAGGTTGGGAACCCCTGGCATCAGTCATAATCTGATTTTTATTTTTATCCCCTCCCCATCCTCTCATCAACTTTCCCCAAATTCTACCACTCACCTACACACTAGAGATGATTTAGAGCAGCCAATTAATCTACATTCTGCATGTTTTTGCGATGTGGGAGAGAAGTGGAAGATCTGGGGGGAGACCGACGCAGTCACGGTGATAGTATGCAACAGCACACAGATAGTAACTCAGTTTAGGATTGAGACCCGATGAGATGGCAGGAAAGAGATAAACATTAATTCTGATTAATTCCCATTCTGACATGTCAGTCCATGACCTCCTCGTGTCAAGATGAGGCCACCCTTCGGGTGGAGGAACAACACCACAGGGTAATTTTATCATTAGGCTTTGGGAGGAGGCCTAGACGATCACAGGGAGATCATGGAAATGGTGCTCAGAAAGAAACCCATGTTAGGATTGAAATTGACTCCTAGAGCTGTCAGGCTAACTAGTGTGCCAGTGCTGCCCAAGCTCTGCCAGTGCTTGTGGCACAGGAAAATTGCTGGGGATCTGAGAGAAAATTCGCAGCCAGTCAAGCAGCAACTGTTGTGGAAGAAGCAATCCACATCAACGGCCTTTCACCAGAGTTCAATTTTCTTTCAAAGATTGGGAACTTTTGAGCGGTTGAATCAGAGCCTCCAGGCATGGAACACTTCACTTGGCCATTATTGTCACTGGACTTGTCCATAAAAAGGTCCAATGTGAAAGCGGACCTTTTGCTTTATGATGTAACTTGTGATGCCTCCTCTACGTTGGTGAGATCCATCATTAATTGGGGGACTGCTTTGTCGAGCACCTCCACCCAATACATCAAAACAGGAATTTCCTGGTGGCCTTAATTCCCATTTCAGTTCTGACATGTGGTCGGTCCATGGCTTCCTTTTGTGCCATGATCAGGCCAACCTCAGGGTGGAGGACCAACAGCTTATATTCTTTCTGGGTAGCCTCCAACTTAATGGCATGAACGTTGATCTCTCCTTTCAGTTAAAAAAAAAGTTCCCTCCCCCTCCCTCGATTGCCCACTCTGATTCTTACCTCTTCTCACCTGACTATCACCTCCCCCTAGGTCCCCTCCTCCTTCTCTTTTTCCTATGGTCCACTATCCTCTCATATCAAATTCCTTCATCTCCAGCCCTTTACCTTTCCCACCCACTAGGTTTTACCTATCACCTTCTTGCTATCCTCCCCCCCTCCCCCTTTTTTTTCAGTCCTAAAGGAGGGCTTTGGTCTGAAATATCAGCTGTTTCTTCATCTCCATAGATGTTACCTGACCTGCTGAGTTCCTCCAACATTTTGTGTGTTGCTTTGGATTTCCAGCTTCTGCAGAATATCTCATATTTAAGCTAAACATTAGCACAGATCAGTTGAGCTAAATTGCCTACTTCTGTTGACAAGGCCAACAACATCACATTCAAAGAGGAAACAAGCATTTGTATTTGTAAGGCAGCAAAGAGCATTTAAAAAAAGGGAAATGCAGGGGTGCCATGGTAGCATATCAGTTAGCACGACACTACTACAGCTTGGGGTGTTCTGGAGTTCAATTCCGGCATCACATGGAAGGAGTTTGTACTTTCTCCTTGTGAAATGTGTGGATTTCCTCCCAGTACTCCAGTTTCCTCCCACAGTCCAAAGACGTACCTGTTAGTAGGTTAATTGGTCACTGTAAATTGTCCTGTGATTAGGCTGCTGTTAAATAGGTGGGTTGCTGGGCAGTGCAGTGCGTTGGGCTGGAAAAGCCTGTTCCATTCAGTATCTCTAAGTAATAATAAAAACAATTAAGAATGTATTTTTGAACTAATACCTCTAGCAGCAGGTTGCAAATTTTATACTAAAACTCCATTCAAGAAGATTTATTGCCGATGTTAAAATTAGGCAAAATTTAAGGTTCCCAGGAATTTGAGCTCAGTATAATTTTTGAATATTTGATTCTATCATACATCATAATTTCATTATAAATCCTGCATTCCATATCAAAGCAAGGATAAAACAATACCTTTCAGAAGGGAATAAGCCACTTTTTTTCCTTGGTAGATCCAATCAGTGAAAATACTGCAGCACACTGAAAACGGTGGGAACAGTAAAGACGATGCCTTCTGGAGGAGTGCACTGCATCAAGCTATTAACTAGGGCTAGAAGCAAGCGTGCCTTTGAATCGAGTCCACATTCTGCCCTGGAAGGAGAGCCCAGAAACGATATGGTCATCAGGAAGATAGTCCTGGATGCACCGTCATTATCATTTTAACAGACATGAATCGGGATTCAATCACTGAACAATGGGAATAGATTTACTAGCTGCTCTGCAGCCACCAGAAGTTAAATACTGTTGCTTAGTCAGCTACAGAGCAATGCTATCTGGATTTAAGAGCACAGACTGCATCTCAGAACAGTTGTGATGGAGGCGACAAATCCACAATCAAAGGATTAGATCCTAAGCTCACCTTACTAGTAACCAAACATGCTGTACACAACGCTGCATAATAAATCTGAATTGGGTTTTATATCACCAGCATATGTTGTGAAGTTTGTTAAGTGGTAGCAGTGCATTGCAATATTTAATAGAAAACTGAATTACAACAAGTATATATATATATATATATATATATATATATATACATATAAACAATTAAATTGAATAAGTGGTGCAAAAGTACCCACTCCCTTATGGTAGCAATGAGAAGAGGGCATGTCCTGGGTGATGAGGATCCTTAATGATGGATGCTACCTTTTTGAGGCATCGCTCCTTGAAGATGTCCTGGATACTGGGGAGGGTAGTGCCCATGATGGAGCTAACTGAGTTTACATCCCTCTGCAGTTTTTTCTGATCCTGGTACTGCCCCCCCATACCAGATAGACCTCAGCTGTATCTCTAAATAAATTATTGGACCAGAATATATATATGGTGGCCACTTTATCAGCCAATTGTGTGGCAGTAACTCTGTGCATAAAAGCATGCAGACAGGGTCAAGAGGTTCAGCTGTTCAGATCAAACATCAGAATGGGGAAGAAATGTAATCAAAATTATATGTGCACTGTCATATAGTAGAGAACATTGGATTCAGAACCATGCTTCTCAACTGTTAACTCTGTCAACAAATGTATCAAAATAGATGCCCTCCATGAACTCCCCAAGGGCCAAAGAAACACAAGCCAATAGATTTCAAAGGTCACCTGAGGGGGTAGCCAATCTGGACTGAGGCAAGTGAACGGGGACCTTTATGAACGTGAGCACTCAGAGAGGAAAAGCCGTGTACTGAGGATGTCATCTCGACTGATGCTGAAACATCTACAAGCCAATTGACAAGCTTAGTGAACATCACAACATCAAGTCACTGACGAGCTGGTGAAAATCCTTAGGAATAGGATATACGACCATTTGGAAACTCATGGTCTAATTAGGGAGAGTCAGCATGGCTTTGCGCATGGCAGGTCATGCCTAACCAACTTGATTGAGTTTTTTAACAAAGTGACGAGAGAGATTGATGAGGGTCAGGCAGTGGCCGTTGCCTACATGGACTTTAGTAAGGTGTTTGACAAAGTCCCTCATGGAATGTTCATCCAGAAGATTAAGATGCATGGAATCTATAGTGAATTGGTTGTTTGGATTCACAACCAGCTTGTGAATAAAAGACAGAGGGTAATGATTTGAGTAATTAGTGGAATTCCACAGGGATCTGCGCTGGGACCTCTGCTGTTTGTGATGTGACCTGGATGAAAATATAGATGGGTGGGTGAGTAAATCTGCAGATTAATTCCAAGGTTGGTGGAGTTGTGGATAGTGTAGAAGACTGGCAAAGAATACAGCACGATATAGATCAGCTGCAGATATGGGCTGAGAAATGGCAGATGGCGTGTAACCCAGATAAATGTGAGGTGTTGCACCTCGGCAGGGCAAATACAAGGAGACAGTACAGTGTTAAGGACAAGGTCCTTAACAGAGTTGCTAAAGGTCGTTAACAGAGTTGCTAAGCAGAGAGATCTTGGGATCCAAGTTGATCGCTCCTTGAAAGTTGCTACACAGGTTGATAAAGTGGTTAAGAAGGCTTATGCAATGCTTGCTTTTAATAGTCGAGGCACTGAGTTCAAAAGTCAGGAAGTTATGTTGCAAATTTATAAAGCTCTAGTTAGACCACACCTGGAGTATTGCATACAGTTCTGGTCACCCCACTATAGGAAGGACGCAGAGACTTTAGAGAGGATGCAGAAGAGGTTATCCTTAAGAATGGAATGTGCTGTGATGTGGCTGAAATTCCAAATGCTTAGCTTGGTGAGACATGGGGATGACAATGCTAACAAAAAGGTGAACAGACTCCATCATGGCTGAATAGTCAAAGGGTGATACAAACCCAGCTGAGCCTCTAGTCAGCAAATCCCTGCTGAATTTGTATATCTAAAGTAACCCTGCAGCATGCAGTAGGGAAGTGAACACTTCATTCCTGAACTGGCTTTCAAGTCCAGCAGCAGATTTACTGTATGCAACATCTCAGATAATTAAAGTTCATTTTTTAAATTGCTTTGAATGAATGCAATGGCTATCATGTAAATCCCGATGAAAGGCCTCTGCCTGAAACGCTGGGTCTTTATTCCTCCCACTGAAGCTGCCTGACCTGCTGAGTTCTTCTAGCATTTTGTGTGTGCTATCATTTAAATTGCTCTTTTATTTAAAAACCTAAAGATCAGCAGAATTCTTTGGATAAGGTCACCAGGGCATGAAATTTCACCACCACAACAGAGAGGAATCATGAATACAAGGGATTCTGCAGATGCTGGAAATCTGGAGCAACACACACAATGATGGAGAAACTAAGCAGGTCAGGCAGCATCTACAGGGAGGAATAAACAGTCGATATTTCAGGCAGAAACTCCATCTGGACTGGAAAGGATGGGGCCAGAATAAGAAGGGAGGGAGGGGGAAGGATGACAAGCTGGCAGGTGATAGGTGACACCACCAAAAATTCACAACAGTGAAACAAGCCCTGTTCTTCCTACCCTTTCACTCACTCACATACACAGTCCTTCAAGTACAATAAACAGTACTTAAACCCCAGAGTAACCACACACAAGATACTGGAAGAACTCAACAGGTCAGGCAGCCATCTGAGGAAAGGAATAAACAGCCAATGTTTCAAGCCAGGACAGGTCAGAGAGGAAGAGGAAGCAGATTCCCTGACAACCTTTAAATGGGGAAATAAATATATGAAAATAGCTTTAAAAGATTTAAATAGCTGAGATCAATTGCCTCTTTGCGACAGCAAGTTAACACAGAATGCAGGTTTTCTGGGTCACTGTGGACTAATGAAATTGTTCAAACTGGACTCTTTCAGATCTATGGTTCTTGCATTCTGCGTTTACGCACGTTCTTTCTTGTTGCCATTTGAAGCAATTTGTTAGTTTTCTGTGCATGGGAGGGGTTAGGGTTTTGATGGTCTCGTTGCCATTTGGAGCGATTGTGAGATTTATTGCTTTTGTTGTGGGGTGTTAATGTTTTTCTTTGAATGACTTCCATTGTTTGTTTTATGGCTGTCTGGAGACGATAAATCTCAGAGCTGTATACTGCATGCAGACTTAGATAATAATAGTACCTTCAAACCTTTGTATTTCATAATTTAACCATACAATATGTTGATTAAAAAGACATCTGTTTTATGCACCAACACTTTCGATAAATGTGTAGAAGCTTCCTGAGAGAGCCAGAATAATTTTCATTCAAATGGGTAGTAAACTCAGCCTGCTCGGTCCCCACCATCGAACACATCTTCAATAGATGAAGATCCCTCACCACCCAGGACATGCCCGCTTCTCATACTACTGTCAGAGAGGAGGTATAGAAGCCTTGGAGAGACACCCTCAATGTTTTAAGAACAGTTTCAAGGTACATTTATTATCTAAGTATGCACGCAGTCTATCACTGATATTTGTCTTCTCCAGCTAACTATGAAACAAAGAAAACCATGGAAGCAGTTGAAAGAAAAATGTCAACTCTCCCATGCACTAAAGAAAATCAGAGAAATGGCAACATGGACATCAACCACCCTCTCCTTGCGCAAAGACAAATCGTGCAAATGGCAACAAAGACATCAAATCCCCCAAGCCCCACTGGTGCACAGGAAAGAAAACAAATCACACAAACAGGAACAAGCAAGGACAGGCAAAAACACAGAATATAAATCTGGAAGAACCACAGTCCAATCCATAATTTACAGACCCAGAACATCGATATCATCCTTCAACAGCATGTTGGGAAGAGAGAGGCCACCTTCCCCTGGGAGCAGCAAGAGAGACGCTGTGGTGAACTATGTGCCTGTCGGGACACGCCCCTGCTGACTGCTCCTGTGGCTCCTCCCACAGGCCCCTGTATAAAGGAGACCTGCGGCCTGAAGATCGGCCTCAGTCTCCAGGACCTTGTATGATAGACACTCACTCCTGGTTCCTTCTTCCAGTCAATAAAAGCCGATATCTCGCCTACGTCTCAGTGTGAGTTATTGATGGTGCATCAGACGCAGACACTATACATAACTGTTTATGTATTGCACTGTACTGCTGCTACAAAACAACAAATTTCATCAAGTACAGTACTGTGCAAAAAGTCTTATCCACGTATATATTGCTAGGGTCCCAAGGACTTCTGTAATTTTATGTATTGTCTTGTACTGCTGCCTCAAAAAAAATCATGTCATATGTGTCATACCTGATTCTAATCTGGGTCTCTATTGTGAACTCGGGCAAGGAGAGGAGAATCATGGATAGAAAAAGGGGAAGGGAG
This sequence comes from Hypanus sabinus, assembly GCF_030144855.1. NCBI lineage: Eukaryota > Metazoa > Chordata > Chondrichthyes > Myliobatiformes > Dasyatidae > Hypanus > Hypanus sabinus. Next base: position 106,723,748 of record NC_082716.1, read on the forward strand.
AGGGGAGAGAGCAGGAAGTACCAGAGACACTGCATAATGATCAATAAACCAATTGTTTGGAATCAAACGACCATACCTGGAGTCTCAGGGCTGGGTGTGTCTGCACCCACTCCACCCCCTGCTCCTGGAACTCCCCCTCTGCCACCTGTCACTTACCCATCCCGCTGGTGCTCCACCCTCGCCCTTCCCTACATCCTTTTTTTCCAGCCTGAGTTATAAACCTGCTCTCTGCTCCATATTGACAAATACGTTTCTGTGCAAAAGTTTGAGGGGGTGTGTGTGTGTGTCTCCCTCCCCCCCCCAAATGCAAAGACCTCAACAGCAGAGAACAACGTTAGCTTTTTTATAACATTAGTGAATCTCAATAAAGATGATACTTAGAGCAACACACACAAAATGCTGGAGGAACTCTACAATTCAGACAGCATCTATGGAGAGGAATGAACTGCTGACATTCCAGAGGGAGATCCTATATCAGGGCTGGAAGGGGGGAAAAAGCCAGAATACTGCCTTACTCGCTAAGTTCCTCTAGCGATGAGTTTGTGGTCCCAGAAATCATGCAATTTAAAACTTACAATTTTAAACAGTGGGATCATAATGCCAAGGCAAAATAAAAGCACACTGGCTAAATAAACTGTCCTGATCTGGGCCCTCTTCTGCTTGAGGCACAAAGAGAAACACAAGAGTAATATAGCTCACTTTTTTCTGTGCATTAATTCTTCCTTCTGAATCATTGCTGGGTGAGAAAAGGCAGAGCCCACCTGTGAGGCTTGGGGTGGGTAAATAACATCACTCACAATGGCAGGTCCTTACAATGAAGAATAATTTTCTGGAAGGTTCCTAACAGTCTGGCTCTGTGTCTTCAAGAGGTGGGACAAGTATTGTGCGTGGAGGAATATTAATGACAAAGTAATTACCTCATTTCAGAAAATAGCTCAATCGTTCAGTTTTCTCAAATTTCCAGTAATTTCTCTCCCACCCCCACCAACCCTTCACCTTTCCTTTTATCAATCCCCATTCTGGTTTCTCCACACCTGCCTACAATATCCCTCTGGTGCTCCTCCCCCTTCCCTTTTCCCACAGTCCACTCTTCTCTTCTATCAGATTCCCCCTTTTTCAGCACTTTATCTCTTCCTAGCTTCTTACTTCAACCCCCTCCTCAACAACCTATTTACGCCTCACCCGTCACCTGCCACCTCCCCAACAACCTACTTATTAACCTACTTATTGCCCCACCTATCACCTGCCAGCTTGTACTCCTCTCCCTTCTCCCCCCACCTCTTTGTTCTGGCCTCTCCCCGCTTTCTTTTCCAGTTCTGATGAAGGGTCTTAGCCCAAAACATTGACTGTTTATTCCTCTCCAGAGATACTGCCTGACCTGCTGAGTTCAGCATTTTGTGTGTGTTACTCTGGATTTCCAGCATCTGCAGATTTTTTTCTCTGTTTATCAATAATTTTTTTTTTTGGCAGTGAATCCATAAAACACACATTGAGGAATAGGACACTGAGATAACTTTGATTGTGTTGACTGGTGGACATGGAGAACTGAATGGTCTGTTTCTATAAATAGAAAATCACCATCATCATGTGCCATGTCACATGTCATGGACGATCATGGTCTTTGACCAAGATTGTTTATGGAAATTCTTTTCCTACAGAAGAGATCTGCCATCGCCTTCTTCTGGGCAGTGTCTTTACAAGATGGGTGACACCTAGCCATTATCAATACTCTTTAGAGATTGTCTGCCTGGTGTCAGTGGTAACATAACCAGGACTTGTGACCTGCAGTGGCTGCTCGTACGACCGTCCACCACCTTCTCCCATGGCTTCATGTGACCCTGACCCGGGGGAGGAGGGGTTAAGCAGGTGCTACACCTTGCCCAAGGGTGACTTGCAGGCTAGTGGAGGGAAGGAGCACTTCACACTTCCTATGGTAGAGATACCCGAAGGGAAACATTAACCCAAGTTAAAAATAAAATGCAACTGATTTGAGTCAACAGAAGCCACTCAACCTCATCTGTCAAAATAATAAAGCTTCATGTATAAAAACAACATTGGCAAGTTTTCTAATTAATTCCAGAAAGAGACTATCTCTTCCAAATGAAATCAAAATAACAAAGTTCTGTAAACACTCAACTGCATCTGTGGAAGGAGGGAAGAGGAAATAATGCAGATTAATCACCTTACAGAATAGGGAAAAGGTTTGTATGAAAGTTTAACACTGCACAGAATGGGGATTGGGAAAGAGAACGGAAAAGGAAGATGTATGTTTGGCTGGATAACCAGAGAGGCGAGTGACACAGGTTGACTATAAAGAATTCAATATGCATTTATTATTGAAATATGTTTGCAGTATACAACGCTGAGATTTGACTTCTTCCACAGACAGCCACAAAACAAAGAAAACCACGGAACCCATTCAAAGAAAAGCATCACACCCCTGCCCAAGCGCAAAAAACAGATCACACAAATGGCAACAAGAAAGAACGAGCAGAAACACAGGGTACAAAGCACATGATTGAGAGAGTCCATATTCAGTTTAGCTCAGTGTTCATTATCTGCAGATGCCCCCATTCAAAGCCGCCCAATAGCAACAGAAAAAGCAGTAAGCAGAAACACTTCAATATGAACTACAGTCCAATCTACAATCCGCAGATCCCGAACCTCAGTACCACGCCCTGACAGCATCGAGGGAGCGAGAGGCCATTCAAACACAAGGATGTTCCCTCGGGAGCAGTGAGCAAGATGGAGACAGAGACAGACACATGCAGACTCCTTCATCTGACAACAGTGAGCGAGAGGCTCGCAGATAGCACTGAACATTCACTCATCTTCTGCACTCGCCTCGATGTTATCAATCTTCCTTGTCACTTTAATTGGCGAGAAATGGAGTCAATCATGGGGCTTGTGCCCACTCGCTCCTCGAACCCTCTCAGAGACGGCAAAGCGCCAGATTGTTCAGCTGGCCCGGAAACACACAATCAAACTGTGGGTAACAGGCTCCAACGGTACCAGAACCACATTTAAAAGAAAAAGATTTAAGAAGTGAAAGAAACTTCTATAAAGGCTGCAAGTAAGAAATATGCTTGGGGAAGTGTAAAGAGATATGAATACAGGCAGAAATTTAGAGAGAGGGAATAAAAAAAAGAATGCAAGAAATTTGAGAGACAAGGCAGGAATGGCCAGTTATCTGAAGTTATATTAAATTCAATGTAACTGAGTTATTTTTTTCAAATTTCACTTATGTTAAAACTTAATGAAAGTGAGCTCTGTTTTGTTTTGGTGCATTTAGAGCAACTCGACTCTATTCAATTAGTTCAACTGGAGATTCTGGAAGTACAAGCATACTGCTAGTCAGAACCCAGAGACATGTGGGAAACCACCCGAGGGCAAGCTGTTGTAGGTTTGTTCAGAATAGCTGAGCCGCCTGGGGTAAACTGTCACAGGCTTTCCCAGAACGGCTGAACCGCCGCTGGGCAAGCTGTTGTAAACTTGGTCAGATGGCCGAACCACTTCTGGGCAAGCTGTCTTAGGCTTTCACAGGGAAAGGACTTAAAGCTGTGGGCAGGGAAGGGGCAGGGAAAAGAAAAACTAGAAGATTAAATCAATAAGTATCAGATTACTAATTGCTAAAAGCTCCAAAAGAGGATTATACAAGCGGAAACAAGATAAGAAAAACAAAATAAACTGGACGGCACGCAGAAGAACATTCTTTGGAGACACACAGAAGAAAATGGGGAAAGATAGCTGCCGGGACAGTGAAAGGAGTTTAGCAGATATTTCCTCCACTGGAAACATGGCGACGTGGCTAAGCCAGTAATGAGACTATGTGAAGTTCAGTGGAAAAGTAGGCCAATCATGAAATATTCACTGAAATACAATATTTATGTAACCAGGACCTGGTGGAATGAATCCAATAATGCTTAAAAGGAAAAGTGGTATTACTGCAGGTAATTACAAGCAATTCTCAAAACACAGATCTATTTTTCACTTTGGCAAATTGTTGCTCTGCTGTCCACCGTGTCACCCAGGTACAGACGCCGCGAGGGCTCCAGCCGGTGCTACGTCCGAGCTGGGAGGAGGAATGTGGCCACTGAGTGTTATCCAGCGACTGCTGCTGGAAGCAGACAGATCTGAATGGTTGGCAAGATGCTGCATTCTCATTTCAACAATGAATATATCCTATATTTCAGTAACATCCAGGCTCAGCTACCTAACGAACAACAATGAAACTGGAGATGCCTGCCTCTACAGCCCCGACTGTTCCTACCCGCCTGGCTTCACCTATCACCTTCTGGCTTTCCTCCTTCTCCTCGCCCCAACTTTTTATTCTGGCATCTTCCCCCTTCCTTTCCAGTACTGAAGAAGGGACTTGGCCCAAAACGTCAACTGTTAATTCTTTACCATCCTCTGCCTGACCTGCTGAGTCCCTCTAGCATTTTGTGTGTTGCTTAAGGGTGGATGTAGCCTATTAGTCCATCAAGACTACCCTGCTGTCCAACATAATTTTTAGCTCAGCTGATCCCAAACTGCTAATAAAACTCCACTGCTGTATTCAATGTACTTGCTGTCTGAAGAAAAAAAAATACAAGCCAAATCATTGGGTATATTTAAAGTATAGGCTGATTACTCAGGGCATCAAAGGTTTGGGGAGAAGACAGCAGAAAGGGGTTGAGAAGTTAAAATAAATCAGGCATGATAGAATGTTGGAGACTCAATGAACAGAATGTCCTAATTCTGCTCCTATGACTTATGGTCTACTATACAGGAAACCTATAGCTTGCATATACTCAGCGGTTTCCATAAACATGTATAAAAGGACTATAAGCTTCATCTATTTTTATTTAATCTACTCAAAATCCCAGGTTTGAGATCTCACTCACAAGACAGCATTGATTTCTTTTGTTAATTCATTAGCAATTGTTTTGATGTAAAAGCAAGGATGTAATGCTGAGGCTTTGTCAGGAATTGCTCAGACTACACTAGGAATACTGTGAGCAGTGTTGGGCATCTGTCTAAGGAAGGATATGTTGGTATCAGAGAGGATACAGAAGAAGCTCACAAGAATGATTCAGGGAATGACAGGGTTAACGTAGGAGGAGTGTATAATGGTCCTGGGCCTGAACTTGCTGGAAGTTTAATAGAATGCTGGAGGGTGGGGAGGGGAGGGAAGAAATCTATCAAATATTGAAAGGTCTAGATAGAGTGGAAATGGGGAGGATGTTTTCTGTAGTAGGACAGTGTTGAGGGGGAACTACTTTAGCCAGGGGGTTGTGAATCTGTGGGATTCACTGCCACAGACGGTTGTGGAGGCCAGTTCACTGGGTATATTTAAAGTGGAAGTTAGTAGGTTCTTGATTAGTCAAGACATCAAAGATTACTGGGAGAAGGCAAGATAATGGGGTGGGGGGGGGGTGGAATAATAAGTCAGCCATGGTGGAGCAGATTTGATGAGCCAAATAGCTCAGTTCTGCTCTTATGACTTACAGTCTATTAATAGCTCAGCACCTACTCAGTTAAAATTGCCGTCAAGTCCCCAAGTACATTTAACATAGAGTGCAAACCAGTGAATCACTACTGACACGAGCATATCACACAGAGGATGACTTGCAAGCTCACTAGAACTTTATTGCTGTGAATTGTATGATCATGAATCATAACCATGCCTTGACATTTCAGTAATTCACAGAAGCCACGATATTCTAAAACAGGTTGAGTACTCCTTATCCGAAATGCTTGGAGCCTGAAGAAGTGTTTGGATTTTGGAATATATAATCCATAGCTCAGGATCTGGGCTATCCAAGGATGCAGCCTAGAAGACAAGCACACCTTCAGGGTTCTGAGGCCTCACGGCCCTGTGGACGAACCAACTCCTAGCCAGTGTTGCTGACTAGAAGTTTAAAGTAAAATCTATTATTAGTGTACATACGTGTCACTACTTACAACCCCTAGATTCTTTTCCTGCAGGCATACTGAACAAATCTGTAGAACAATAACTGTAAACAGGATCAACAGGCAACAAACTGTGCAAACACAAATATAAAGAAATAGCAAATAAATAATGAGCATGAAATGTAAGACCACCAGTTGTAGGAACACCAGAAGTCAAATGAGTGTAGTTATCTTATCCCCTTTTGTTCAAGAGCCTGATGGGTCAGAGGTGTTAACTGTTCTTGAACCTGGTGGTGCGAGCCCTGAGGCTCTTGTACCTTCCACCCGATGGCAGCAGTGAGAAGAGCATAGCCTGGGTGTTGGGGATCCCTGATGATGGATTGAACTGAATTGCATTTTGGTTTATTGTCATTTAAAAACCACAACTGCAATGCAGTTAAAAAATGAAACAACGTTCCTCCAGAATGATATCACAAAAGCACATGACAAAAACAGACTACACCAGAAAATCCATGTAACGTTTGGCAATCCCCAAATCCAGAGTCTGGAGAGGCTGCTGCGTATTAATATCGCGCTACCATCTTAGTGCGTTCCCCAGAAAGGAGCTCCAAATCCACCAGACAAAACAAGACTACCCTGACACACCAAGTCAGGAGACCAACTCTACCACCCAACAAACCAAAAACTAAAGCTACAAGACCAACACAAATCCACAGTTACAACAGTGCAAATAATACCATAACAGATAAGAAACAGACCATGGGCACACTAAAAGTAGTCCAAAGATTTTAAAAGACTATAAGTTCAAAAGAAACCACCACACAGTTTCCACAAGTCCTCAGGGTCCCGATAGACTCGTCATCCCATGCAGGCGGCAGAAGGGAATACCCCGCTATGGACATCCACGGTGCCGTTGAACCCAGCCTCGCAGACACAGCACACAGTGAAAGCACCCCGACCGCAGCGGACTCCGAGTTCATCGAGCCTCCAACCATCCCCTCCGGCACAGCCTCTCTGAGCGCCATCCTGCTGCTTTCCTATGCCAATGTTTCATACAGATGTGCTCAATGGTTGGGAGGGTTTTACCTGTGATATACTGGGCCAAATCCACTCAAAGGCTTTGGTATTCCCATACTAGGCCATAATGCAGCCGGTCAGCACATTTAACATCACACATCTATTGAAGTTTGCCACAGTTTCTGATGACATGTCGAATCTCCTAAGACTCCTGAGGACGTAGAGGCGCTGTCTTGCTTTCTTTGAAATTATATTTACATGATGGGTCCAGGACAGGTCCTCTGAGACAGACACACTCAGGAATTTAAAGTTGCTGACCCTCTCCAGTGACTGAAGCATGAAATACAGTATCGGGAACAGTGGATCAACTGTCGGAGGTCTTGGTACTTGACAAATCATTCTCTCTCTCTGTTGTGGGAGAGAGTTTGCGGCTGATTCTGAAGCCAGAGAACGTGAGAAACAGCAATGCGGCAGTTGTTTTGTTTTTGTCTCCGCTCTTGCTGAGTGACCCCTCTCTGCCCCTTCCTTAGCGACAGTGAGAGAAGACTGTGGTAAATCAAATTGTTGGGTACGATGAGTTTTTGTTGTACTGCAGATATCGTGGTCTCTTGGAGGCTTGTTTTGTTTGGTGGGTGCTGGGTGCTGAATTAAGTGGGGTGAGGGAGGGGAGGGGGGTTTGATGCTTTGCTGCCGCTTGTGCGTGGGAGGAAGGGTGGCTTTGGGGTTCTAACGTTTTTATGATCACTCATTCTTTGGGATACCCTTCTGTTTTCATGGATGTTTATGAGGAGCAAGAATTTCAGAATGTTCTCTGATATTAAATGGAGCTATTGATCGCCATCATTTCTGACTCTGAATGTGTGTGTTACAGGTAAGCAGTCTTTGTCTTACATTTGTTCATCACACATACAAAAGAGTGTGGACATCGATGGAGATGAGCACCTGCAAACAATTAAACTTGCAGGGACGCCTGTGGGCCAAAGGGTGCTGTTTACTGCGCGGTTCCATTTATCTTGCCGAGCTGGCGGACGCAGGAACCTGAGCACTCTCGTCCCTGGAGAAAGCTCCAACAAATAACTAGAGCTGAAATTCTATGCAAATGCAAAAGCAGCTCATTCGTCCACTGACATCTGACAGGAACATCTTGCTCACCAGATGGATTTTGAACAAATCGGATGTGGAGATAACAACAGGGAGTGGTGCTTTAATATCAAAGTGTTTATGACATATTAGTATGGTGTCCAGCCGCATGGTGTACTAAAAACAAATACTCTCTATTGTGTACATTTGACATCAAATCTGCCTACTTAATCAGTTATCATGAGAATGCCTTATGTAAGCAAGTCCACAGAAGCTGGAATCCAGACAGCATCCGCTAGACAGTACTGTCATACGTTCAGCTCTTACACTCTCCGACATTCTACTGTGCTGAAAACATTTTAAGCTTTCCCACTTGTACACAGAGCAAATTTATCACTCTCAAACAGAAACTGTCACAGGAGTCCAGAGTGATCTTTGCATCAGGGGCATTCCTGGGCACCAACTTCTCAGAGGATCTATCCTGGGCCCAACCCACTGATGCCATCAGTAAGAGGACATGCCAGTGGCTCTATTTATTTAGGAAATTGAGGAGAGTTAGTAAGTCAAATATTCTCGTAAATTTCTAAAGTTCAAAGTAAATTTATTATTAGTACATCAGTCACCATGTACTGTACAACTGAGATTCATCCTTGTCCTTTGCAGGCATACTCGACAAATCTATAGAATAGTGACTATAACAGAATCAATGAAAGATCAACCAGAGTGCAGAAGACAACAACTGTGCAAATGCAAACATATATAGCAATAAATAATGAGACCATGAGAGCCAGGGATATGTATGGGGGGGCGGGGGGGGGGGAGAGAGAGAAATCGAATTTCTGAACGGTACACGAATGCCACCTCATTATTTGTCTTCTGCAATAATTGTTTTTGTAACTGACAGTTTTTTTTTAAATTTGTTGTTTATGAACAAAGCTGAATGTTATACTACAAAAGATTAAAATAGATCAGGCTACAACAGTGTAGTGTGCAACAATATCATTAAGGACCCTCGCATCCAGGTCATGTTTTGCTCTCATTGCTACAATCAGGGAGGGGGTACAGGAGCCTGAAAGGACACTCAGTGATTCAAGAACAACTTCCTCCCCTCTGCCATCCCATTTCTGAAGGGACCTTGAACCCATGAACACTTCCTCACTATTCTATTTCTGCACTACTAATTTAACTAATAAATATTTACTGTAATTCACCTTTTCTTTTATTGTGTGTTGCATTGTACTGCTACTGCAAAAACCACAAATTTCACAACATATGCCAGTGAAATTAAACCGGGCTCTGTTTCATTTCCCACTGCTGTCTGTAAGGAGTATACATGTTCTCCCTGTCACCACTCCAGTTCCCTCCCACATTACACAGACGACGAGACACGGTTGGTAAGTTGTGGGCTTGCTAATGTTGGTACCATTTGTGGGATGCCCCAGCACAATCCTCACACTGTGTTAGTTGTCGAGTTATAGAGCACTACAGCACTGAAACCAGCTTTTTGCTGAATCCAGTCCATGCCAAACTACTCCCCCTTATCCCATCGATTTACACCTAGACCATAGCTCTCCATACCTCTCCCATCCAAGTACCTATCCAAATTTCTCTTAAATGTTGAGACTGAACTCGTATCCACCACTTCCATTGGCAGCTCGTTCCACACTCACACCAGCCTCTGAAAGAACAGGTTCTTCGCTCATGACCCCCATAAATATTTCATGTTTCCCTCATAACCCATGACCTCTAGTTCTAGTCTCACCCAATCTCAGTGGAAAAAGCCCACTTGCAGTTGCTCTATCGGTATCCCTCATAATTTTGTATATCTATATCAAACCTCCAAGTGGCGGGGTGGAGATACATCATTACCAAAGGAGGTGTCGGGCATAGGCACACCTTCCAGCTGCTAGCCTGCAGGTCACTCTCAGGCAGGTGTAGCATGCTTAGGCCCCCCACCCCCGATCAGGGTCACATAAAGCCATGGGATCAGCCGGTGTGTATCATAAGTCCTGGTTACGTGGCCACTGATATCAGGCAGACAATCTCTGAAGAGTATTGATAATGGCTGGGCATTACCCCTCTTGTAAAGACACTGTCCAGAAGGTGGCAATGGCAAACCACTTCTGTAGAAACATTTGCCAAGAACAATCATGGCATGGGACCACATCAAACAACACAGCACGTAACGGCGATGATGTCAAATCTCTCCTCATTCTTTTAAGCTCTAGGGAACAAAGTACTAATATGTTCAATCTTTCCCAGAAACTCAGGTCAAGTACCAGCAACATCCTTGTCCAGGAAATTCCCAATGGCCTGGAGGACTGAAGTTACCAGATGACACCTCAGAACCAGAATCAGGTTTAATATCACTGGCATATGTCGTGATTTTTTTTGTTATGTGGCAGCAGAACTTTGCAATACAAAATTGAAAACTAATTTATAGTAAATATTTATTAAGTAATTAAAAAAATAAGTGCCAAAGAAAGTGATATAGTGTTCATGGGTTTAATATCCATTCAGAAATTGGATAGCAGTGGGGATGAAGCTGTTCCTGAGTCATTGAGTGTGTGTCTTCAGGCTCCTGTACCTCCTCTCTGATGGTAGCAATGAGAAGGGGGCATGTCCTGGGTGATGGAGGTCCTTGACGATGGACACCGCCTTTTTGAAGCATCCTCCTTGAAGAGGTCCTGGATGCTACAGAGGCTAAAGTCCCTGATGGAGTTGACTGAGTTCACAACTTTCTGCAGCTTATTTCAATCATGTACAGTGCTTCCTCCCCCACCCCCCTCCATACCAGATGGTGTTGCAGCCAGTTAGAATGCTCTCCATGGTACATCTGTAGAAATTGGAGAGTGTCCTTGGTGGCATACCAAATTTCCTCAAACTCCTAATGAAATATAGTTGCTGTTGTGCCTTCTTTGTAGCTGTGCCGATGTGTTGGGCCCAGGACAGATCGTCAGGGATGCTGACACCCAGGAAATTGAAATTGCTCACTCTTTCCACTTCTGATCCTTGATGAGGATTGGTGTGCATTCACTCGTCTTACCCTTTCTAAGGTCCACAATCAGTTCTTTGGTCCGACACTTCCGGGATCCCAACACAAACAAGGCAACACTTAAGTGCACAACATGAAAAAGTCTCCAGATGCTGGAAATCCAAAGCAACAAACACAAAATCCTGCAGGAACTCGGGCAGCATCTATGGAAAAGAGTAAAAAGTCAATGTTTCCAGCCAAGTCCCTTCATTAGGACTGGGAGAAAAAAAGATGTCAGGATGAGGTGGTGAGGGGAGGAAAAGTTCAAGGTGGTAGGTGATAGGTTAAACGGGGGGTGGGGAGAGAGGGTGAAGTAAAAGCTGGGAAGTTGATTGATGGACGAGAGAACAGGGAGTCTGGTAAGTGTAGCACAGAAACAGGGCAACGTTGTAAGTCCTATCACGCAAAGAGGACACTAAACTAATGTTGCACGTCTTGGCAAAAGATTTGAACAGCTCTGTCTAAATGAGGAATTACCTTTTCCGACACGCTAGTCATCGGTAACACTGAAATTTACTTTATTTCTGGGATCATGCTTTGAGGAGAAATGGCCTTTCACTTATCTACTGAGACAGCATATTTTAAAACAAGTTATAAAACCAGCATTACTGCACCCATTATTACAACAGTCTCTATACTGGCTGCAAAGTACTTACTGGCTTCAAAATCACCACTAACACAACAAAAATGCTTGCCTTTCTTTCTTTGTTGTACAAAGGCAGACACCACTAGTAAATCTCAGATTCAAGGCATCCAGAAAAATCACTAGCATCACAAAATTGTCTTAAATCCACTTCATGTTTGGACATTTAGACAATGATTTAAGCGCTGGGCTGAACTGGGAAGTGTCCGGTACAGGCCAAATCGAAGTAGTGGGGATCAAGGCCTCACATTATATCGAAGCAACTGAACCCAATGTTTGGACGACAATTTTGGTGGAAGGCCAGATTGAAAAGGTCAGGATATCATGGCCCACAGTAAGGGATGGGCCAGATCAGCTCCCTGCTCCGCAATATTTACTTGGCTTTGCGCTGACTCCTGTAGAGCTCAGTTCAGAATGCTATTTACTTGTGGTTGCAGGCATGATTTGTCTTTTTCTTTTCTCTAAACATTGGGCTGTTTGACGGTGTTTTTTAAATTGGTTGTTTTGGGTTTCTTTGTTTTGTGGCTGCCTGTGAGGAGACAAACCTCGAGGTTGTATAATGGTACATACTTTGATAATAAACGTACTTTGAACTTTTGAAAAGGGCACCACAGTAGCATAGACACTATTACAGCTTGGAATTCAGAATTCAATTTCAGTGCCGTCTTTAAGAAGCTTACAAGTTCTTCCCATGGGCTTCCTGCAGGTGCTACGAGTCCAAAGAAGTACTGGCTAGTACAGTCGACCCTCCTTATCCGCGGATTCTACCAACTATGGTTCAGGAAAACCTGGAAGTTCTCCCTCCAGCACTCGTCATTTGAGCATGTACAGACTATTTTCTCTTGTCATTTTCCCTAAACAATACAGCATAACAACTATTTACATTGTATTAGGTATTATAAGGAATCTAGAGATGACAAAGTACAGGTAGTTCCCAGGTTATGAATGAGTTCCATTCCTGAGTCATTTTTTAAGTCAGATTTGAAATCGGAACAGGTACATCCAGTATTATGTAGCCTCAGTTAGTAAAACGTTTGTCTTAGTATATATTTTACCTTTCTATGCATATAAAACACTTAAGAAACATATGTATTTCAATAATTAAACCACTGCATTGCCTAGCAATAATTGTAGCTTTAATTGGGGCAGGGCTTTCACATGCTCCTTTAAAATTGTTCCGATCGTTGATAAACTGTAAACTAACGCTTTTCCAATGACCGATGGCGTTTCACCTCTTTCCGATCTCTTTATTACTTCCACCTTATTTTCAATCGTGATTGTGATTATTTTTGTGAACAGAAACACTGCGGATTCAGAGGTCCACCACCAGGTCCTAATGTCCACTGAACTGAGACAGGTTAAATAAGGTCTGGGGTTCTGCTGGGTCCTAAAGACCACTGCACTGGCCAGGCTAAATAAGGGACCAGAGCATCCGCATTATTTGATATCCGTGGGGGGTCCTGGAACCAATCCCTTCGGATAAGGAGGGCTAACTAAGTTAATTGGTCACTGAAAATTGTCACGATTGTTAGGGTGGTTCTCCACCGTGTCCGATGACAACGAGAAACCTATGCAGGAGAGTTTTTTTTAATGGAAAAGCCACTTCAGCAGAGCAGTTCCACTCTCTTGACCTCAGAAGTCCGGGTCCAGTGGTAGGAACAAGCATCACAAACTGGGGTCTTCCCAGATTGCAGTGGATGACCATGGCACCTTCTGTGCCTCTTCAAGCCCTTCGCTCTCCACGGAGCGTCTTCCTTGTCATTAGATCTCACTGTAGTTCTCATCCACCCAGTCCGCCAGAGCTGACTTTGCATGCTAGGACATGCACATGTGCACGACCCTATCTCACTGGAATACGAGGCCGCTGGCTACCTTCACCTGGTTTAGCCCGCCTGTCGAAGCATTGCTCTGGGGTGTGCAACTTGGAGCCACAGATCAGATCTGAGTGTCCGGTGGGGAGTGAGGGAATGAGTAACGAAAACTGAGGGATCTATACTGCCCAACAAACTTGTCATGGGTTGGAGGCTAGTGTGCCTCAAGACCTAGAGAGCGATGTTGGCTGGAGTCAGGGCTTTACGCTTTAGCTCTTGGTAGGGTCACCTATGCGAAAGTGGTCAAAGGGAAGAAGTCTGATTAAGAGTGATTTGTTGATCGTCCCAGGTTCAGCTCAGGCTAGCAACCCTGACTGGTAAAACAAAACTGTTATGGAAACAGCAGTGAAGAATCCTTCTACATCTGAGTATGATGGTATTCCCGATTCTCTGCCTGGAACTCGTATGACTTACACTAGTGAAAACCAAGAGGAAGCTACTGACAAGATGAAGGAAGTCCTGAAGCCCTGAACACCACCAGAGATGGAGGACCTTAATTGCTGCTCTAAATGCCAGTGGCATAATGGGCAGTAAAAACACAAGCTGTTTAATTTTGTAGCTAAACTTTCACAGATATGGTGTGGGACTTGTTTAAATGAAAGGATCATTTTCCTTTCATTTCCTACTCCATCCACTGGATCACTCTTGTGGCAAAATGTTTTTTATGCCAAGCTGTTCTTCAGGAAAGTTACCCACCACAACTATAGACTGTGCTAGAGAGAATCAGGAAATCGTAGTTAGGTGTGAACAAAGCTCTGGTCTAACGGTTCTGCAGCTTGCAGGAAGAGAAGCAGACTGGAGGCAGAAGGAAGCTCACATAAATCTCAGGAGTGAATCAGAGTCAGCTGTGGACCCACAGATTGTTGAACTGAGTGAGTCAGAAGGACTCAGCTCAGCCCCATTCAAGAAACGCTGACAGAAAGCTAACACCCCTTTGTTCTGCACTGTTGATGAAATCATCTTTTGTCACATAGAACATAACAGTGTAGCACAGGTCCTTCAGCCCATGAAGCTGTGCCAATCTTTTAACCTACTCTAAGATCAGGATGAAGATAGAAGAGCCTCAGGACTCACACCACCAGGTTCAGGAACAGTTCCCACCCCTCAACCATCAGGCTCATGAACCAGTGGGGATAACTTCACTTGCCCCTCCAGTGAAATGTTCCCACAACCAATGGATTCACTTGCAAGGACTCTTCAGCTCCTGTTCACAATATTTAAATATTTATTCTTTTTGTATTTGCATAGTTTGTTGTCTTCTGCATGTTGGTTGAATGGCAGTCTTTCATCGATTCTGGTTATTATTCTATATATTTATTGAGTATGCCAGCAGGAAATTTAATCTCAGGGTTGTATATTCTATATGTACTTTGATAATAACATTTTCTTTTAACTGCACAGCACTCCATTTTTCTATCATCTATGTGCCTATCTAAAAATCTCTTAAAATGCCCTAATGTATCTGCCTCTACCAACACCCCAGCAGGGCATTTCACACATCTACCACACTCTGTATAAAAAAAAACACCTGCTTCTGACATTCCTCCAATCACATTAAAATCACCATCATCATGTGCCGTGTCGTATGATGTGGGTGATCAGGTCATTTCCATGATCATGACTGGTCTTGGCAAATTTTTCTACGAAGTGTTTTGCCATTGCTACCTTCTGGATGGTGTCTTTATGAGTTGGTGGGGGGGGGGGGTCTAAATAGGTGCTACACCTTGCCTAAAGAGTGCCTTCTCCTTTGGTAGAAATATATCTCCATCCCACCACCCAATAGCACCTACAGAATTAAATAATTCCTGCATTATCACTCTATATTACTATGATTGATTAAGTCCGTAGATACAGTCCATTTCCACCCTGGTCACCCATTTAAGATTATGACCCTCATATTAGACTGGGAAAAAGTATTTAAGCTATCCACTCAATCTATGCCTTTTATCTTTCTGAACACCTCTATCACCTCACATCTCCTTCAATCCAAAGAGAAAAGCCCTAGCTTTCCCAACTTATCCTCATAAAATATGCTCTCTAATCCAGACAGGATCATGATAAATCTCCCTCTGCACTGTCTCTAGAGCCTCCACATCCTTCCTATAAATGATGAGATGTTAACCAAAACCTCCATCTGCCTCTTCATAATGTCTATAGGATCTTTGAGTATATCCTTATCTGAAAAGCAGGGGACCCACCCCATGTCCCTAACCAATATTTGCCCTTTAATGAATATCCATAAATCACTATCAGGTCTTTGTTAAATTGCTGCCCCTGACAGTGAGCTGTAAGATAATTGTGATGCATCTTTATGCTGCAAAATGTTATTCTCCAAGAGTATTTTATTGGTTGCAAATGTCATGTACCATTTAGCTAGGTCTTCCAATGTACAGTGATAGACTACAGCAAACTCAGAGTGGGTCAAAAAGAAGCGCGTTTATTATTTGCAAAGGAGACTACCTCCATACATTAAGACATTGGTAGCTTCAATCTTACAGATCAACAGATAATCTTATACACTTGAATCCAGTAATTCATTCTTAATTGCATTCCTTCCTTATTTGCATCAGTCTTAAATGAATCACATCTTTAATTAATTGATGTTGTCAAAACTCTCCCTGCCATAAAATACACACTGCGATAAAATACACACCTGCTTACAAGCCTTTCATCCAAACAAATCAACAAACCATAAAGCACTCTGGGATCACACAGGTTCCATTTTGTCACATTACATTTTACAAACGTTATAAATTCTTAAGGACTTCAGGGTTACAGATATATTTCCACACCAACTTCTTAGTATATTTTGAGAGTGCGAAAAGCATTTTCAAAAGACAAGGATATTTTTCTTTGCAGAGTGCAGGAAGTTAGAAGACCCATGGAAGTTACGCAAGGAGGAAGAGTATTTGTAGAAATAAAATAATTTATCAGCATTATCATATTGCTTCAACCACAAAGACTGAGGCCCTATGTCAGTCAGGGACAACCATGGGTGTTCCGTGTTAGCTGACTATGTTACTGACACTGATACAAAATCCAGGACTGTACAATATGGCTCCAACTTCTAACATCTGTAGTCATGTGTCACTGTTCTAGGTGCTCATCCAGTTTAAAATATCTTGCTCATTATCAACAGTGGCACTTTACTTCCAGTCTCGTGCTCCATGTTGGAGAGGAGAGAGGCCCTAAGTTGTTTGAGGTCAACCATTGATGTTGCACCCCAGCTGTCTACGTTACCGACATTGATATAAAAGCCAGGGTGGTATGTGTGATATGGTGATATGGATAAGCTGTGGCCTATGTAGCAGACTCCCCCCTCCATGCAGCTGTTAAATCCAAAGAAACGGCAGATACTGATACAACTTGGCACCAGCGGAGTTACAGGAGTTGCCAGTCAGCACTGAACTCAACATAGGACAGCTTTATGGACTCCAACAGTGGATTTTCCCTCAGGGTTTACTCCTTTAGCCTTCCCAATGGGCGAGTATAGCTACAAGGCAGCGGAGGTTTGAGATTAGAGTTTTCCTTCTCCCAGATGAGCTGCCAACCACAGCTGACGAGCCCCATCTGCCTGAAGTAACTGGTTTTAAGGCGCCAGTAACATGCCTTTGACCCTTCTCCTAAAGGTAGAAATGGTTCCACAGGTCTTAGTAGCTATGCCACATGGGAAGGCCAGCAGCTGGACTTGCTTGTCAGAGGCTATTTGAGATGCACACCATTGGGAGGGGGCTATCCCCACTACCTCCTGCAGCTATAAGAACCTTAAGGAACACTAGAGCTCTATTGCATTTATTGAGACATTTATCAACACAATATTCCTCAACATAATCCTTGGAAGAACAAGCAAATTCAGTGCCAAGAACTTCACAATTGCACAATGTTTTTTTTAAAGAAAGGAGAAGACTGTGAAATGAACAATTTCTGGACGTACAGTGCTAGGGTGGAGGTCATCCTTGAAGTAAATGGAGAAGACAATAATTAATCTATATTCAAGACTAGCAGTACACACATCTCTTTTGTGTGGAGACAGTATACTGCAAATGCTGGATTCTGGAGTAACAAGAACAAAAAAGCTGGTCAGTGACGTCAGAGAGAGGAGCAGTGCACAAGCTCCTGTCTTTCTGAACAGTGCTGAAGCTGAGAGGGTTGAGTGCCTCTTCAAGTTCCAAGGAGTGACTACTACAAATAGCCTGTTCTGATCCAACCATGATCAATGATTCAAAGTACATTTATTATCAAAGTATGTACGTATGCTGTTTGCAACCTTATGATTCGTCGTCCTCACAGACAGTCACAAAACAAAGAACCATGGAACCTGTTCAAAGAAAAAAAAGCACACAAAAAAAGGTGCAAACAGCAAAAAGAAACAAGGTAAAAGACAGAATATAAAACACAAAAATCAAAAGGCATATTCAGCTCAGCTCAGTGTTCATTATCTGCAGGCTGCCCTGATTTAAAAATCACCAAAACTAGCAACTAAAATAGGAGCGACCAGAAAAACCAGAAACACATCATAAATGTGAATTAGAGTCCACATTCCACAAACGGTGCCCATTAAACCTTACAGACAAGGGGAAATCTTTGGAATGCAAGGTCCTTCCCTTGGGAGCAGTGAGAGGGAGAGAGACCGAGACCATTACCCTCCTCTGGCAGCAAGAGGCTGGTAGACGACACTTTCTTGACCATAGCCAAGAAAACTCTCCAATGTGTCTACTTCCTCAGGAGGCCAAAGAAATTTTGCATGTACCAATTGATCCTTACCTTTTTGCATGTACCCATTGATCCTTACCAGGCTATTTTATACAAAGCATCCTGAGTGGACGTATCACAGCTCGTGCTGGTAACTGCTCTATACACAACAACAGAGAGTTCTCTACACAGGGTACTACAGCAGCCTCATCTCCATAGACTCCATCTACACTTCTCCCTGCCTCAGGAAAGCAGCCAGCATAATCAAAGACCCCCATCCACCCCAGATTTTCTCCCCTCTCCTATTAAGCAGAAGATAAATGTTTTTAAAAGCCTGAATAAAACATTCTACCAAGCTTAAGGGTAGTTTCTACCTCACTGTGACACTGAATGGCTCCCTGGAATGATAAGATTGGCTCTTGATCTCAAAACTGACCTTGTTGTGATCTTGTACCTTATTGGCTGCCTGCACTTTCTCTGTACTTGGTTCTGCATTCTGTTGTTTTATCATGTTCTGCCTCAATCCACTGTGTAATGATTTCATCTGTATCAACAGTTAGACCAGCTTTTCACTGTACATCGAAACCTGGGACAATAATAATCCCTGCCACTGCCTTTAAGGAATTTGTACTTTCTCACAGTGACCATGTGGGTTTCCTCCAGCAGTCCAAAGATGTACAGGTTAATAGGTTGATTGGTCACTGTAAATAGTCCTGTGATTAGGCAAGGATCAAATCAGGGGATTACTGGGTGGCATGGCTGCATTCCATGCTGTATCTCAATAATAAAACACAATTCCAAATCTAAAGAAACTACAGGAGGAACTCAGCAGGTCACGGAGCATCTGTGGAGGGCCTTGATCAGTTTCAGGTCAGCTCTAGACTATTCACTTGTCCATTTTCATTTTCTTAACCCTGGAATGTTGACTGCCTCATTTTCCCTCCACAGATGCTGCCTGACCCACTGAATACCTTCAGGATCTTACAAACACCACTATAACACAGTACTGTCTCTTTGACCCAAAAAGTAGTGCCAGCTTACTCTAAAGTCAATCGAACCCTTCCCTCCGACACCTGCCTCTACTGCTACCCCTGGCAGGGCATTTTCCACACCCACCATTCTGTGTAAAAAAAAACTTGCCTCTGACATCCCACCCTATACTTTCTTCCAATCACTATAAATTATGCCTCCTTGTATTAGCCATTTTCACCCTGGAAAAAAGTCTCAGGTTGACCAGTTGATCTATTCTTTGATCGTTGCCTACAGTTTGTTTGTACTCATCCCTTCTGTGCATTGATTGATAAGACTCTTTTTTTTTGACATTCTCCAGCTCTATCTTCCTACAATTCTGTGCCAAAATCTCAGGCACAGTACTGTAGTGATTTTATGTATTGCACTGTACTGTTGCCACACACAAAAAAAAACAAATTTCCTGACACAAGTGATGATACACCCAATTCTGATACGAATCTCCGTCGTGGACTGAGAGTGGGAAGGGGGTTGGAGGGGGGGCTCATGGTTGAGAAAACGGGGAAGGAAGAGGGAAGCATCAGAGAGACAGTCTGTAATGATCAATAAACCAATTGTCTGGAATCAAATTACCTCACCTGGTGTCTCAAGGCTAGGTGTGCCTGCACCCGCACCACCGCACCCCCTGAAGACCCTGGCATTCCTCTGCCACCTGCCCCAAATCGCCCCTGCAGACTTACAAACTCGCTCTCCGCTCCACATTGACAAATACAGTATTGTGCAAAAGTCTTAGGCACCCTAGCCAGATTCAGCCCATTAAGTCTGCTCTGCCATTCTATCACGGCTAACTCAACCCCATTCTCCTGCCTTCTCCCTGTAATCCTGGGTTTTCCAATTTTTTTTATGCCATTAACTGAGCTGACTATAGAAACCCTGCTGTAATTTTTGATGGTCCACCAACCTTTGTTTTAATTATACCCTCCACTGCAGTCTGTGGCAATGAATACCATAGGTTCACTACCCTCTGGCTAAATCAATTGCTGTTAATCTCTGTTCTAAAAGGATTTCCTTCCGTTCTGAGACTATGCCCTTTGGTCCTAGACCAGGCCATATGCGGCCCGTTCTTTTTAATCCGGCCCGCAGAACTTGATGAAATTATATTAATAAACCTTGTTAACGTTTTTTCCCCGCAATTCTGGCGTTTTCCCAATAGATGACGCACTCTATATACATTGACCTTTGTTGAGGTGCAGCGTATTACTCCACATTTGCACTTTACTCTTTGTTCGGCTCGACCTATTTGTGTGAACAGGCGTTCAGCGACATGAACATCAACAAAGCCAGCCACAGATCCAAGTTAACTGACCAACACCTCAGATCCATCCTGAGAATCGCCACAACAAAACTAAATCCAGACTTTGATGCGCTGGCTAAAAAGGGAAACCAACAACACTGTTCCCACTGAAATTAAAAATAAGTTTCTTCGTTGTGTTATGTAAAAAATGCATTTGAAAATATTTTTTTCAATAAGCCTTACATGTTACATGTCAATTCTGTTAAGTGATGGACATGAGTAGTGCGCAGGTGCACGTACGTTCTCAAAATAAAAAATGCGCTCCAGATCAAATAACGCGCTCGGCATACTGGCGCGCTCACACTGTTCTGTCATTGTGCTGGTCGTTGTTGAGTTTTGGCACAGGGGACAATTGAATAAGAAGGAGCAGGACAAGTAGACCTGCATCTCCTACCATTTTTGAAATAAAGACAGTCAGGAGGAGAGTGATGATGATAATATCTTGAAGGATAACAGAATTTTCAGTGCTTTAAAATAATAACTGTTACTATTAAAAAAGCTGTATTTTATTCATTTAATTTTCAGTGTTTTAAAAGTCATTTCAATAAATAGCTAAATACCATGGGACTTCAAAGACAGATATTTTGTTGTAATGCATTTGTTCATTTTCAATTGAAATTAAAGCACGTTTTCTACATATCCCATGATATTTTATTTTCTCTTATGAGGTATATTATCAAAACACTCCGTCCATCTGCTCCCCTGTCAAATTTTAGAACCCTTTGTGGCCCACAAGTCAAAAAGTTTGCCCACCCCTGTCCTAGACTCACCCTCTATGGAGAAACATCACTATGAATAGCAACACACCTCCTCTTGCCCCATCATTGAAATGTTCACATAGCCAATCATCTGTGTCAAGGACTCTATCTTATTATCTCATGTTCTTGTTCTTTGTCTTGCTATTTACTTACATTTGAATTTGCACAGTTTGTCTTCTGCACTCTTGAAGATCTTGCATTGATCCTGTTATAGCTACTACTCTATAAATTTGCTGAGTATGCCCACAAGAAAATCAATCTCAGAGTTGTATATGGAGACATGTATGGACTTTGTTAATAAAATTTACTTTGAACTCTCCATGTCCAAGGGTTCCCAACCTAGTTTATGCCATGGACCAAAATCATTAGTCAGCCAGTGGTGTAGTGGCATCAGCACCAGTCTTCAAGGCAAATGATCCCGGGTATGAATCTGGCTAGCTCCTTGCTCAACCCAGCACAGATGGAAAGGGTGCATCGAGCTAACAACTTGGCCTTGTGAAAAACAAATGCGTAAAAAAAATGTGCCACAAGGCACGGTGAGGAACAACAAACAAGCACGCAACCAATACCATTAAGCAAGGGGTCCGCAGGCTGGCAACCCCTGATCTCGGCCTTTCCATATTTGATGGTTTCAATGAGATCTCTCATTCTTCTAAACTGGGCAAGTATATGCCCAGAGCCATCAAGAGAATACTTTCACAATTCCTTCCATTACTCAGTCATCATTTTCAACTGACAAACAGGGACTAAAGTACCCAAATGGCAATACAAAAATGGATCAAACTGTACAGTACTGATTCGTAATGCTAACCCACCCGTCCACACCCCCACTTCATCATTTCACGTCAGTCACCTTATGTACAGGCACTTCTATACCTAGCACCACTTTATTGATGTATAATGAAACAACAAATAGGAGGAGAATTTGATCATTCGGCCCATCGAGTCTGTTCTACCACTTCATTATGCCTGATCCATTTCCCTCTCAGCTGCAGTCTCCTGCCTTCTCCCCATATCCCATGATACATTGCCTAATCAAGAATCTATTAAACTCTGTCTTAAATATACCAAATGACTTGGCCTTCACAGCCACAAGTGGCAATTAATTCCACAGATTCACCACTCTTTGGCTGAAGAAATGCTTCCTCGTCATCATTCTAAAAGGACGCCCCTCTATTATGATGCTGTTTCCTCTGGTCCATAGGGAGGACCCTCTCTACATCCACTCTATCGAGGCCTTTCAATATTCAATAGGTTTCCATTAGGTCCCAATCCCACTAATCAATACATGTATACAAGCTTTTTTTATATTTATATTTATTGTTTTTATTATTGAGTTCTTTATCTCATTGTTTTTATTTTGTGCTGCATCAGATCCGGCGAAGCAACAACTACCCTGTTCTCCTTTACACTTGTGTACTGGAACTGACATTAAACAATCCTGAAATGATTCAGGAACACCTTCCTTCCATCTGCAATCTGATTTCAGAGTGGACACTGAACCCAAGAACACTACCTCACCACTTTTTAATTATATATATACACACACACACAGTTATATCAATTTCATGACATCTGTCAGAGATATTACAGCTGATTCTGATTCTTG